>NW_026623359.1:1401270-1419976 GCF_030028575.1 Malurus melanocephalus
GCATTTCTTTATTAGGACTTTACTTTCAGTGAAACCATGTCATTTACTCATTCTGTCATTGAGCAGGCAGTCTATTCCAGCTGAATATTCCACAGACTTTACTGACGCCCACTTTCCACAGGGAACACAAAGAGCTGGTGTAACCAAAAGCCATGTCAGCTTTCTTTTCCTATTACAAAGTAGCTCTTGCCCTGGGCCCCATGTCCTTTCCCTCCTCAAGTAACTGTGAATAGAAAGCATGAAATGCTTCCTGTTTGTGGCAGCAATTCCCAAACACGGAGCAGCCCCTCCTCAGCAGTGCTTAGGAAATCAGCCTGTCGGGAAGCATCCTGCGGGAATCAGTCAAGCAAAAGGAAAACCACTGTGAAACGACATACTGCTCATCATGSAAAAAGGGGTTTGAAAGGAATAGCATCCAAACTTGTTGATTTGGATATCTTTTTATGACTTAGTAGAGCATATTTCACATATATTATCACATTTTTGTACAATTGTTTGTATCATGTCAATACTGCATAGGGGATCGTTAATATTACATAATATAACATTGCAATTACATATATATACAATATTAATAGAAGCATAATAAGATCTATAAAACAATGCAGCAATATTTTAAAAAAAAAAATTATTTAGACTAAAAGAAGGCATACTGACAAAATATTTGTGTATATACACAAAACCAAACAGAGAAGTTGCACTGAATAGTACTGATGTATCCATTTGGTAAAGGGTAAATGGGAAGCTGCAAAGCCTGTACGAGATGTTCAGTGCTAACATGGAAGTCAGGACACAGCCTCTCTTCCAACACATAAAGCAAATTCCAATTCCACAATGAAAGGAGCCCTCTGGCTCCTTTTAAGTACTGCTTCCTCCTACACCAAAGGCAGCTGAAGACAATGAGGAAAGCCTGACATCAGAGTGCTCTTAACAAGCTTTATCAAGGGTTTATACAGGAAAGCCCAGGTCAGCTCTGAAATTAATATTAAATAATGTTTCTACACAAAAGCACTACTGAAGATGTTTAGTTCTAATTCTAATCCATCCTTTAACCATTACATTACTTGTCTTTGTTACACTGATATTTTATATTTAATGTGACAAGGACAGATAATTACCAAGATACTTGTCAGATGCCTATTTAATGCTTTGCTCTTTTAAATGTTTTCCCATACTATGAACTCATTTTTTCTCCTGTTAGTTTGCAGGCATCTGAAGGCTTAGGGACCCATGTCCAGCAGGGGTAGGTACAGTTTGGCTCTACATGGCTGATCATCAGAGCCTTGAAAATCCAGTCCAAAGACAAAAATGCATAAACTGCTCTCAACATGTTAACATTCAAAGTTATACCTTCAGGAATGGAAAAAGAATTCAGCTATCATCCATTACACACCCTGTACAATATATTGATTGCTTACATAAATACAGAGCCAAAACAGGAAACATTAAAATAACAGCCAAAATACTTTTTGTAATTAAACCCCCCCAGCCAATACAATAAATGGAGGATAGCTAAAGGTTTGACTGCAGTGACAGAGGCTGGATTCTACCCGTTCTGAACATGACCATGCAAAGCGGACTCATATAACTGATTTTCAAACTTATTTACTTCTTTCAATGCTTTATTAAAGCAGTGAAAAATATGACATTTTTAAATTAATCTAGAGTAAGATAAAACACTCCAAGACAACTCAAAAGCCTTACCAGATGAGTAGGTACACAGACCAATGTATGCAATGAAGGCTTAAATGCTCTACTGATTATTATCTGTATCTAATTGTGATCAGAAAACACTACAGTATTTCTGTTTGTAGATTTTATTCCAGAGACACATTCGGCTATTGTTCTGTACATTTTATTAGGAAAAGAAATAGAGATAYCATTACAGGGATTAAACATGCTTGCTCAGGATTTATAGAGCCCACAAGTGGTCAAAAAAGAAACCCTGTATTTAATCCTGATGATGGCAGAAACCAGCATCTTATCAATCTGATACCACAGATAAGGAATCAGTTAAGGTTATATTATTTGTGCAAGAGGCAGATGTTGGAWTCCTTTGCAAGGCAAGCATGTTGATCTACTACACTGCTGATTTAATTTTGTGAATGTGTTGGTAAAATGAAACTAAAATATGCTTTCTGGATTTGTAACCTCTCATGTACTTGTGTGATCTTACAATCAGAGTGTAAACACAATCATAAATCCAGGAATCTATTTCGGAAAATGTGATAAATATGATTTAGCCATTTTTCATCATTAAACAAAACAGCAACCAGAAAATGGGCATTACAGGAGCTTTKTGCCAGCCTTTGCTGCTCAGAGTCTCAGGGACTCTCAATTGTAAGAGCAATTACTTCTCCAAAGCAAGCAAGGAAGAAACTGCTTCCCACAACTCCATGACAGTTGACATCCCCTCTTTTCCTTAGAGCTGCTCAGACTGTGGTATCTGAGCTGCCCATTGCTGACCCCATGGAATCAGGAAGCAAAAACGGAGTCCTGTGTTCCTGCTTCAATTAACTCAGCATTCCCAGCCCTGATTTATGTTTCTCCTGGATACAACTGGGTGCCACAGGCTAAACTTTYAAATGCTTGTGAAATTCCAAGCCATGCACATAGACAGGGACCAGATCTACTAAAAAAAAACCCCATACACTGACACAGAAGGATGGCCCTTGACCCCATCTGCTGATAAATCAAAGGGCACCTCCCTATCACATGGTCAGTTTCCATGGAGAGCATCTAGAGGAAAATACTTGCCAATATAAAGAGGGAAGAAAGGCTAAGAGGTGGATGTGGAAGAGCTTCATAAAAGCACGATAAAAACACAAAAACCACTCTGAGCAGCTTGGGAGCCTAAGAAAAAACTGCAGATACAAATGAAGAGGGTCAGGCCAATGTCTTAAAAAACTATGGTTAATGCTGGTAAAGTGAGATGCTAAGTCCAGGCATCTGAAAATGTGAGTAAAAATGTGTTATTCACTGAAGGGAGCATCCCTGAAATTCCAAACAAGGAACTGTCAGCATTCCAGTGGTAAACAGGGATTATATGATTAAAAAAAACAAGGATCTTCTTGAGGGTTAATGTCTGTCACGTACAGAGTCAACTTCAAGTTCAACTGCAGTTGAAGTAGTCAGGTACCGAGATCGCCCAGGGAGAGCTTCTGCACAGTAAAAGTCACATTAGTGACTTTTAGTCACAGTGAGGAGCATTAGGGCTTTGTGAAGACTGAAGATCTAGCACAGCAATGCTGGACAAAATTAATCCTATACCTAGGATAGACTGGGTATSCTAAGGAATGCTATGGACTTTAGAGCAAGGAAAGTAATCCAGGGCTTTTAACAAATCCCATTGAAACAGACTGATAGAGAAAGTCTGCCCTCAGCAGAAATTGCAGAAACTAGAGAGTGTATGTGGGCTGTGATAAGATGACTTAAAAAATAATCAGGGTATTTAAGGGGGGGATTAGGAAGACTTGGTTGATAACTAAGAAATACAACATTTGATCCAACTTACAAATTATTACAGGTGGGAATGTTCCATATTAAGTTACAAATTTTTTGCATTACAAAATATAAAAGCGACACTGCTACTTTACATTAATCCTTTCAGCGTTGCTGTATAGCAATGGATATGTTTTTCAAGTTTGAGCAGCCAGCTTTCACACTTTTGAAATAGTTTAACAGAGTAATTGCTATTGTATCATTTCTAAGGGGAGAATAGTAAGATGTTCTCCTGCTCTCCAAAAGAATTTGCTATCACTTGACAAAAGGCAGTTTTTCACTTGCATAAAATGAGAAAATTTTTTGGCATGGATTAGGTATCTAAAAGGCTACCCATGAAAACATTTCTGTGAGAAGGGAGAAAGCATTCTTTGCTGCAGAATAACAATTTGTTAACACAATAGAACCAGAGAAATTGTGTGATCCTTTTTTCTTTGAACATAAACTATATTCATCCAGTAACACTCAAAATCCTTCAATATTTGCAAAGTTCTGTAAAATCTCTAGTAATTCTTTAAAAACTGTATTAAAAATATCAGTCTAAGATGAAAGAAATCTTAGGGTAGAGACTTGTATATAAATTTAACTATAAGAGGAAAAATAAATTTGGAGACAGCACAAAACTGATTATCTTCAATGATAGTGATACATCCTGCTAAACCCTCCTCATGGATTCAGTCCAGCCATGAAACATCACGATTTACTCTTTTATTTCCATTAAGCTATCTTTAATTACAGTGTTTTCTCTAGCTTTGGATTTGGAAGAATAAATTATTTTTCATCTCCTATATTATTAATATGTATTGTGTAAAAGTGATACTGTGTGGTATCTATTTCCCACAGGTTACATAAAATCTATTCCCACAGGTTACATAAAATTTTTGATTCAGTAGAACTAAAAGACCCTTGATATTCAACCCCCACAAGATCCAGTACAGTATAATGGTTATGTCTTTACTGCTAGCCTCAAAATAATGTTTTTCCATCCAAAATGCCTTTTGGGAACACTCACTGGTCCATTGTGATGCCTGAARTGTGCCTGGGAACTACTGCAGAGAGTGAGCACAAGCACCAGAGCTGTGCCAAGACATTACAACAGAAAATTCATTTCTGGCACAGAGAAATTTCTCCTTCAACTGTTTAATTTACTAATACAGCTGTAGCCTATATGGGCAAAGACAAATTAAAAATTTTCTTCCAAAAAGCAAGACAGTTGTTCATGTACCACAAAATTATCACTTGCAGAAGCAGCTTACAAAGTTCTCTGTCAGTACAAAACCACCTAAAGACATTGTAAAGAGGTGGATTCTGGCCAATTTTTGAAAAAAATCTTAGTTTCTTGAAGTTAAACCTGTTTCCTCACACTGTTCTGCCAGAATGACTTGGCAATGAGAGAGAGGGAGAAATGGGCTCAGAAGACTATTTATTATATAATGCTGGAGCGTGGGAAACATTGCCTCATTTGAGGTCACTTCCAGACCAACGTTTTACTAAATTATTTTCACCAAAATCTTCAAGAAGGGTTTGATTTTTTTCTGCAAGTCTTACCCAGAAAGAGGAATTTTCAAGCTTCAAAAGATGCTGAGAAATGAAATTACAATCCTCTGCTGAGCTTAACTCTATCATACCAAYAAGAATAAAATCAGTAGCCAGTTATGGATCTGCTGATTGAAATCCACTTCTGCAGGGAAGTAATTTATTCCTCAGCAGTAAAGCTGTCAGATGAATGAGAAGTCTCTAGTCATTCTGTGTTTCATATCTGACTAAAGTTTGGCAGTTCAGTAGACCCCATTTGGCCCATTACATTTTAAATGCAACATAAAACCTTTAAATAAAACCACAGTTACCTCTGCCAGAAATTCTAGCTCATTCTCTGTTACCAGATCTCAGAACTTCTATATATCTTGTGGACTTATATGAGAAATGTTATCTACAGAGCAGGCCAGATTAAACTTAATCRTTTCCAAAAAATGCTCCTTTGGAAAGCAGCTCATGATGAACACACAGAGACTCTGATGAAGGTTGATGACAGGTCACAGAGAACTTTATCCTTCCACCTTTACACAGCCAAGAACAATTCTGCTGCTGTTTCCATAACATGAATATACTGTAACAAGTCTACTCAGATCTCTCTACCACTATTCTTATCTCCTGATTGCTTTTAATTTTTATCCAAGGTGTTCTCTTGATTTTGAAAATCAGGCTGACTACAGACAGGGATTTTCTCCTGCACCAACAGTGAGATGATTTCCTCCTCWCACTCATGTTTCCAAGCAACAGGATGTTGGAACAAGAGTGCAGATCGAAAGGTGTCGAGCTTTATTTTTTGGCAACTCTAAGATTCCAAGCCAAATTCCTTTTATTAATCACTGAAATCAGTTCTCTCACTCACTGCACGAGTACATAACTGGGAAATGTCTTTATTCTCAGAAGATTGATGCAGAGATTAATAGGGATGCTTTTGCAATGACATTCAACATAGGAAAATTCCCCCACCTACTGAAAAACTAAGCCCATTTCTTAACTAATCAATACTAAAAGCGATGAAAACAAACTTGGACAAATCAATGTTAAACCACCTCAATGAAAACAGTATTAAAAAGCTGTTTCTTTCTTTTTTCTTCTGGCAGAAAATAAATCAAATTTTTAAATGGATCATTCTTATGGATTTATTTGACATCCATTTTGGCCACAGTAAAGGCAATTTAATCTAAAAACAAGTGTTCTMTTGCTTTTTACTGACAGTTTTCAACAGCAAAGCCAATAAACATTACTCCTGAGTGTTCATTTTTTCAGTTAAAACGCTACCATTCATGCAGGAAACAGTAACAAATGAGTATTTTCTACAAAAAAAGGAAAAATAATTTCCTGATATGTCTGAAAAAAAATATTAAGTTTCTCATACAAATTCATCTGTTCATTGAACAAAAAAAATTAAGCTTGACAAAATTCAGAGCAATCTAATTTGCCATAAACCCATTAAATATACAGCTATGCTGGGAGATCTGGACTCAGGCATGCTGGCAATTTAAGGTAAAGGAATCTAAGCTGTGACAGCCTACATTGCAGTTTTCTTGGAAAACAGAAAACTCCAATTGCAGTCATGTTCCTTTAATTAATTAAGGATGAAAGACTGCTTTGGTTTTAAGWCATAGTTTGGTCTTCCTTTATGACCAGAGAAAATGTAAACTTCCTTCACCCTAGTAATTTTTATGCCTACTCTCAAACTGGAGCTGACTTTTTCTGAGACATTTAAAGCMATGTTTTGTGTTACAATGACACTGTATTTTAATTTAATATAGAAGAAAAAAAGCCAAAGTTCAAATTGTTCACAGCAGAAAATCCTTTGTTAAAAACCATACACTGGATTATTATGCAAGTTTTAAAAAACCATAATCATAAGCACGATAGGGACTTATGCCTGATAAAAATCTGTATCTGCAAAAAGAATTCAGAAGAAATCTTTATTTAGACATTTTAAAGGGACGTGGTATCTATTATGAACCTATTTTAATCTTTCCTGGAAATCTACTTTAGATGTTAYGATGACAGTGATTTTCAATTATTTGTTTTTTGTTGTAGCGAGACCCTTCTTTTCAAAGACTTGTCATTTCTTAGTATCCTGACAACTGGGCTAAGGAGCCACTTGATAAAAATCAATGTGAGCTGGGTGATAGTCCAGTGTTGTTTTAATAGTGCAGACTGAGCCTAATATATGATATGGCAATAAATACATTTAGGCAATGACACTTCATCCTGTAAATGCTTTCACATTCCTCTCTGCAGGAAACAATGTATTCTGATGCAGATTTCTTTGATTTTCCTGCAGGATCTCATAAACTTTGCAGGTGTTAGTGGAGAGAAAATCCCTTATCAGCAGCTTCCAGCATAGTGCAGCTGATATGGTTTRCTATTTCTCCAGCACAGAACCCTGACCCTATGGCTGGTCAGGCAGCACTGCCTTGGCTCCCATTTGGCTTTTGTGYGCTGCTTTGATCAGCTCCTGGCTTTGGATGAAAGCAATTCTTTCAGARGCCACCTTCAAACTCTCTTAAAAAGAAAAAATTACATACATAAAACCAATTGAGCTTGTTAAGCAGCAGGAAGAAGCCAAGTATAGAGAGGAGAAAGGGAGGGGAGAAGATGCCACAAATCAGGGCTAGGAAGCAATGATCAAAGTGGTGACTGGAAAATTAGTAAAAATATCCCCATGTTGTCCAGATCAGGGCCACACCCACAAGTGCAAAGGCTCCTCACTGTCACCTGAGAAAGAGACACAACTCTCTTTCCAAGAATTGTCTCAGACATCTGCTCGGTACCATTGAGTACAGCCACTTGAGATCTCAGGGTAAAGCAGTAGGGAGCAGATGGGCAAGTCAGGAGAGAGATTATCTTGAAATGTATGTTTTCCAAAGAAAATTCTAAGAAATCAGCACTTGGGGCACAGTATTCTTTCTTCTGTTTACAGGACTAGAGAGTGCTTCCAAGAATCTTTTCTGAAYTCAAAAGGGATATACAAAGAGTAATGCTGTACTGATTGTACAGGTTAACTTTTTGAGCCACCCTCAAAACCAGACTTTTGTTTTTCCTTACTCCAAGCCTCCAGACCCAGTCCTACCCTCACCCCTCCAGGCTCAGCCCTGGACCAGCAGCAGCCTGTGGGGCAGCCTCATGCACACACAGAGAGAAGGATGCACAGATTAAACACACTTTGGAGCTGCCTGTCAGGGCAGCAGAGGTAGAGCCAGCGCCTGTGGCAGCTCTCCAAGGACACACACAGAACCCACAGGTTCAGAGACTTCACCTCATTCACAGCAAATGGCCTCACTGCCTGAAAGACAGCTTCACTCATCACTACTAGCAGAGCACTCCACTGTATCTGGGTCATATTTTCCATCTAATGAACAAAGAATGGACACAAATACAATGGGAGCAGTCTAAAATGTGCCTCGCCATCTGTGGRTACCAAATACATCTGCAGATGAATGTATCATATTACAAAATAGATGTGAACCTCGGGGTACACTCAAGTAGGAGATCAACTGCACATGTATTACATGTTGAAAATTAAGGAACATTTGCAAACACAAATATGCAGTCCAAAAGCATTMATCAAATATCTTTAGTTAAAAGTATCAGTAGAATGATCAAATTTAATTCATTTAAGAATCTGAACTTAGCAGTTTTATATCTGAGTTGTCTACTTTGAGAGTTTAAAAATTCAAATTGTTTGAATTTTCAGTATTTCAAAGCTTTTCTTAGAGGAAATCATTTGACCCAAGGACAGCAAACAAAAGACAGAAAATTTAGACAGATTGATATAATTAAAACATGAATATTAGCTGCAAAGTGTCTCACAAATATATTTGAACAGTAACCAATGTAAGATGGTGTGATTATGTTATATTAATATTTTTATTAAACAGTAACAGTATTCTTCAGCATGAAAACATGCAATAAAAAATATACTGTACCGTACTGAAARCACGTGCTCCTCAGTGACTGCCAGTGAATGACTCCTGAAGTTTCATATCCTGACTGCAGTGCTGAATACCATCCACCTGTGGTAACTGCCAGTGATTATGCCTTTGTGGAGTTGTCTTTTTGTTTCATTTACAAAACTCTGCTGCTTGGCAAAGTGGTGAGCACACCAAGGCTCCTGAGTCAGCACTGCACACAACTGAACAACTCAGCCAGGTCACCGTGACACCAACACTCTCCTGTCACCAGCACTGCACAAGAAGGTTTCAAAGCTATCTATTCTGCAACTGTGACAAAAACAAAGTAATGAGACCACAATATACCCTGGCAAGCTGCTCTCTGATTTGTGTGCTGGCTATCCTAAATGATAAATGGTCTGACTTTATGTCTTATTAATACAAAAGTGCTGTGCTGGGTCATGGTGCTCCTGGCCAGGCACACATGAATCTATCAGTCTGAAACTTTATTAACAGTTTTGTTGGAGGTTTTTGGGAGGACTGAAAGTGGGGTGCTTTTATAAGAAATAAGGGTGTCCTTTTGTATTCTATAGATATCAAAATCATTAAAGAAAGCATGAAGAGTGTACTGTGGGTACTTTGTTTTTCTAACAGAAGAAAAGATTAACAGAATGAAACCAGGTATGTAGCAATATTATCTTTGTGTTGGTATTATGCTTGTATCATCTGAATAAAAGGATAGGAAATCAAAAAAAAATTTGAGAAAACGTGTTCAATGTGATGTTAGATATACAAAGAAACAGCTTTTGTATCGTGTTTAAACAAACACTGCATCTTTTCAAGATACAGCTAGAGTACATGTACAGAGAATGTTTCTGGTAAAAACATATTTATCAAACTATTTTTAGGTAACAAATAACTTCAGAAGATAAGAGTAATTGTTCTGATAATTGAATTTCCTTTCTCTTGTGTCTCCATGTCATGCAACATTCAGATATGTGCTTGATTTCACACTCAATTAAATATTAATGAGTAAAATGAGTAAAATAAAGCCAACGTTTAGGGAACTACAAACAGTGCAAGAAATATATATGCAAGTGTGTGAAAGGTGATTTTTGAAAGAGTCACTTTTAATAATTTACAAGAATGAAACAAAAACACAGGCCAGGAAATTCACATTTTAAAGAGGTATAAMTTGACTTGCCAAACATATTTGCCCCAAAACTGTAGTGCATTCATGACCAAAAYTTCTCTAGGATGCTGTTGATATTTTCTAGAATGAAGTCCAGGATGCTGCAGTGTCAGTCTCTGACTTTCTTTGTGGCTGGAAACACCATATCGAACTTAAAGAATATGAGCATAGGGTAGATGTTAAAGCAGAACATGTTAACCTGATACTCAGTAATGGAATGCAGAAACTAAAGGAAGCCTGCCTGCTTTGGATATAAGCATGGAGCAGAAGTTCCAGAGGAGGAGAAAGGGCAAGAGAGCACAAAGGACCCATTGTGTTTGATTAGTAGCCAGGGCAGGAATGCCAGGAATGGGCAATGAGCAGGGAGTTTATGTATAAGAGATCTTGTATACAGAAGCAGTGAGAGTTGGTCATTATGCAGCTGTTGATACAACATGGACCAGAAAAGAGGAGCTCTGCCTGCTGAAATGAGCTGCTGAATCTGTGAAGTGAGTCTGCAAGGTAAGTGATGAATTAACAGAACAATTGTTAGGGGAAAACTGATCACGTAATCATGCCAACAAAAGGTATATAAAATACACACCTTGTACACTAGGCATTAAAGAAAAGAAACTTTTCTTCTAAAGGACTCTACAAGGCATATTTTCCACAGATGAGAACACTGGAACAGAAGTGAAACTTGGGATATAACTTGAGGTCATAACCTCAGGGTTACAATCTTTTCAAAAATCTAATGCACAACTGTCATAATASAAACACAAAAATCATAAATGGTGTCATAAAAACAACTTACCAGGACATGTATATGTAAGGCAGGAGGAGGAAAGATTTGGTTCCCTGTGCAATCACAAAGGGAAATTAAGATATGATTGTAAAGTTTAATGCTTTTTTTTTTCCCCAAGAAGATGAGAGAAGGTTATTTATGATCAAATGACTGATTTGTCCAGCAGCTTTAGCAGGTAAAAGTGGAGACAGTTACTTGAATACACCCTAAGAACTTAGCATGTGAAGCATTCTGCATGCAGACTGAGTATGAGAGCTCTAAAACCAGGTCCTGCCAATCAGAATGACCGGTTTATTGCGAGACAACTATTTTTCTTCTCAAAATGTTTTTAAAATGGCTGTAAGTATACCTGCCTTTTGMATCTATACAGAAATAAAATTGAAATATGTATAAAATCTCACATTAAATATCATCTATATAAACTAAAAATACAAACCACACTGCTATGGAGGGTACTTATGTGGAGCCCAGATTGTCTCCTCCATGAGAAACACACTCAGTCTTGTACTTTGAACATGTACAGAAGGAGACCTTTAAGATCATCTAGAAATACAGACTGCAATTCAGCTACCTAACCACAGGCATTGTCTAACTTTGAGGGGTTCTGGGTAACCCAGTCTGGGTTCTGACTGCTGGTCCAAAGATGCAGAGCTTTGAGGGAAGTGCTCTGTTATATGCGCCAGTCTTCATGGACACCTCAGGTAAACCAAAGAACAGGGGAAACCATGAAACCAGGCAGCTATATTTAGGCAACTGAATTAGATTCCAGGTATCTACTAGGCAGGCATTTCCATTCTAATCAATAAAAGCAAGGGATCTGACAGTGATTCAGCTGACCAGCTGCCAGTGTTTATTTAGCTCAACACGAGCTGACTCCTTCCCCTGGCTCCAGTGACCACAGGATCACTGACCACAAGGAGCTGCAGCTGTAGCTGGCTCCATGAAGATCTCTACATTTAGGAGTCTTGGGGCTCAACTGGATTGCTTACACAAAGATGTTTTGTGGTCTTTGATATGGTCCAGGGCACGTGAGGCAGTGGCACAAGTACCACAAACATCTGCAGGAGAGCATGCCAGACAGGATAGCTGAGCACATCTCACATGGCAAAAGAAACACAGAACAAGACACTGAATCACATCCTCCATCTCAAACTAAACCCTACTCTCAAAGTCAAAAACTGGCAATTCTATGGATGCATCTACATTGTCAAATGACTCAGCTTCCAGTTTGCTTCCAGCTCCCATCACCTGACTGCCTACACTGCGTGCACATCAGTTTACATCCAGGCACTGTGCACTCAGTTTTACTTCTGCAAATAGTTGAATAAAGCCTTCCTTCCTCTCGAGACTGAAAAATTAAAATAAACAAGGTCATGCTGACCTTAAGGCAAGCAACAGACTTAATGACTGCAACAGACAACAATGAATCATACCTAAGCAAACCTCCCATTCCTTTTCAATAGAATGCATTCTTGATCAGACACATTGTTTTACAACTGGTACAAACCTCACCTGGAAAGTCCTTTCTTTCTTCTGGGCACAACAGGAATATTTCAGAATGTCACAGCTGTTTCTTTGTTGCTCTTAACAGTCACTGAAACTGTTGTTGCTTTCATGTCTTASCCACTTTTAATTTCTATTCACAGTGCACAAAAGCATCCACCACATATTCAGTCAYGCTGTACCTGTGTAAAAATCCTAAATGCATGTTCACAGACCATTTTTTTAAAACTTAAAAGCTACAGCCTGACCGATACTTCTGTAGCTATTAACGACTCCAACCGTTCAAAACACTTCCTTAAGAGTGTTCCTTCATCTCTAGTAATTGTTGTATGGGCAAAAAAGCCTCTGAACCTCCAGACTGAGTGACATCCCTTTGAGTGCTTAGAAAAACAGCTCTTAAGAACTCTCAACTTTCTGTGCTTTGTGAAAGACCTCGTATGCCAAGCCATGTGATGGAGGATTCTGTACAGTACATTGGGTCAGGAGACAAGATGTGGCACCATCTTATACCTGGGGAACAGGCACATTACATTCTGCTGTGAAGGCAAACTGGAACCAATTGAATAAATCCTGTGCTCAGTGTGTGTGATTTGATATGCCTGCCTTAAGCCACTGCCTATCTCCAGTTACTGAGACAGCGAGGGTGCTATTCCACTGCAATTTATTAAAGATACTCATAGCATTCCCACTCATTGCCATGTTTTGYACCTATTTCCCAATTTCCCATCTATTTATGTTTCCAAGCCCCACATATTCTTTGGAAGGAATCATGTCTGTGTGTAGCCATGGAGGGCTTTTTTCATCTTCAGTGCATCAAGAGAGGAATACAGATCTCTGTTTCCAAGACAAACAAATATAACAGAGTACAWTTACACACACAGCTGTTGTACAGCACATCTTTCTAGTCAAACATCTTMCTTTAATTACTATGAATCATTAGAGTTTTAATCTCTTTAGTTCACCTTGGGTTTATATATATTGAGAATTCTATCATCTGGTCACTTGATAATACTAAAATGCTTATATTGGAGGCATTAATTGAGAATGCTTGCAATAGTTTTCAATCTTACTTAGAAACTGTACCACTTTACTTTTGAGAGCCACCACAATCTCCAATTTCTTTTCTTTCAGATCATGGATTATGCATCACAATTCCTGAACACTTCAGTKATTATTTAATATCACCCTCAGAGAATCACAGGGAAGAGTATCTTCTGCCTCCATTTTACTGACTACATTCAGAGTTAGTCAGAGGTGAAATCAGCATAGCTTCCATGAGCATCTGAATCTCTAATTACAAATAAAATGCATGCCAGGTAATGTTACCTAAATACTTTAAAGAGTCTGAGTTCAAAAACTGCAGTCAATGTCAAACTGGAAGACCTTAGATCTGAATGCAKCTCATTAAGTATTTACTATTTAGTTTAAATGCTGGAAAATAATATGGAGTTTAGAGAAATTAATCTTTCTACTTCTTCAATTCTACTTGGAAGGCCTAACTATAYGGCCRCATAAAAATAATCTTYAAAGCATATSTTCTAAAAAAAGTAGATTTTTYTTTCCTTATTTGGGTAAAGAGTGCTGGAAATTCCCTGTCACTTTTGAATAATTATAAGCTGCAGATGAGGAAAAATAAAGCATAAAGTTTTCTCCTGTTGTCTGCCTCTACTGCTCCTTAACTGATCTGCAATAAGAGTAGAGATCAAATTTAACATGACCCAGCCATGTGTCCTTGCACCCCAGAAAGGCCAATGTGTCCTGGGCTGCACCCAAAGCCCCGTGGGCAGCAGGGGAGGGAGGGGATTCTGCCCCTCTGCTCTGCTCTGSTGAGACCCCACTGCAGGGCTGCATCAGCTTTGGGGTCCCAGCACAGAAAGGACATGGAACTCTTGGATTGAGTCCAGAGGAAGCCACAAAAACAATCAGGGGGATGGAGCACCTCTGCTATGGAGAAAGGCTGGAGAGTTCAGGTTTTCAGCCCAGGAGAAGAGAAAGCTCTGGGGAAACCTTAGAACACCTYCCAGTATCTAGAGGCATGGAAAGCTGGAAGAGGAACTCATACACAGGGGTTTTTCCAACATTAAAAAAAAATCAAAACAGATCTAACATTTGCAGAATAAACAATGTTAAAGACTGGGAATTCAGCTGCCTCATTTGCAGAAAAAACAATATTAAAGACTGGGAACTCAGCTGCCTCTGTTTTTTCAATACTTATAAAAAAGAGGCAGCTATTTGTCAGAGCTACAGACACTATTTTGCAAACTTTGGATGCTTTTTCTCATTCTGTTCTTGAGAATCAATTCATCATTACTTTAAATTTTATTATACCTAATTCAAAACAGCACAGCCATTTAAACAAGTTTTGTCTAAGAATTCATTCCAAGCAAAAAAATACAAAGGGATAAATTTTTCGTCATTTTCTCATATATTAACTCATATAATTGCACTTTTCAACTGACCACATTAAAATTACCTACCGTGAACACACTACAAACAATGTAAAAAATTTCGTTATGCTACCACTATATCAAATTYAGTGCAGTTTCCAAGGCCTCAAAACTTCACTTTAAACAGAATACTGAGTGTCAAATTCCAAAGCAAATGTCCTACAAAATCAACTTTAGTTTAGCATTCTGTACAGCCAAAATGTGGTGCTGCAATAGCATAGTGACTGTATATGCTGCTGCTGACCTTTGGAAAAAGTAAAAATTTTTAAAAAGCAAGTATTTATTGTAAAATTACATGATTAAATATAATGATTGCTCTTTTATCCTTAGTATTTCTCAAAAAGCCATTCTGAACCCAAGTCTACCAGAATGATAACAAATTCTTCAACAAAATTAGGACTCAGTTTGACAGATGTGTGATTTCTGATGTTATGCTGAAAGCAATGTTAAARTCTTTACCATTTTTGGCACCTCGTGCTACAGAAAAGAAGCTAGAGGGAAAACATGGTCATTATGACATTTTTGCTTTGTTTGACATTTTGTCTTGTTCTTTTTTCAAATCACAATTGCATGTTCTGCAACACATACACAASAAGTACTAGTAGGAAAGGCAATTCAGAGCAATAGATCTATTTTAAAAAAGCAGTACAAATTGCACATACTGTCATTTCAGTTGGTTGATAGTGTCCCTCGTTTTTCAAAAATGCTGGGCATTGCTCTCACATTTGAGTGTCACCCATTGTACATTGTCCCTGCAGCAGAGAACAGTCTCTCATGATCCAGAAGGATTTAAAAGAACAGAGCTCATGTGACTGGATCAAAATGGAACAGCACTGCAAACAGACAGCAGGAACAGYACAAAATGGTATGTCTGAAACACCACAGCTGGACAGATTGCACCAAGTGACATGTTAGGAAAAAGCTTTTATGTAACAGCAAATTTCTTGCCTTTAACAGGTGGCTCTTACACAGCTGCCAGCATCTATTTTCCCCTGTAATTATGTACCCAGTATATTTTACACACATATCGTTTGTCCAAGAGCAGTAATCATTTCATATAAGACAATCTTTTTTTCTAGACATTCGATAAAGGCTCTTTCAGAAACATATCCCAACTTATGGTATCATTTGAAAGCATGAAGAAGATGCATCCAGAAATGTTAGCACAAAATCAGCAGGAAGCAAATTTAAACTTCTAATAAAAACTTTGAAAGTTACAATTGTCTTTGGTTCTCGGTAGTTCACCCTCCTGAGGAATAAAGAAAAAYGTTCTGTTACAGGTACCCAAAGACTACCTCTGTGACAGAATATGGGATGAGCTATAAATGAAGAATTCCCAAGAATTTAACCTGTGCAGGGAAACATGTGAAAAATTACTGAGGAATAATCGTAACTGTGGCTTGTCTATAACTGTCTTAGACTCAGGAACATCATCTAAGCTTAAAGAAAAGGATGAGTCAAGTCCATAGGGAGGCCCAGGTCACTTCAGACAGAATTATTACCCTGCTTCATTGTCTCCTAGGCCAAAAATTTTGAAAAAGAAAAGAGAGGAATAACTGGTTCACAGAAAATAACCCTACCTCTTCTATAATACTGTTACCTAAGTCACTCTTTCTAACACTCTGACTGATGACTTCTTTCAGTGCTTGACACAATGGACTTGGAAATTGTACATTGTTATCTTGGCCTCATCATCTCCTGCATTCAATTACCAGTCTATATACAATATGAATAGCATCTTCCCATTAAGGTGGTATCTTTTACCAAAGCAGAGGCTTTACAGAACTTTCTCTGTTTCAATAGGTTTTTACTTTATGAGCAGTTTTGAAGCTTTGTTTCCTTCAAAATAATTCTGCGTATCACTTAGGTTTGGTTCGGTTTTTTTTCACACATCAATGTCCCAGTATGCTATCAAGAAGCTGTTTTTAAGCAATAGCAATACCCTAGTGATGGATAAAAATAAATCAGGTGGGTAGTTACTACCTGTGCATACATACCTACACACACAGTCTTAGTACATATTAGTACCTACACACACAGTCTTACTTGTTCCCAGGCTCAGGCTCAGTTATCAGTGCATAACACAACACTTGCCTACACTGTAGTTTCCTTCATCAATTGCCATCCATCACTCTACTTGCATGAGCTCACAAGAATTTTGCATAAAAGACAAAGACAAAATATGCCCCTTATGCAGCAATATAACTTACTTATTGCTATTACTCACTTCTCTGTACRTCACACTCAACAGTGCTCAGTGACAGACTCCAGAGAAATGAGTTTATTGGAAGGCACACACAGATGAAGCCCCTGCACTCCTCAACAAGGCAGGCACTCCCAC
Organism: Malurus melanocephalus; assembly: GCF_030028575.1. Classification (NCBI taxonomy): domain Eukaryota; kingdom Metazoa; phylum Chordata; class Aves; order Passeriformes; family Maluridae; genus Malurus; species Malurus melanocephalus. The sequence goes on from NW_026623359.1 coordinate 1,418,477, forward strand.
TCAGGGGAGGCTGCAGCTTCTCAGGAATCCCCCTTTCATCAGCTACATCAAACAGGGAATGCTGCCTCTTTGGCATGTCTATAGTGCCAAATAAAACCAGAACTGGCTGTTCTGTGGCACAGTCATGCCTGCTCCCTTGAATACACACAGTGCCCTATGGCTTTGTGGGCATATGAAATGTGTCAGAATGTTGATCAATGCCAAGGCTGTGCTGCAAGTCATCACAGTGATGCTTTCACAGCATAGAACTGAATGGCTGTGGAAATGCTTTAGTGGGAAAAGCTGCAGGGACAGCATGTGAGGCCCATGTGCTCTGGGAACAGTCCCTGGTGYGTGCCATTCCCAGCCCAAGCACTGCCTGGGAGATTATTGACTGYCACAGGCCAAAACTGTACCAGGAGCCACTCTAACTGGAAGTTCCAGCTCAGGCTCACCACAAACTGTCTTACATAGCTTTTCAGGCTCTGCCTTTAAGTCGGTGTGGACATTGGTCATAATTTTCCCTGCTTTGTCCTACCTTCTCTGACTTCTTTTTTATTCACTGTCTTTTTAAAATGTTTTACTCTCARTGCCCTCCCCAAAAGTGATATACACACCTACCTCTCCTTTCCAAGAACAGGAATATTCAACAATGAAACAACTAATACTGAACTAATACTAATAATGAAACAACTGGATACCACTAGGCTTTAAAATTCTCATTGTTAAAGATTAAAAGGTTGCATTTTKAGATTGTTGTAAAACTAAAGACACTATAATGGTGTTGCAGCTGCACATATATCCATGCAATGCTGAGATATAATTTTCTTTAAACTTAGTAGATTAAATAAATATATGAGCAAGTTGAATATTTGATTCATTGTAACAGTAAAGCTTCTACATCAGCTCCTGATTTTCTGTGAGTAGATTGTCCAAATTATGATTTAAGCCTTGTGTTTGCTCCCTGCCTTTGGATGCACACACCGCTACTGAGGGTGACACTGCTCACATCACTCAGCAGCAAATTTCTTTAGGCTATTCACACTCCCTTCATAAACAGGTTCACTTTTCTTATGTGTATGCTTATTAGTTTATGTATTTTTAAATATTTTTACTTCTTCTCTCTTACTCTGTGCCATCATTGTGCAGTACCATTGAGCACTGATGCACAGTGCTTGCTCTTCATTTTCTGAGGCAAGTCAGGCTAGACATGAGATTCAGCACACATTAAAGAGAAGAGCTAAGTAGTAACAAGCCTTAATTTAAAATACAGAATTTAAAGGTAGGAACCTCATTGTGTAGGGGCGCTGATAGAGTTTGTCGCAAAATGTCATCCGAACTTACCCTGCAACTTCTCTGAATATGAAACTTATGTTATCCAGCAGCATTTGCTTTTCCCTTTTCATATTACTCAAATTCTTGTGCATTCTCCCATGGTATGTAACAGGTTTCCCACATAATTCTTTCTGATAAATTTGTGACAGAATTTAAAGATATTAGTAATCAATACATCTCTAGATA
>NW_026623359.1:1420526-1431588 GCF_030028575.1 Malurus melanocephalus
ATCTCTCCAATTAATACAGAAGGATGTTCTTCTCTCATTAAAAACATTCTCTTGTGAAAAGTTAGGGACAGAGAAGTTCACAAAATCAGGATGCAACTAGGACAAGAAAAAACACAGGTGTAGGAAGAAAAATGTTAAAATACTATAGGAGATCCAATACCTTTCCCCCATGTTTTTTTTCTAGAAGTAACATTACATGGTGTATTATAAAATATATTTACTATGGAATACACAGAATCAGTGTTCAAGAGCCATACTTTGAAAGTGAAAAGCATTTGGACTCTCAGAGCAGCACGGAAAATTAATACAACCATGTAGCCCCTCTGAGATCACTCAAGAACASAAGCAAATCTGTAGCTCTTCATCTTCAGTAGATGAGCACACAGGAAGGAGTAATGATGTGTCACCTAGCAGCTCCAAATGCCAGCTTTCAAGTGCAATATACATCCAAATAAGTAACAATTATCCCAGCACATCTGTTACTTGTTACAAACTTTAGTGTAGCAACAGCGATATTAATATCCATGTTCTCCCAGTTAAACTTAACTCATAGGTTTATATCGAAGTTTTCTCTTCAGTCCTAAATTACAGTAAAATGAGATACAGTAGAGAAACATATGCTCCTTAAARAGCTTCATTTCAGGCTTTCAAAAAGACATTGCACTTACACTTTTAGCTATATTTAAAGATGTCACATAACCATGTACTGAAAAATTCCACCTATGATTTCCTCTATTTAAGAGTGTTGTTGATTCAACCACGGCCTTATTTTTAATATTTACATTAACATTTGGCTTAAGTATCTTCCTATTAGAGTCATGTAGCTTCCTTATGACAGTAATGTAATTATGCGTATTCACGTGGTCTAATTTTAGTAAAGATTTCAAGCATATTCTGATTAATAATACACTATTAGCAAAATGTGTGCAGCAGTGAATCCYAAAAAGTGGGTTTATCAAATATTCCCAGAGACTGATCCATAGCCAGAAATTGTACTGAGCCCAGTCCCGTGAAGAATGTTTTTTATGTCGTGTCTGCTCGGTTCAAGAACGGCAGCAGCACTGGACAATGACACAGGCACTATCACTGGCTCTAAATCAGCTAAAAAACCTCAGGGTTTGGTACACAGGAATCACCAGGCCCATTTTTTCGCTGCTTTCCTCTCTGTTGGTCTTTATTTGAGGCTTAATAAGCGCTTACATGGATCAGGCCCAGATTATTACCCCAGCTGTTCATCACTAGAATTTGCAACATTTCTTTACAAAACTGAGGGTTTAAAGAGCTCTGATCTCTAAAAAGAAATCCAAATTGACAAGAAGCAAACAGCATTTTTCCTCTTGCAATGTTTTATTGCATTTAGCACAAACAGGTCACAATAGCTATTCTTCCACCAATGTACTTAAAAGGGTGAATGGATTTGAAATATATTATCTTGAAAATGATGGCATAACTTCCAGGCATCAAAGTCAGTATTTTCAGCATGAATTGCATGAAGTATCAGCTCCTTTTTGTCTTTAAAAGTAATTCAGTACATATAACACATGAATAAAACCAACCAAACAAAACCACCCCACAAATGAAACTTCTTTGCAAGTGTTAAAGGGTAGGGGGTTTGTTTTATTTTCTCAGACCAGTTCTCCTATAATGTGTCCAAGAAGGCAAAAATGAATTCTTTGAAACTAAGGTCTCATTATATATACATTATGAAAAAAACATTAAAATTGATTTTTTGATGTGCAGTGTCTAATTTGTAGGCTTGACTAATCTGCCTTTTTAGAAACTAACAGATTGTTTTACTGGTTAGTGTAAATGTTATTGATCTGCTTTCTTGCTGAATTAATAGCACTATGATAGGACAACTTGCTTTCTCAGCTCTCCCAATGTTTTCCTGAAAAGAGGCCCATTACATGGCAGGGGGCAAAGGACAGGCCTTGATAACACTGTTTAGACATTTCTTTGATGTCCACAGGCTTCATCCTCGACAACTGACCACCAGAAACAAAAGAGTAGTCTTAGGCTGCTGGAAATCCCAGCCATTCTTCTCACCACCTTTTGATATCCCAAGGCTTCTATACCCTGACCTCTGCACTCTGACATCCTTATTTGCAGAACGGTCAGAAATGTCAAAAAATTCTTTCCAAATTTTTCCAACAAACTAAGGATTTATTTTACTTTTCATATCWATTTTGTGTCCTAAAGTACCTGTGGGAACACCAAGAAAATTTAACAAAAAGAGTAGAAGGAAAAGTGTCAACAAGAAAGAAAATTTTGATTTTCTGGTTTTGAAATGACTCTCAAACATCTGCCTTCTAAAAGCCAACTGCTCTCTCTAAAGTACCTTCATAATGCCATCAGGATGCCTTGATTGTGCACATGTGCCCACAGTACTTCTACCTAGTCAGTGCCATACAGAATTCTGCTTCTAGTATGAAGATGTTGCTTGCTGACATAACTTCACTCAATAAACTTACACATTTTAAATGACGTGCATGCTGTATGTTAAAAACTGATATAAATTTCTATACATTCATATTTTAAAAAGAAATATGATTTTAACATTTTTCAAACTGTTTTGCTCTCTACACGTGTGATTGATAAGTGGATTGGTTTTCCCCTGATTTCCAGAATACTTGGAGAATAATTTTCCACAAAACTACCAGAGATTATCAYGGGTGCTTTTAAACAGTTTCATTTCCCACCTTTCTGAGGTATTAAAATGGAACAAAACGGTGAAACAGAAATAGTACACAACCAGCCAAAACATTGGAAGTTAGGAAAACATCTAGAGAAATACCCTTCTCCCCTTCAATATTATGGGAGGKCCTGCTGAAACCCCACTCTCTAGATATATAGGAAAAATCACCTACACWATAACTTTTAACAAGAACAACCTACTGACAATCCATACATATGCACAAATTTGGAGTTTAGCCAAACTAGTGTCTATATCCAGTCTCTTGCACTTTGACAGCTTTTTAGCACACTGCTAAAATATTATCCTGCCATAAAGTTCTATTGTTCTAATTTGAGGACAAAGTCTGGTTGAAAATTTGATGTATGCAAATCACAGTATACAGTCTTCTAAACTAACTTTAGTTTCATAAACTATGCCCAAGTGGTAAATTGTTTTGCATTGATTTTTTTTTTTTTTAAACTGGCATCAATCCCATTGTTTTCTACACTGACAATATTCATCTTAATTTAAAAGTCAATGATGCATCAGTGTTAATGCAACAGACAAAGGATAATGGATAAATGTCAACATTTTAAAAATAAAACTATTCATCATTTATAATGCAAACACTGGGACTTTTAATGCTTGTTTTAAAGCTAGTTCTAAACCACCTAATATTATCTACTCAGCTCAGCCAATGTTTATTTACTTTAATGTCTGTCAGAAAGGAGTGAAACTGAATTCACAAAAGGTACAGTATGGGATTCAAATGGCCAAGAATCTTGACATCTTTAGAAACTCCCTTCTTCTCTATTTTAGTTTACTAGCATAAAAACGTAAGGCATATAGCAGCAAGAAAAAGAAAAGAAGCACAGAGGGGGAAAAGAGAGGTCTTTTTTCAAAATTTAGAATTCATAAAGTTCTCAGACAAAATGCTGATGATACCCATTAAGGGCTGGCCGTATAAGGGTTGTTTGAATTGATCTTTCTGGTTTTGGTGGGGTTTGAATTAAACCATACTTTGAGGATTTCTGTTCAGTGATAGATCTATTTATGTTCAATGTTTAATCTCATTGGTTTTAAAATAAGTTGCATGTGCTTAAACATAACAGGGTGCCTGATCTAAATTAGTACAGAGCCCTCAGAGAAGCTACACCAAGAATGTGAAACAAGGGTTAAAACAGGGGGGAAAAACCTCATGAACCCCAAGTCTATAAATATTTTCATTTAATTGAATTCTGACCATGGATAACACAAACTAYCTGTGAACAGGCAACATATATACAAACCTAAGCTCATACCGATACAGCAAGAAGAAAATACTGAAAAAATCAGTAGTGTAAATTAAMTGTACACAAGGCCATCAACAAATCTTCCAGTTCTGGCAGTGCCCACTGACAGATTACAATCTATTTTATAGAGGCTCATTACTGCTCTGATGTTGGAAATTACTGCCCTGCCAGTTTCACCCACATTGTTTTCCTTGTGAGCAATCTCTGACCCTGTTTGGTAAAAAAAGTTAACGCTGTTATAGCAATAGATCTTCACCAGCCCTATTCATTTCAAGCAGAACAGACTGGGAGCCATGAACAGCAGCAGCTCAGCTGGCACAGTCACCTCTCTGGCAGAAGTGCAGTAAGGAGTCAGTAGGGGCAGGAACCATCTCAGCCACCACAGYTGCAGAGTCAGAAGGGGATGTGTGAATAAAGCTTTAGTAAAATACCAGTTTTCCATGTGCATGCATTTATACACAGCCATGAGTGTTGGCAAATTCTGTGGCTGCARTTACACTTAATTCTGATGTAGGTAAAAGATACGAGACTAAACRGATTATTTCTTTGCAATTCTGCTATTTGTCAGATTATTCTTTCTCCATTGTGACAGCACCTTTAGGAATTTCCAGACCCTCACCATATAACCTAACAAATACAACCATGAAAGCAATTTCTGATTGTATGTACCAAAAATAGCACCTTAAAACCAAAAATTTATTTCATCCCAAACCCACAGAAGAACACAATAAAAAAAAATCAGAAAGCTTCCTTTGTGGATTAAGATCTCATTTGCAAAGTTTAAAGGGACCATTCCAACTGAGTAAGATTTAGCTTGAATTCAAGATAGCCTTTTTTCTTTAGAAAGTGAACACAGTGCCAAAGCAACCAAATTACATGCAAAAGCAATGCCWCCTAGCAGTGGAAAGACAGTGAAGCAAATACAGCTAATTCAAAATGGGAACAGCACCATCCATAAAGCTTTGTTTTCTTGCTGTCATCCTACACACCATTACTTCACACCCAGACTGAYGTGTCAGCATGACCTTACAGCTCCACTGCTACAAGCATCTGGCCCAGRAAGAGATGCCAGACCTTTACGTCCAGGGCTGGAGAATCATCTGCATTCACCCTGCAGGATGGCGTTCACATCACCTGATGCTGGGCCAAAATGCCTCTGGGCCTCAGCTGGGCCTCCATGACTCTGATATTTGTAACTATTTGTGTGTGGTCTGTCCCCTAGTCAGCTTAATTTCATTATCATGGAGCCTGTATTGAAGCTTCTATCAGAGCAGCATTTTTTGGCATGGAACTAAAAGCATGTGATACATGAACAGGGATGTAGCATTATATTACACACAGTGTAAGAGACCTACTTCAACAGYATTAGAAAATCGTGTGGGATTAGGACAGTCATAAGTGTCATCCACTTTGCCCAGTGGGAGCAGTCTTTGAAATAAATTAGCTCCAGAACAATGCTTCAGTTTTGCCTCAGAGGGAAATAATTGAATTTCTGTAAAAGAGAACCCATGAGAGAACACTATTCACATAGTGAACATCATCAGTGGGCTGAAACCTGGGAATGAACTCAAGCCAAGTCACCTGCCCCACTTGCTGCACTTTTTCACACTAACTGATACTCCCAGTTGGATCCCTCAGCTGCCTTTGCCTTTCCCTTCTGCATATGAAATGCTGGCTGCATAACTGAAAAAAAAAAAACATCAGAACATATTGGGAAACTTCACTGCATAAAAGAAGACACACACACAAGGAAAACATACTACAATCTATAGAAGACTATCCACAATCACTCCTGGGAAATACAGATGTTATTATTTTAACCAAAAAATGTAACCTGATCTTTTGGGGTTGCAGGAATAATAAGGTACAGGAATAACTAAATGCTAGAAATGCATAGGCATAATGAATCATTTGCCTTTTTCAGGTATTTCAAAGTCATTATTAAGCACATCTTTATTAAGCACATCTATTTTATAAAGTATGCAATGTGAAATTCAGTAGAAGACTTGCATTATAGCTAGAAAATACCATTTTCGAAGTGCTCTATTAATCAATCAAACTGCAAATAAAGACATGTATCTGCTTTGAGATGTWCAGGACCTGGAATCACTGGCTTCCCTGCATGGGAAGGCAGCCCATTAGATAGATTTATCCTCCATACAAAAGCATCCATTTGGATAGTGATGTTATGGCTTCACGACTCAGATGGATGGGAGCACAATATTAATCAGATGAAGAAATACTSTACATCATACAAAGCTATAGAAATATATGGCAGAAGCATATCAGAAAAAAGAAATAATCAGTGATGGAGCGAAGAGATCTATTAAGGACTAGCAGGTCCATTAACCAAAGAAACTCATTAACACAGCAATCTGAACTGGTATGAATAAGACCAGTYTTTGCACCAGCAAAAACTATGTCTATGGTTTAATATGCCTTTTCCTTACTCTTAAGGAAAACACTTTATTTCCCTGTTATTCTTCCCAGAAAACAGCAACACTACCTCATTTTCTAGTTGTTCCTCCTATTATTTCTTCGAACAGGAGCCCTTTTCTCTTTGTATTAAACAGCTCCACTATCAAACTGGAAGATGTTCAATTATCAGAGTACAGATTGCTTGTAGACAAKTACATGAAATTAAAAGCTTGACAAAAATCTCCACTTCCACATTCCCAGTCCACTAAGAGAAAATTAAGATTATGATTAGCTTTGATGGAAGAGGAAGCAAATGGCAGAGGAATTAAAGAAATGTAGTGCATGAAGTTGGAAATGCAGTTTCAAAGACAGAAGTGTTTTAGTACAAAGTAACTGAAGGTCTCCTTCTTTATGAAGACCTCAAAGACAAAAGCTTTTAGCCATGAGTAGCTATGACAGAGCAGCTGAAGAAGCATGCACTCAGTTACACCAGGGCAATTTACACAACTTGTAACATGTTGTCTGCCTAGGCTATAAAGTGCCTTTACATACAAAGTGTAAAACAAACAGCGTATAGTTCAACTATACTATATTACTAACATTCATCAGTGGGCTAGGGTAGGGAAATATGAGATACTTGAAAAATAGAAGTWGTTATAATTCTGCTCATTTAATGCCTTCCTCAATCTTCTTGCTGCCTTAGGCATGGAAAAAAAAGGCAGGTTGTCTTTTCTAAGTTACAATACTGTGAAATTCACAGATGACACTTCAAAGATGCTCAAGACAGTTACATAACTTCTATTTCATACAGAACAAAAGTCACTGTCATTTTGAAGACAAACTTCTCAATAAGATTCTTGTAAGGTGACATCTTTTTCTAAGATGACAAGACGAGGGCTCAAAGAATTATAGTACATAGGGTGTCGTCAGACTGGCAGCCAGCCACCTGTGGAGTTCAACAAGGCTCAGTTTTAGGGCCAGTGTTCTTTAATATTTTTACAAATTATAAGGACACAGGAGTAATTTTGCTGAAAAACCTAGGAGCAGCTATGGACTCAATGGAGGGTCAGGAGGCCTCATACAGAGAGAGACTTGCATAKATCAGAGAACAGCACAATCACCAGCCACAGGAAACTGGACAAGAGCAAGTGCTGGATTCTCCATCTAGCATGGGGCAATCCTGGTTACATAGAAACCGAGAGATGAGAGGCTGGAGAGCAGCCCCACGGAAAGAGATCTGAGGGTTTGAAATAATGGAAATGTGAATCTGAGTGTGCTCTGGCAGCCAAAAGGGCCAGCCATGTCCTACGAGGTACAGCATCACCAGCCACAGCAACCTGTTGAGGGCAGTGACTCTGTGCACTCCAGGAGTGCAGCCTCACCTCAAATGCTGTGTGCAGTTTTGGGTGGCTCAACTAAAGAAGGACATCAAACTATTAGTCTGTCCAAAGGAGGGTGACAAGATGGTCTCAAAGGCAAGGCTTTGGAGGAGTGGCTGAGGTCACTTGGTTTGCTCAGCCTGGAGAAGACCGAGGGGGACCTCATGGTATTACACAGCTTCCTCAGAGTGGACAGCAGAGGTGGAGGGGCTGGTCTCCACTGTGGTGACCAGTGAGAGGTCAAGAGGGAATGGAATGAAGCTAAATTAGAGGAAAATAGCATCGTGTTGGGTATGAGGAAAAAGTTCTTCACTGAGAGGATGGTTGGACACTGGCACAGGGTCACAGCACCRAGCTTGACAGAGTTCAAGGAGTATCTGGATGACAGTCATACAGTTTAGTTTTAGGTAGCCCTGACAGGAGCTGAGAGTTGGACCTGATGATCTGTATGGGTCCCTTTCAATTTGAGAGAACCCATGATTCTATGTTTTCACTATATACCTTCTTTCCTGTGATGTTAATAAACTTTCTACAAATAATTTTTAACGACTGCATAACTATATATTATGCCATTAACATAATTACAGATTGCTTTTAGTACACAAAGTACTGCTGTGCTGCTTAGCTAGAAAAAAAATACATTYTCTTTATGCAACACTCAGTATTCTATTTTAAACACTCAATCAGTATTTATATTTTACAGCATTTTTCGTACAGTATACAGTGTCTAAATAGCAATTTTCTTTTACTCTTTCTCCAGAGATACTTCATACACTGGTGATGTTCTTCACATGAACATTTAAGCATGAAAAATAACACATGGTTAATGACAAATGAAAGCAAACTGAAAACCAACGACTTCAGAATCCTTAGATACAATTATAAAGGCAGAGTTACACATATCTGCATATAATATAATATATATATATAATATATATAATTATATATATAATATAATATAATATAATATAATATATATAATATACGCATATCTGTATATAATACGATTGAATTTCCATAGTAAATTATAGTATTTCCTGCCACAGTCTGTGCAAAAGTTTTGAAGATTTAGTCAGATTTCCTGACTGACCGAATCATTAATCATAGTCTAAGTGGGAAAAAATGCAAAAATATTCAGCTGTAGTTCAAGCAATGCTTTCCCTCTGCACATGTGGAATATATGAATGCATGCATGTTTTTGTGTAAGCAGAGATGTTTGCATGTAGATTTTGGCTGGTTTTAGTTACACTAACCTCATAGCTTTTATTCACATGAAATAAATCCCTGGTTGCGACTAATCTCAGCTAAGAGTAAGTAAATGCTTTATTTTGTATGAAGGTGAAAAAAAAGGAGGGGCAGATCATTTATCATTCACCGTGCAGGCTTTGTATTCATTAGGAAAACCACAATCAATAGAAACCAAAGGCAATTTTCCCATAAAGATAACTATGCCCGGCATCACTAGAGGGTCTAGGAGTCTCAGAGCCTTCCATTTATTAACAAGATCATTTTTGAAAGTTTACAACTTCCTAATGCAAATGTCACTTTTCTTAACTCTGCTGTAAAATGCCCTCCTTTTATTTTGTTACACAGAACCATACTGTTTTTCTCATGGTTACTTTTACAGTGTATAAGTTCCCTAAGTTTCAAATGTAAAAAGATTACAAATGTCTGATGTTGCCACTTTCCACATTTTATATAGCAATCCCTTCTGGGTTTTGGGGACAGGTGTTTTATTAAAAGAGAACCTACAGAAGCCAGTAATTTCTTATAAAGAGTAAATTCTTTTGGTTTAACAAGGAAAAMCAGAATTTAAACCATTGTTTTTAACATACAATTTCATATTAGAAAACTCTTTCCTTAACTTTGTGCATATTATGCATAGTTTTATTGAGTAACACAAAATCTCATCTGAGGGATTTGGAGCTAGCTCTTGTATCCAGAGTCTGACTGCCTTAAGAAAGTATTTAAATACAGACACAAACAGACAATAGACTTGAGGTATAAGTGAGAAGAAAATTTCTGCACAACTGTATATTCCCAGTATCAAGGAATACAGACACTTTYAACAAAAATTAAAAACATTGTGCCTAACAGATATTCACAAAGCAAAKATCATCACAGGTTAAGTGAAATCCCATCCCTAAATCATTCCTTTCTGGGCTTGTGCTTATTACATCTTCTGTCAGGAGCTAATCTCACGTGACAGGCATGATCCAAAGCCATTTGAAGTCTATGGAATGTCTCTTCCTGACTTCAGGGAGCTTTGCACCCAGCYCTTATAAACTTCAAGAACAATACAATTCATGGAAAGTTGTTTTAAGAGAACAATAGCTAACTATTGTCTGAGTASAAAAGAATGTTAGCTTCAAATTAAAATTACCTGCAATGGTAGATTGTGTTAGGCTTCTTCTATTATTATTTCTTTATGCATCTAACACAGTTAAAATTTCCCAAAGTGAGAACATRCAATTTCTTTCACAGAAGGAAAGTGTAGTCAAAACAACAACAACAAAAAACCCCCCCAAAACCTAAAAACAAATAAACAAACCCCCACCAAAATATTTGTACATAGTATGTTTAGATTTTCTAAGGAAAGATCACTTTTTAAGGCCTCAGTTAATTCAACATTTTCTTAAACAGCTGAACATTAAGAAGAAGACAGAACAAGAGGTTTCAAAAATATATCAGTTGTTCCTGAAGTCAGCAAATCAAAACACAGATTTAAAACAAAAAAACAAACAACCAAAAAAACTTAAGCCATTTGTATAAGCAAGAATAAGCAAGGGGGTGGGCTGACATTAAAGTATTTTGGTTTTTCTTTTGTAATAAAAACCCTGTTCTTCTACTAACTAAAGTAAATTTCAAAGCTAGAGCTGACATGTGACCACACCAGACATGGTGACCAGTGTCAGACTATTACTTATAGTCTGATAATAACAACATAAATGAAATAAACCCTGATATAGCAACTATGATCATTGTAAAACCTGGTGGAAGCAAAGTCCCATTGCTTTGATGTGGCTTTTCTCTCTTTTATAAGATAAATGAGGCAGTGTAGACCAGGACAGAACTTGATGTTCATATGATGTACACTTGTAACAGTCAATTTACACTGACAGAAAAGCAAATCCAACTCAGGTYTCCCACCTCCAAGGTCCCAATGCACCAGAGAGGTGATTCCAACTTCCTCACTTATATATCAAATGAACTCACTACAGCTATTTTAGTTACCTAATGTTGAGATGGAAACACAGAAAATTCCAATTAAGCACAAATATTCCTGAATGTCCAGCTTC
>NW_026623359.1:1431742-1461174 GCF_030028575.1 Malurus melanocephalus
GAGACAAAGCACAAGCAAAAAGCAAACATCAAATTCTGCAATGTAGAGATGCTATAGTTTCTGTYTCCTTCATTTAAGCTTCCAGTATCCAAAACTAAAAATAAGCCTTTCATTTACAAATACACCTATGCAAATTTCTAACTTTTCAGTCTGAGCTAATCAATTACACACAACTAGAAATTTCATTTCATCTGGTTTGGTTTTTTTTTCCTAAATGAAATGAAATAGTATTTCTCAGGTCAAACACCATACCTTGTTTTGGCATCAAAAGTATTTTCTTAAAATAATTGTCCAACAGCCCATTTTGTTTGACTTTTAAAACCACATTATTTGAGGAATTATGCCTCTTTTTCTTGTTATTGCTATTAACTGCATTTTTGAACTGAAACATTGTCCTAAAATGAAAAACCAAACTTTCAAATAAAAAAAAAAAGTCAAAACAATATGCTTAAAAAAACAGATGTTAGCTTTGCTGCTTTTTTTTTTCCTTCTAACATACACAAAGTAATGAGTTGTTCTGTTCACTCCAAAACTATTTTGGGTACAAAAACCATTTGTATCCTTTGTTAAGTCTCATTTATCCGTGTATCAGTTTTGCTGCTATCCTATTCCCTCCTCTTCCTACACAGGCAGTTAGGACACAAACTACCCGCAGCTAAATACTGCTGCCTGCTATCCTGATCCCCTCGTACTCCCTGTTGGTGCTGGGACTAACACTTCCTTAACCTTCAGACCTGCGCTTCCACTTACYCCCCTGCCGTCTCTGCATTCCCAGGTGCTGATAATCTTTTCTCCCTATTGTTGCTGCTGCTTCTCCTTATTTTGGCAGAAGCTACAGCTCTGGAAGTTGCACGGATCTTACCTCTGAGACCCTCTTTGTTGCTCTGTCTGCGACCACGCTGGAAGCAGGGAGTGATGGATATTAGGGAAGCATGAGCCTCCGCTCGCTGTTTAGCAGCGTGGTCTGCAAAGAAAGATAGAGATGCTGCTCTCTCCTCCTCCTCCCCCCTCGCTGTCCCAGCTTCCTCCTCCCTCCTCCTCGCTCCCTCCTTGCCATCCACGAGCTCCAGCTCTGTCTGCGCTCCCACACAATGCGCTACCTCTCAGCACCAGCTACCTAAGGTCAAGAATACAACCCCTCACCCTTCCCCCGCCTTCTCCTCTCCGCCCAGGCATTCTCACCCCCGCTTCCCACGGAATATGGTATCTTCCCAACCAAACGTGCCTCATTCGGCTCTGGGATCTAAAGTGCAGACAATTTCAGCAGCTCCGGAAAAAAAAAAAAAAAAAAAAAAAAAAAAAAAAAAAGAGTTCTAGAACAGAAGATGCACAGGGAAGACTGGGGGATATAATAGGAAAGTTGGACCCTTTTGGAGAAATTTGGAATTTTGGGGGTTTTTCTGTGTGTTTAGAAAAAAAAAAAAAAAAATCAAGTCACAGTAGCCAAAGCCTGCCACTTGGAGATTAGTTTAAGAGATCTACATAGATAAAGAAAAGTGCCCTGGATAGCTAGTTATCTCCCAAATCCAGCTTACCTATTGTTTATGCTCTTTGTTTCTCAAGCTTTATTCTAAATAGCTTTTTTAAAGAAGCTTCCAAATTTTTCCCCTGCAAAGCCAGATTTAAATATCAGCATGATGTGATGAAGCAATAGAGAATGAAAGGGAAAAAGTAACCAGTTGGATTTTTTAAGATTATGAGCTATGAAATAAACACTTTGASATCCCAGAAAACACAGGCACAAGTCCTGACTTTTTGGATTGAATGACAAACGTGTTCAAGGGGTCTTTTTTCATTTTAAGCAGTTATGGCAACTAGAAGCACTTTCAGGCAACCAGTACATGGCTCCCAAAAATCACATACAATTACGGCTAACCAGCATGTTTTTCTTAAGGGACCTAAACTTAGACACATGACAAAACAGTCCTTCTGAAGTGTTTATGTTTGTCAGAGACTGTGGAGAGAGTTAGGTGATGCTGAARGCTTCTAAAAGATCTTGTGTGCTGAAGGTTAGACACCTTATTTAGGTGGACAGGATCTCCCTCTGGAGGCCTTGAGAGGCTCTTGGCTCTCTRTGGTGATGTGTTGTTACCAAACCATACGGACAACAGTACCACTCCTACGTGTACTAAGGACTAAGTCACAGATTTTGTTTTAAGAATGGTAAAACTTAAAAAATAAAAAAGGTTAAAACAAGGAGAGAATCAGATTTCTATTTTGATGCTAACATATCTCTATAAAATCTTTTAGAAGCTTTTTTTTAGAACACTCCAGAGATGTCACATTGTCAGCATAACTTGTGAATGTCAGAAGWACTTTATGATGGTCATCAAAGGAAGCTTTAGAAAATGGACAGATCACTTGGAAGTAACGTCTCATCATGACCATAGGTTTTTAACCCAAAATACRAAGCTACTGAACTACTAGCTGTAAGATTAAGACACATACATAGCTTAAACCAACTTCAGTACTAGAAGAGTGGTATATAAGAGTGGATCACCAATGTCTGACTGATGCGGGGAACACTGCTCTAATGAAGCTTGACACCATGTACAGCACAGAACAGTGAAGTGGCATAAAAATATGCAGGATACACAAATAAAGACAGTGAAATKTTGCAGGCATATCTCACAGTAGTGGATGATTGAAAAAGCAGGTTCAATTAAGCACTAATAAATTTAAAAAATGGATATGCAAGAAAATACCTGCCTTGTGGTTCTAAGAAGTTTTAGTGCCACTTGGAGCCAAGATGTTGCGGACACTATGGGTACTTTGCCAAGATTTGGAGAGCAGTGGGAGAACAAAAGCAGCTAGCCAGAAGAGTCACCTATCCATMGAGCAGAAGAAGAATGGTCAGGGAACTAAAGCTGTCCAGCTCTGCTCAGTCTSTCCAGTGCAGGAGAATACCAGGAGCAATGGACGTGCCCATAGCATGAAGGGYAATCCTTTCCATTTGCCGCACACAACTCTTTCTCTTTGAATCAATGTTTTTGCCATTGCTTCAGCCAACAGCAGCAGCCACAGAGCCAGGCATTCCCAAACATACTTCCTCCTTGCTATCAGCTTTTGTCCAAGTTCAGGGAAATAACTCAGCGCAGAGAAAATGGAGGGTTGTTGCTCCCAAAGCCACAGTTCACAATACCACCCTTTGATGCTTTTTTCCCTGCTCTTGCTGYAGCTGCCAACTGTATGTGCATAATGAAGGACTCCTAACCACTCAGTAAAGAGGGTTTTGAGCACTGCAGACAGTTTTCTGAAARCAGCTCAATGCTCACTAGCTCTTATAAAGGCACACACAATGTTTTAGCAAAGTAATAGTGAATAAAGAAGAAAATAGCAGTTTRACATTGCATTAAGTCTGCACTTCAGAGTCCTTGTTCCCTGACTGGCTATCTGATCATGGGATCATCTTTGAAAAGATCACTGGAAATGTCTAGTCCAATCTCACAGKCAAAGACAGGTCAGCTGTGTGATGAGTTTACTTAGGGCTTTATTCAGTTGTGTCTTGGAAACTTACAAGGATGATGACTACACAACCTCTTTAGACAATCTGTTCCATTGCTTTATTGTCCTCATGTTGGGGAAAAAATTTCCTTTTTCCCTTTTTTTTTTCCCCTTTCAGATTGCAGTGTTTCAGATTGCAGCCTTTCAAATGTCGCATTTGAAAAGGCTACAGCAGAACAGAAAAGCAACATACAAGAGTGACCAGACATYTGAAATAACTTCCACACAAAACAGATTACATAAGCTCGGAGTCTTCAATTTGGAAAATCAGTAACTGACCTGATAAATGTCTATGAAGTTGAGAATAATATGGAAAAAATGAACTGTAAAGAAGTTCTTCCAGTTTCCCATAACACAGGAATTTCGTAGCCCCAAATGACATTAGGAAAGATATTTGAAATAAAATTACTTCAATTTTTTTTTAGTGAGTTAAAATTATAGACCTTATTGCTGAAGAATGTAAAAACTGGACATTTTTGCTTTCCTAGGGTTAATAATTATATAAATTGTCATTTACAATWAAATAATTTATTATTATTAGAATTTGCCTTATGATCAGAACCAACTCAAGGTGAAAMAAGGAGGCTCAGGGAGACCTTATCACTCTCTACAGCTGCCTGTAAGGACGTTGTAGTAGGAGGGTGTTGGTCTCTTTTTTCAAGTAACAAGAGATAGGATGAGAGGAAACAGCCTCAAGTGGCACCAGAAGAGSCTTCAWTTGAATATTAGGGAAAATTTCTTCACTGAAAGGGTTGTGAAGCATTGGAACAGGCTGCCCAGGGAAGTGGCTAAGTCACCATTCCTGGAGGTATCTAGAAGATGTGCCGAATGTGACTCGTAGGGATGTGGTTTAGTGGTGGACTTGGAGGTCCTGGGTCAATGGTTGGACGTGATGATCTTAGAGATCTTTTCCAACACAAATGATTCTCTGATTCTAAGGTTCCTTATCTGCCTCCTGTATTGTAAGCAAAACTGTATTTTGCCATTCCTCAATGGCAAATTATTTAGTTCTTTCAGTGGTAATAGCTGCCTTCCATTTTGCTTGTGGTGGGAAAGTAAGAGGAAGGGAAGAATATGAAGAGAGGCAGAAATCCTCTTAAATCCTCTGGGGCGGGAGGTGATCTAATCTTGCTGGAAAGATGATTTAATCTTGTTCATAACCATCTTGTTTCTTGCTGGAAAGATGATTTAATCTTGTTCATTTACCATCAGGGTGTTACTCCCTGATGGTAAAACATGGAAGCACTGGGACTGGACTAGCACAGCATGGAGGAATGCAGATGCCTCAAAAATGGAAACAAGTCCTAAGCTTTTCCAATGATTTCTGTTTTTCCAGCCTACAGTTTGTCTCTCAGTGGCAGGTAACCCACTTTCCCAGAATCTCTTTCTCCTCCACCTTCCCTTAGCACAAACAGGTTCCCCAACATTTCTTACCCATTTCAAGTTCTCACAGCTATTAGAGTGAGAAACTGGAGKAAAGGATGGCAGTGGTCAACCCATTTCCTTGATAGGCTGGAATGACTTTTATGCATCTAGAGACAATCCCACAATCAGTGAATGTGCTAAATCATAAATATCAGCATAACAGCAAGCTACTGTAATTTCAAGTACGTGCTATACAATGGCTTTTCACGTTGTAAGATAAAATAATAAATTTTATTTAAATTTTGAATTGAAAAACACACCAAAACCAACAAAAAAATCTACTTCAAAGMCACTTTAAAACTCAAGATATAAAGATAACCACATGATGAGGACATACTTCAATTTTTCCATACATTTAAAGCTGACAAATCGTCAGGGAATTTTGCACSTCCTCTGCCATTGAAAAGATGCAAACAAAAAATATAATGCCCTTTTGCAAGAGGAATCTTCTGTTGATAAACTCCTTAGCATGGATGAAAACTTCCAGCAGGCTCTATAAAGACCTTTGCCTGGAAACCCTCAGGCTCTGTCAGATGATGGCAGTTGGCTAGCTGCCACATTTCCAAACTTTCCTAAGAACACAATATTCACTGAACCTTTTCAATAAAATACCAGCAARCACTTGCTATTTACACAACCCTAATGTCACCTTGAGGGTCCTTTTCCCATCTGTGTAATTCCTCTTCTGAATTACAGGTAGAAGCAGGAGCTAAACCTTATGTCTCGAATGTGATACCACAACCATGACTTTTAAGTGTCATTCAAGACATGACAGAAAAGAATTGTTTARCACTGTGCTGCTCTGATCTGATTAACTGACTCAATCTTCCTCATACTCACACAACGAAGTGAATAAATAAGACATCTGCCCTCTTAGATTAAAGGATGACTATTTGCCATGTATAAAAAGAAGAATTTTCTTTCAGGTAGATTAAGATGAGCACATCAAGAAAGATTCTACTGTTGCTGGAAACAGGTTTAAGTTATTACATTTTACAGCATAAAAATTTGTATCTTTACACCTAATCCTTACGCAGTGGTGAGGACCTTAGGGAGGCTTGAAAGCTTATACAGACTGACATACTAATTTACAAAAATATGGATAACTCTATAATCCCATGTAATTCAAATAGATATTTACAGCTATTGCTGCCTTTTATGGTTTTGTACTTTGGCACTTTTGTAGAAAGATATTTCCTCTGGTTCATCTCTTCAGCAATATATGTGCACCTAATGTATTATCTAGTTACAAGATTATTATTATGAAAGGAAAGATTGCATTTGATACAGCATTGTAGAGATTTACAGAGGCAGCCTTGGCTTTAACTGCAAAATGTTGTAACCACTATGTACATAAAGAAAAAAAGCCCCAACAATATAAGGATATAAAGGTACCTGTTAGGGGATATATTTCTAAATTCAGGATCACACATATAGGTTAGTAAATATTAATAGGATATTAGTGTAACAAAAAGTAAGAGAATGGGAAAAATGTTATTAAAACAAATTTTTGAATATTACAAAGGCAATATAAAAACCACAAAAAAAATCCCATACTGTATGAAATCCAAACCTTTCACCATTTCAGTGCTGCATGAGGCTCACCAGTAAAAACTTTTACAAAGCAGTCTAATTTCAGCTGCTCAAAATAAAAGTAAAGCCTACAAGCCTAACTAATGCAGGGTAAAATATTAAATCATACAAGTAATTCGAGAAGCATTTTTAAGAAAATTGTGTTTTGACTTTCACATACAGGTATTCAAAAATGTTAGTGAATTCAGTATGCTGGCAGGTTTTGAGGCGAAAAGATCAGATTTAGGAAATGAATTATTGCCCCCTGGTGGTACATTAAGAATCAAAATAAAGAAAAAGAAACCACTTCCAGATAAATAAGCAAATCTTTTATTTTAAGAATCGTGTTTTGAACAATTAATGTCTGGAGGTATTTAAAAAATGCACAGTCATTTTAATAGGCATTAAGAGAACAGTAAATGGGGTATAATTTACATTTTCATCTACAGGACTAATAAAGAATGTGTGATGTTTAATTATCAGCTTTATAAAATGTAAATAACACACTAGAATCAAACCCTTTATCAACAAAAGACCAGAGCAAAAACTCCTCATAGTCAAGTGAGTTACTTCAAAATCTAATTTTAATTTAAAAGAATAAGAATGCTTTTTAATTTTCATATAAGTATAGAAAACTCTTCCTAAATCTGAATCCATGTGGAGTTCTTCTTCGCTCCGTTAGATATGTCAGCAAGCAGAGACAGAGAAGCACAGGAACAAGAGGATTTGGTCTTATGACTGGCTAGAACAACAGCATAGTTAAATGTTGATGCAGTGTTTTCCACATGGGTTAATACAGGAATTCATGTATCCTAATCCTCAAATTRTGAGTTGTTTGCCTCCTCCTAATATCTGACCAGCAACCAATTCCTATTCAGTGACTTCTACGCTGCATGGCACACTCCTTACATCACCTCAAACTAAAGTGGCCCTAGACATCTACTCCAAATCATTTTGCTGTTCCATTAAAAAAAAACCTGCTTTATCACAGTGGGTTTATACAACCTGTAATAGCAATGATAAAATACATCTTCCAGAATATTAAAAAGAGGGAGAAATATTCATTCCTTAAGGAAYTATGTACATTACCACAGAGAAGGTAGCAATCAGGTTATGTTGCCCATACAAAAATGAGCATTTTTACACTTCTCTGTATTCATATGTCCCTTCTGTGACAGGAAAACCTGCACATGCAGCAGTCTAACCTTGCCTTACAATATTAACAACCAGCATTTGCACSAAGTCTTTAAATACACAACTCCAAATCTCCTGAAAACCAGACATCTGGCCTCTGAGGAGCTGGAACATATTTTCCCCTCTTTTATTTGTGTTAATTCATTAGAGCACAAGAACAACTCACCTTAGTTCTACACTTCTCTATAAGGAAAGTTATTATCATGCAAGTACTTGACTGAAAATTGGCTGCTATGAAGAAAGCTCCATCCTCCCTCAAGGCATCTGATGTATCATTGGTGATACCATAAGATACTCTAAAGGAATGTCTAACTGGAAGGGCTGTGAAGCACAGTCAATGAAAATGAATTCAGTATTTTTTCAAGGTAATAGAGTGTTGGTTGACATGTTTGGTCTGTCATATTAGAATATGAATTTTTTCATGGCTTTGAACTCCTCATACCAGACTGGCAGTTTTACACGTCCGATGAAATTAGGAAGTGATGGGAAATTTYGCCTGAAGTGTAGGTGGGAGAAGCAAAATAGTCCATAACTCTTTAAGCAAAAGAACTCCATGACAGACTGTTGTAGAAGAGATAATTGTAATTGCCATAAAGAGCAATCAAGCAACAGATGGGCTATCTAACAAGGAACTGTGTTTTAAAGAAATGTTTTTGTCTGACAAGCAGAAGTTCTCTATGCAATTGGAAATTTTGAGACTACTGCTGAGGCTGGGAAATGAGCAAGGCATCAGTCAGTGCTTGTAAAAAGTTATTACAAGTGTGGAGAAAAGGGCAGGAGCAATGGAGATGGGATTTGGGGAAGGATGTTGCTGAGAAGTAAATTATGAGGTTTAATTTGGACACGCCATAATTTGCTGGCCCTAGAGGAATACACCTTTCCCTTCACTAACAAACCTCTTGTAATTAACTTATTCTCCACATGGACATTTTTTCTGGGTCTCYCCAGTGAGCAACACACACAGCTTTGGCTGCTTCATACTATCAAGTAATGACAAAAGCAAGCAATTTGGCAGGAAATAAATACTAATTAGTCTCCCACCTACTTGCATGGCAGTGCTCAGACAGGATGCTCCCCTTGCTCATGTTGYTATTACCTGGAGGAAAATCTCCCTCCCTGCAGTAACCAGAACCTCTCCTTCTTGAGGGGCARACATGAGGAGCCGCTGAGGGACCTGGTCTGTCCAGCCTGGAGGASACTGAGGGGAAGGATCATTGCCATTACAGCTTCCTYGTGAGGGGAAGTGGAGGGGCAGGCAGTGATCTCTGTGKTGACCAGGGACAGGACACGGGAATGGCCTGAAGCTGTGCCGGGGAAGTTTAGGCTGGATATTAGAAMATGGTTCTTCACCCAGTGGGTGGTTGCTCACTGGAACAGGCTCCCCGGAGAAGTGGTGACAGCACCACCCTGACAGAGTTCAAAAAGCATTTGGACAGCGCTCTCGGGCACATGGTGTGATTTATGAGGTGTCCGGTGCGAAGCCAGGAGTTGGACTCGACGATCCTTTCCAACGCAGCATATTCTGTGATTCCCCCACTTAAACCACGCTGGCCGCTGCAGTGCTCAGTGCGCTCCCGCTCGGCAAAGGCGAGGACTGGGGCGAGCAGAGCCTTTCCTCCGCCGGTCTGGCAGGCTGATGAGGGGGGAAATGAGGAATGGAATGGATTGKGCACATTCCTGGCGGCGCTCAGTCCAGTGCCGCAGGGGACGCTCCGGGCGCGGTGCGCAGCGCCGGGCACAGCCGGGCAGGGCGGGAAAGCGGGAGCGCGCGGGGGCCGATGGGTGCGGAGGGAGCAGCTCGCGGCGCCGCGCGCGCTCCGGCGGCTGAGGGGAAGGCGCGTGCGCGGGTCCCGCCCGTTCCCGCCCCAGCGGCAGCTTCAGGCGCGCGCGGGAGCGGCGGCCATGACGGGCTGTGGCGAGGGCGGCAGCGGTTCCGCGGCGCCCCGCGCCTGCCGGGGGCTCGGAGCTTCGGCGTGAGGGCGTCTGCGCGCCCTCCCCTCCTCCAGCGCCTCGCCTCCGGGCCGGCCGGGGCAAGGAGGAGGGGCCGGGCGGACATGGCCAGCCCCGACAAGTGGGAGCGCCTGCGACCGCTGCAGCCGGACACGCTGCCTGTGAGTGAGGTACATAGCGGGAGGCGCTGTGGATGGGAGAGGGCGGGACGGCGCTGCAGCTGCGCTGCTGCCTCGGAGCTTGTGAGGGCGGCCGAAAGCCCGTCCTACATCCCTGGGCGGGAAAGGTGCGGCGGGCCTGGCAGCGTGGTACTCGAAAGGAGCCTTGGGATGATTCCTTTCCTCGTCGCGTTGGAGAGGGCCTCCCGGGAAAGTGCTACAATGCAAAGGGRTGTATTTTCTTGCCTGTGCTGCCCGTAGCCTCTTAATCGAGCTACGTATGTGGTAGTTAACTACGAGAAAAAGAGCCTTCAACTGTGTTTTCTCCTGTAAACGGCTGTGATGTTGAGGTATTCATCTTCCATATAGCTGCCACCACTACTTTCTAGCAATCCTATGAGATAGCTAACAAAAAAGCCTGTTTTGTAAAGCTTTTTAGAATGTTCCTTTTTTAGTTAATCCTGATGGTGCATACTTTTAGATTTATGAAACTTCTCAAAATGTATTACTGTTTTTTTTAATTAATCTTGATAGTTGGGTTAAATGTCGCTTGGTAGCATTTTCTTAAACCTGTGAAGGAGTACCCATAGGTTTTTAGGTGGGTAATTGAAGTGRCGATTGTGAGAAGCAAAGGGTGTTTGGCACAGCTACTTTTTGTACGTGTTTAGATGAGCTTACCGTGGGTGATACTTTCCTGAATCAGCTTCTTACAAACAGGGAAGYCAAAGATGTGGTATTCATTCACAAGTGTGACGGCTGTGGGATAGTGGATGTCGAGGAGTACATCTGGTGCARGCAGCAGATGAGTGGAGCCAAGGGTGGGAGCCGGAGACAAGAGGCTGTGAACTGCCCARCTCTTGGAATGACAAAGGAGGTGAAGATGGCTGGCACTGACCACTTGAGTGGATACTGAGGGACATAGCAGAAACCATGACCTGCCAAACATTTAGATAACAAAAGGGCATAAGGATGGTGACACTGGCTGGGTGGATTAAAAGAGGCACATGGGGAGACACAGCAGGAGCAGAGCAATATTTACCTGGGCAGACTGTGAGGGTGTAAAAATCCAGAGGTTCTTTTATTGTGGGTCCCTCTTCAGAGCTACCAGCTTGGRCTGTTTCTGTGTTGCTGCACCATGAATAAATTACTTTATGGAGAGACATCTGAGATTCTGCAATGGAAAATGTGGGGTTGAACCAGTAAGAAGACATCTGATTGTGTGAGTGTAGTGTATAGTGATTCAAGTGGGCCTCCCATCGGGTCACTGCGGCCACCCATTGTGAAAGAGCTTCAGTCCCAGCAGTGAAAGCCTCTGTCATTGGGAGTATGACTGCCAGAGAGTCTCTTGAATGGTCAGACTGGGAAGTTTTCTCAACAATGGAATACTCAAAACCCTGAGTATGGTAAGGAARGCTTGGACTCCAGTTTATTCAGTCTTCAAGACTCCAGCTTATTCTGGCAAGAGGTAGTTGAGGTTTTAGGGAAGGCAACTTTGAAAACTGGAGGAGCTGAAGAGATGGAGGTGAGTAAACAGAAACACATTTCATCATGACACTCATGGCAAAAAGCACATATGCCTAAAAGGACAGACTAAAGAACAAGGRTAAAACTGTCTGGACATACAGATATGATGCTTGGAGAACCAAAGTTGTTGAAACTCGTCAGGAATGTTGAGGGTCACAATGTTAAAAAAATTTCCCTGTCTGAYCAAGAGTGGCAGGAGCCTCTCTTGTCAGTCACTCTCGTACCACCTGAGCTAGTACCAAAGTTCCTTTGCAACTGYACTCCCACACTCAAAAGAATCAGGCAAGGTCCCCTCATCAGATTGACCCCAGGTTTCTRTAGCAGTCTCAGACATTTGGATCCTTAAAATAACTTAATCTTGGTACAACAGCTCAAACAGGGACCCAAATAAAGGAAGTGTTGGGCTTGTATGCCCTGTATTGGGTTCTTGTGGTCAAGTTTGAATACCAGGTGGGGGGTTATAGGGTGGCTTCTCTAAGAAGTTCCCCCATGTCCCACAGAGCCAATGCCAGGCCGCTCAAGGATGGATCCATCRCTGGCCAATGTGGAATTAATCAAAGATGGTAGTAGTGCCTTTGTRGTAAYATATTTAAGMAGGTAAAAAAAGTTATTGCATAATTGTAAATGCAACCAAGCAGGAGTGGAGTGAGAATATATGAGAGGAACAATTCTGCAGRCACYAAGGTGAGTGGARAAAGAGGCAGAGGAAGTGYTYCAGGTGCAGGARCAGAGACTCCCTGCAGCCCATGGTGCAGACCATGGTGAAGGAGCTGCACCCCTGCAGCACATGGAGGACCACAGTGATGCAGAGATCCACCTGCAACCCATGGAGAAGACCCAGGCTGGAGCAGGTGGATGCCTGAAAGGAGGCTGTGAATTTGTGGGAAGCTCATGATGGAGCAGGCTCCTAGTAGYGACCTGCAGACCCATGGAGAGTGGAGCCTGTGCTGGAGCAGGTTTTCTGGTAGGACTTGTGACCCCTAACCCATGCTGGAGCAGGCTGTGCCTGAAGGACTGCATGCTGGGGAAGAAGTGATCCACATTGAAGCAGTTGGTGAACTGTTGCTGTGGGATGGATTCATATTGGAGAAGTTCATGGAAGGCTGTTGCCCATGGGAGAGAWCCCTACACTGAAGCAGAGGACTCTTCTCCCTGAGCAGCAGCAGGAACAACATTTGATGAACCCCATTCCTATCTCCCTGCATTGCTGGTGTGGAGGARGTAGAGCTTGGGAAGGAGGGAGGGGTGGGGGAASGTGTTTTTWTAAGATGTATTTTATTTYTCATTGTCCTGCTCTGRTTTTATTTGTAATMAATTCAGTTCATMTTCCCGAGTTGAATGTTTTGCCCATGATGGTATTCAGTGAGTGATCCCTCCCAGTCTTTCTATCAACTTGCAAACTTTTTGTGATGTCTTCTCTCCCCTGACCATTTGTGGAATGATAGAGCAGTKTTGGTGGGTGCTTGGCAGGATCAACCACTGCCTACCCTCAAAGTCTAAGCGTTCCATCAGAGGATCCCCCCAGTGTAGAGATCCTCAGCTCCTGCTATGTTTCTGAGTGTCCTGTCCCCTGGCTGGGACCACAGGTTCCTGTGCCTGCAGTTCACAGCCTCTTGCCTGGGACTCTCACCCTCCAGAGTACAGCATCCAGCTCACACAGCAGCTACACCCTGAGCTACTGCACTGAATGTATTCCTTGAGAGTTACATTAGCAGTAAAGGGGGAGTGGTGGGGATGGTGAACCTGCTGCTAAATGGGGCYGGTGATTTAGGAAGAGTTAACATAGGTAAGGGTGCCATACTCAACCACCTTGCTAGGCACTTCAGAACTGATGTTTCTTGGGCTTTGTGTCTTATAGAATGACCAGCAACAGAAAAGTGGCAAGTTAGGAATCTTGAGAAAGCTCAACCCAAACAAATTGGTAAGATCCTCTTGGGATACATCCTGAGAGAACTGGCTRATGTCATTGTGAGGTTGCTCGTGCGAGTTTTGAGAGGTCAAAAGTAGAAGTCAGCTGCAGCTTAAATCAGTCTCACTTCAGTSCCTTTGAAAGCCATGAAGCAAGTTCTCTGGGAAGCTATTTCTAGGCCCACAGAGGAGAAGGTGATTGAATAACTTGTATAACTATACCTGCAAACTGATTACCCATGATGGTGAAATGATTAGATTTGTAGATCAAAGCSTTGGATGTCAACTACAGTAGCTGTAGCAGGACTTAATGACAGTCTTACCTTGAAGYTGGGATATTACAGATGGTAACCTACCACATGAGCAGAAAATACTTGACTGGACCTTCAGGATCAGAGTAGTGGTTAGTAGTTCATACATCACTCAGAAACATTACAAATTACTTTCCTCAGGGGTCTATTCTGGGGCTTGTCTTGTTCATAGGTGGAGGATGTGAGATGCCCCCTCATGATGTTTATGTGTTGGAGGAAGAGGGGGGTCATCTAACACCTCATAAACTTCAACCCAGAAGTTGAAAATAAGTGTCAAGGCCTACCTGGGCTTTTACCCTGCAGTAGTACAGGCTGGGGGACCATGCTGTTGAAAGAATCTGGGGTAATGGATAGTGGGCTAAAGATGCCCCTGCCCCATACCCTGACATTGAGGCATATGAGACTGTCTTAGCAGGAGAATAAACAGTAAATTGACAGAAGTGATTTTTCTTCCTTACTTGGCAACTTGGAATGCTGGGCTTGATTTAGGCCCACTAGTACAGGAAGGCTGTTATAAACTCCTGAGGTGTTAAGCCACAGCAGCCCTTCTGTAGAATCTTAGGACATGCTGAGTTGGAAGGGATCTATCATGATGATCAAATCCAACTCTTTTCCCAGCACAGGAAAATCCCAAGAGTCACATCGTGTTCCTGAGACCATTGTCCAAGAGTTTCTTGAACTCTGGCAAGCTTGCTGCTGTGACCACTTCCTTGGGGAACCTGTTCCAGTGCCCAGCCACCCTCTGGGGAAGGAACCTTTTCCAAATGGGTAACCCAAACTTCCTCTGACACAGCTTCATGGTGTACTTGCAAGGCAGTTAAGAACTTTAAAAGCTGGTCAGACACTTTGCAGTCATAAATGATGGGAGACTGAAAGGAAATAGCCATAAATTGAAACAAAAGAGGCAAAAGAAATTACAGCTTGCCTTACAATCAGCAAGTCAGTATCATGAGTGGTGTTTCCTACTTTTGAAAACAGTGAGATGTGAGATTAGTGGCTAAAAATTCTGACAGGAATTAAAGAGCACATATTTCTTCTGTCTAGTGACATTTCTTCACAGTAATACCTGCTGAATTGTTAGAACTGTGGTGGCTGTAACATCTAAAGTAGATTTGAGGTTTACTTCTGAAGAAGTTCCCCCTGTAGATAGCATGTTACAACAGTTGTTTTTTCCTTTTTTATTTCCCCAGGCACCAGTGATCAAYGTGAACACGCACAATGATGCACGGCTTGTGAAAAGTAAGTTGCTTCACAAGTAAGTTGTTTCACAAGTGTTTCACTTGTGAAAATTAATTTTGCGATATTTCATGCCTTTCTACAATATGAGTACATGCTGTAGACAAATGAAAAATTGTAATGTATCTCATATCAGCAGAGCAGGAGAAATGCTGAACACTGAATGAAATAACAGATGTGAAGCAATATGTTCCTCATAAGGATCTCTCTTAAAACAGAATGTCAGGGTATCTGTAGATGTTTGTTGCATTAGTAAATGAAAGAATGGACTGACCAGTTGTTTTGCCCAGAGAGCAAATAGTGCAAACAGAGTTCATTCACATACTAAGTTCTTCMGCTCCAGAGYAGATGGRTTGTGTCGGGCTGAAACAGTCCTGRTGYCAAGCTGACTCCTGAACCATGCCTGACTGTTAAATGGGAGGTCTGCTGGTTAAACTCGACCAAAAGGATGTGAAAAGATATTTTAACAGTGTCACAGAGCAGAGAATAGAGCTCCTTTACTCTGGCAGYGCCCCAGCATTAGCTATAGTTAATGAAAGGTTTTATTGGTATTTGTTCAGTGATCTGATCTCTTGTCCTACAGAACATACAGTTACTCAACTATTAATTATATCCATACTAGCAGTGTGAAGTCATGAATGTTGAAAGCGTAAAGATGCATGCTTGCTATTTAGATAAAATCATTACAAATAAATGAAGRTATGTGTAGTTAATAGGCTTTTTATGATGCTATTGCAATGTCAGCATTAAAAACTGCAGTGCTTCCAGACTTCTGTCCTCATTGTTACTTMATCGTTATCACTTTTTTAAGGAATACTTCATGCTAAATAGTAGCTTACTCTAAATACTCTATCAAAACTTCACAGAAACTGCGGCAGTCAGGAAGCCTCGATTTGATGCATCTTTGGTGCTTTTGACACGAAGATTTATGGCTCTTCTCAAAAAAGCTCCAGACGGTGTCCTTGATTTAAATGAAGTAGCAACAACACTTGGAGTGCGAAAACGAAGGGTATATGACATCACCAATGTGTTGGATGGAATCCATTTGATTCAGAAAAGATCTAAGAATCTTATCCAGTGGATGTGAGTCCGGTTTGAAACTTACGGTTTCTGAAGCAGTAAATTCTAATAATCTTTAATAATTTTATAATTTTGAGAGTATTTTTAAGCATATTAAAATGCATCTCGTATGGTATTTTAAGTTCCTCTGTATCATTAGACTGTATGAATTACTTAATATGTTAGCAAGTAGCAATTGCAAAAGTATATTTCAAGAGAGTAAAGGATGCCTGAGTTCATTACTGTTTTCTTTCGTATACTTGATGTTTAATAAACAGGCTTTTATTTATATAAACATACTAGACAACTTTTGTATCCTTTTAGAGGTAATAATCTTGACCAAGTTGTTGGAAAAGCATCAGAGCAGCAAAACCTTAAAGATGAACTTTCTGACTTAGCAGCCATGGAAGAAGCTCTGGATGAATTAATCAAGGACTGTGCTCATCAGATATTTGAACTAACAGATGACAAAGAAAATGCAAAATATCCTTTCAAATCTTGTATTACTTTAACACATGGTTTTGGTTGCAGGTACCTCACATATCTAGCAATAAGTATAGGCTGATACTACAGGTGTGCAATAAGGCTTGATAATGAGCTTTATAATAGCAAACTTTTGATTATTTTGCATTTGAGAATGCCAGTCGTGTGTCTTGCTTTGCAGTGTCATGGACAGTCTGGCCTGTTGTCAGGGGAGTGCTGCTTATGTGACCTTTCCACTGTCAAAGAATGGAAGTGGGGCAATAGTCTTAGTACCCTGACCATCACCTTGTTCTCTCCACTAAAGAGTTGTCTCAGGGGCTGGTCTTGATCTACTGGTGAGATCAAGTTGCTTAGACTCAAAATGGAGTCTTGGTGCCCTGTTGCCAAGAACATATAATGATGTGTTGGTTGTGTCCTAATACTGTTTTGCCTCTTGAAAGAGGTTCCAGTGCAGTTTTGACTTTCAGATGGGCTTTGACAATAGAAAATATACTTATTTTAATATATGGCATAAATTTTGAATTTTGCTTTGGGTTACAATAAAGTATTATTAGTTACCTTGTTGGGAGAATATTAAGGTGGGTGCTCAAGTGAAACATGCCCATTTTCTTTACACTTACTGGTTAAGAATATGGCTTTATAGTGTCCCAGGAAATAATTTTCATGCTATGACAAAATAGAAAGAAGTTTGTRAAAGACACTATTCCCTCTGCTTTGTAGACTTGCGACAGCATCTGTAAAAACCGTTCAGGTTTTATTTAACATTGAATATATTTTTTAAAGCTTTCTTTCCCTTTCCTAAAAATACAGAAAACCATTTTTCTGCTTGGTAGCTGGCACTTCATTTTACAAAGCTGCTATTAACCTCAGCTGAGTTCTTGATCAGTTTTCCTAAGTTGGTATTCTGCCTCAACATATCTTGACATCACACTCTTTGCTTCTACCCATTAGAAAATTGCTTTACAGAATCCTTGACCAATGTATACACTAGCTTATGTGACTTACCAAGATATCCGAAGCATTGAGGCATTTCAGGAACAGATTGTGATTGCAATCAGAGCTCCAGAGGAAACCAAATTGGAAATACCAGTTCCTAAAGACGTAAGTTTTACACACTTCTCATAAATAAACAAAAGTTCTCAAATTCGACGTTTTGCCCAGCAGTCAGAATTGACTTCTCGTTTCTTTGTCGTGCAGTTCATTGTTCTTGTGTTCCACTAAACAAGTCTTAGACACTTACTTGCAGTATTTTCCTTTTTAATCTAAATTATTACATGTATTTAAGCTTTAGTTACCTGGTTTTGTTAAAGAGGATGGAATGGCTGTAATAAAGTATGCATTGTACAGTATGGTTGGGAAAAGGAAAACATTCTGTCACTCTGGTAGATTGTATCTAGAGGGATTTCTCATGGAGGTGGGGGCTGTGCCCTGTCTTCACCCCACGGTGCAATGCACAGGACTCCATTCTGGTCTCACACAGGAGCCAGACCTTAGCCCCCTGCACCCAGCAGTGCTGCACCTGTGTACTGGAGCCTGTCTRCTGGGAGTCCACTGTAGTGTCCTGAGAGGGGAAATCCTAGAAGTCAACTTCAGATAACAAATGAAATTTTAATTCTGCTTTCTTTTCTGTATGAGCATTTTTAATTGTATAGTCATTAAAGTTGCATTGAAGCTGTGTGCACAGAAAGGTGGTGATATCTTGGGAAAAGGAGATGAATCAGTACAACCAGAAGACTTAGATGCACTGAATAACAACTCCAGTAGTTTCCCTGGTCAAAGAAGTTGTCTCTCATCTGATGGAGATGATCAAAAAGATCAAAATTCCAAAGGCCTCTTGAAGCAATAAGAAGGCAGGATTTAAAAAGTTGTACATTAGAGAGAACAGAGTGTTCTTTCCATATGTCCATTAAGATTTATTTGCTATATAAACACAGCAAGTAAATCTTTAAGACATCACACTTGTCTTACAGTATGATGGCTGCTGAAGGAAAGCAGTAGAAGCGATAGGGATTAGTTGCTTTACTATGTTATTAAAGCTGTGTGCTCCAGATTTTTTTTTGATCCATGACACTACTATGTCAAGTTTTTAAATTTTGTTACCCTTCCTAAACATATAGTAACTCTTGGTCATATGTCTAAAGGTCAGTAGAAAGACTAATCAAATATTTAAGTGCATGTTCATCAAAAATGAAAACCCTGTAGCTTAATTCTGCATCATAATTGTCCTACAAATGTATGTAATAGTCATAATTTATGTGGAAGTAGTCRCAATTTTAAATAGTTATGGCCCTCCTGTATTCATTCTGTTCTTAATCTATTGTCTTTAACATACCTGCAAAAATAGATAAAGGATGTGTAAGATTTGTTCTTTGGATTATACACAAGTTGCTGTTTCRTAGGATCGCATACAAGTACATGTGAAGAGCACAAAAGGACCCATTGATGTCTATCTATGTGAGGTGGAAAAAGAGACACCAGGTGCCAAAACTTGTGAAGATATGGATRCTGTGACTTATGAAACTGAGCCATCAATTTGTCTTGATGAAGGTAATGTCCTCCTTTTACATTTTTATCCACTTGTAGTAATTTTTTTAAGATTATCATACCATTCTGATAAAGCTGCAAGCTGTACTGTTAAATGAGTATAATTTTCTGTGCATAGTTTGTGGCCAAGTGGTGTGGGAGTATAGGAAATGCCTGGAAGTCTCTGCTGTTGTTACCTCACAGCAGCAGGAGGTCAGAGAGTCAGGCACGTGCACACACAGCAAGGCACTCTTGTTCCCTGACCTTTTCCTTCCTTCACTCTTTGCTGTTTTCCTGTGGATGGAGGTGGTCTGTCAGTTCTCAGCTGCTGCACCACAGAGGCCAGCTTAGCTGAGAGTTGCCATGAGAGTTAGGATGCTGTTTCAAAAGAGACTGTGCTCCTATTCATTCCTTCCCTAAGGAAGGGCAGACAGAAAAGGGGATGTAATATCTTAATGTCCTAAAACAAGAGTGGATGGAATATAGATTCTGAAGAACCCTAGTGCTGCAGGATGTTGTGGCTTAAAAATAAATGTGGCAGGAATTGCAGTAGCTCAGAACACAAAGGAGAATTTATTTTTAGCAGTGCTGCTTTATAGTTGAGGGGAAGAGTTGACTTTTTCACCCTAGGCATCTTTTTACTTTATTTTGCTTGTGAGTTAGCTCAGAATTGTATTTTCTACCGTATCACAGTACTGTAAAAAATATGGCAGTAATCATATTTCTTTTTTACTTTACTTTCAAAGTGAGATCTCCGATGGAAGAAAAAAACCTATTTGAGATGCCAGATTAATTACAACACAGAAATCTAATACAGAATGTAAATGTCTGTGTTATAGGGTTTTTTCAAAGCTGCTTGGATCTGCAGACTTYGTGACCCGAAATGTTCCAAAGTGTTTTAGAAAAATTGGTTGAGTGCTTTCACAGGATTGCTTATGTTCCCAATTCAGAAGACAACAGTTTATGGAGTTGCTTTTAGGAGCTTTGTTTTCTTAATTGCATGTTAACTTTGGGGAAATGGTATTTTTACCTTAAGTTTTAATTGACAGAAAACAAAGATAATTAATTACTTCCAAAAAGGAAGGTTGGAAGACTGTTTCTGGGATGGTCCACAATACGTGTGAGAATGTATAAAATGAAGAAATGCACTTTTCAGTTCTGAGGTTGCACTACTAAGCAGGATTGCCCAATGCGAGTGTAACRAAGAACTGGTGTATCGGAAGCCTTTGCCATAAAGAACAAGATGTAAATATCCTGAGAGTTATGCCTTACTCTGTGTAGTGCTGTTTGCA
The DNA here is from genome assembly GCF_030028575.1 of Malurus melanocephalus. Lineage (NCBI taxonomy): Eukaryota > Metazoa > Chordata > Aves > Passeriformes > Maluridae > Malurus > Malurus melanocephalus. The sequence goes on from NW_026623359.1 coordinate 1,451,882, forward strand.
TCCAGCTCTACATGAACTATGGTGTCAACACTGAAGTGAAATAGTTGGGCTTTGTGTACATAGTTGTATYATTTCTAAGTAGTTACTGATGTAGATTTATTGAAATTGTTTGCATTTCTGCGTTTGTACAGCAAAGAAATAAAATAAGCTTACAAAAATATGAAATAGTCTAATGAAACATGTTGGGTTGCCTTTGCTGGAATTCACTGGGTAATTACAAACATTTTTTACATGGTGCTGTCAGATAACAGATCTGGATCTTCTGAYGCCACAGCATTGTAGCAGTTATCAGAAGAAATGTTATGATCAATAACTTAAATTGGTCCCTTCCAGTCTCTAGAGTTTACATACCATAGAGCTTTAAAGGAGTATTGTGRCATCTTTGTGGCTCAGCTTTTAAAAATGCATAAAATACTTTAGGACTGTGTCTGTGTTCATCCATCTTTCGTATCCATAAAACAAAGCTGTGGAATTTGGACACTGGATTTTCTAAGGGAGGGAACTGTCACTGTACAAATGCCATGCTTGGGCTCACTTCATCCCAGTATCAAAACATGTGCACCAGAGGTTTCTGTAGGGGTGGGATGGGTGGGGGAGGTGGGTTGGCTGGTTTAGTTTTAAATTGAATATCAAGGCCTTGTTTTCCTGATCACAGTATTGACCAGCTGTACATCTACTCACAAGTGAGAACAACAAAGCTACTTAACCCCTAAATGTTCTGGCAACTCTACAGCTATTTTAGAAAGATGTAGTGAAATTAAATGTCCTATGTTCTACAATAAAGATCAGGTGGGGCAGGTAAAAATTGGGGGAAAACACCAAGTGCAAGCTTGTGTCAGAAAGTAATCTTGACTTTTTATGTATGTCCTACCACCTTCCAGTTCCAGAATACAGGACTTCAGTATTAGATACTATTCTTCTGTCTCTATGAAACTTAAACTATAGGCTGAGCTGTTAGAATAATAAATCAAACCCAAATGACAGCACAGTTAATACACAGAACACAGTAAAAATGAGGAAGGTGCTCCTCCAGTAAAGCTGGGAGTGAGGGTTAAAACTAAGAGGTTTTTTGCTCAGGAGGATTGTCCTTTTCCTTCAGTGACTGGTTTCTCTTCAGATGGCAAACTTTGATTTTTTACATCACTGTTCTGTTTTGGTGGGTGGGGAGGTCTCTGCTGAAGAGAAGCATTGATTCCCCTTGCACCAGTTCAACAACTCGGGACGATGTTTGCCATGAAATGTGTAAAACTTTCCAACACTAACAACTAACTAATCCTGGATGCTGTATTTGGGGTGGCTTTTTGTTGCATGATCATAAAATCTTTCAATGGTTTGGGCTGGAAGGGACCTTAAAGATCCCATAATCCCAATGCCTCTGCTTTGGGCATGGACATCTTTCTCTAGATCACAGAATTATTTAAGTTGGAAAGATCTCCAAGACGATCGACCCCAGCCTTTGACCAAACACCACAATGGCAACTTGACCATAGCACTGAGCATCAGATTCAGTCATTCCTTGAATTCCTCCAGGCATGGGGACTCCATCACCTCTCTGTGCAGYCTGTTCCAATGCCTGACAATTATTTCAGTGAAGAAATTCTTCCCGATGTCCAACCTGAACCTTCCCTGGTGCAGCTTGAGGCTGTTTCCTCTCATCCTGGTTACTCAAAGCCCCATCCAACCTCGAACAGTTCCAGATTTAGTAAGGCATCCACAGCTTCTCTTGGCAACCTGTTCCAGTGCCTCTCYACTGTCATAGTAAAGAATATTTTTCTAGTACTTACTCTAAAACTGCCCTCTTAACCATTACTTACCTTATCTGTAGAGTAAGGAAGTATATTTTTACAAAATAACTATCTTACAAATATAAGGAGGTCTGTCTTCAACAGCAGAACAGTTCATTTAAATGAAACATCAGGATTTTTCATTTTGAACAAATCTAGTGATTGTTTTTCCTCACTCATTTGTACAGGTTTTCTAGCTGTATAATTTTTTTTTTTTTTTAACTACACAATTGTCACAGTGAAATGGGAAAAGTTGTAATATGACATTCTGTAATTACTTTATTAAATACATCTGTTGTTTTAATAGTGCATCTGTAGTGGAACAAATGGACTTTTGAAGATTAAACCACTGTTGTTACTACTTGGTTACATATACTATTATCCACTGGTGAGGCTGAAAAACAATGTGCAGTATAAGTTCCGTGCACAAACTAGCTGAAAAATGGACTTGAAAAATTCCTAAGTGATGCTGATGCTGAACTTACAAGTTACAAGCTCCCTGGTAAATGTGACAGGACCTTACTCTGAATTTATATAATAATGCTTGATTTTTTTCTGAAATACGATTTTTTTTTAAGTCCATATCTGTCCATTTTCAGTATATTTCTATGTGTAAGAAGCTCCCTTGGCTATTTGAGTTGAGGACTCTAATAAATTAAAACGCTCTAATACYATCTTTGACTTCAACAAGAATGGCTAAGCATCTAAATGCATTCAGCAGCAATAACAACACCCAGGATCTATAATTATGAGCCTGCTTTTGCTGACTCCACAACTGGAACAAGTCCTGCAGGTTGCCAGTTCAGTCCTTTTTTGGTGTGGGAAATCACATGTCAGAGTTTTCAATGTGCAGTTTTAAATAATGTGATTTTTAAAGAAGAGAGAAGATTCCTGCAGATTATTGTCTGTTGGAAAGTACTTAAAAGCCAGCAAATTTCTTCATTTTGAATAATCTTTTTGGTGTGTGTGAAGAGCCTCATATAATTAAATGCTGATTTCAAAAGTCACTTTAGCTCGTCACTRTCAGTGGCAAAGTTTGCCTGCTTGCTGCAGGCCATGGGCTGCTCCAACGTGCTGKGGCTGACTGCCAGCTCTGATAGCCAGGCTGGCCCTGGCACCCTGCTGGCACTTCAGTAACTGCTGAAGGGTTTATCCAGAACATCAATCTGCTATTTTTGGGCCCACTTCTGATCTGTCAGTGGTAACTTGTGACAAGTGAGTTGAGGCAAAAAATCACATGAACTACCCTTGGTTGTGTAGGTTATGTAAATCTACACAAGGCTTCTCACATGGAAGTTTACTGAAGGATTGGGATGCTCATTTGTCAGAAACCATGATTTATTTTCCGATGGAAATCTTAATGATATTTGCAGAGAATGGGCAGCCTGGTTCTGTCCATGTATGGCATCTGTGGTTCCTTCTCTCCCTGCCCCCCTGCAGGTGGACAGTGGGTGATCTGAGGGCCTGGAGCTGTGCTCTCTGGACACTCACTGTGTGGATGTGGGCAGATGGAAGCTTCTTACCATGTCATCCAGGAATGAGGTGGTTGCAATTTCCTCTGGATTAAGGGATGGGGTTATGGAAGACAATCCTGGAAGCTGTAACAGCAAATTCAAAGATCCAAGCTTGACATACTGCAACTCTTTTATCAACTTGTATTAGGCCACTGTGGTGGCACATCCCCCCTCCCCAGCCACACTGTGATCTCAGAAATGCTCATTAGGCCTCTGCCTTGACAAACATCAGCTGGCTGAGCTCCTCTTGAGCTTACCAGAAACACTCTTCTCCCAGGAACTGGTGATGTCTAACAAACTCCTATGTTTTAATGAACAGCCTTGGAAGCTTATTTTTCTTGCCTGAATAACAACCTAAGTGAAATAATATTTTTGTTATCAAACTTTCAAAGAAAAGTTACCGACCTGAATTATGGCTAGGATGGAAAATTACTATGACTAAAGCCCGCTCTCTTGCAACTCTATAAACAGCAGCCCAAAGTGAGAYTTTCTGAGTTCTCCTGTCCTGCAGTGGGCTGTGACCAAYATCTCCCTCTCAGRGCCAGTGAACTCTCAAGTTTGCTGTACTCAGAGGATTGCTGAACAATGACAGCCCTGGGCTGATACACCAATTCCTCACAGCTTCCTCAACCCTTCACCCCCACTGGGAAATGGAAAGGCTTTCAAAGTGAGTGCTTCCCTGAACTCGAGAATTTTTCACAGGCATATACCTACTCCACTCATCACGTTTGTGTGCAAATTGAGAGACTAAAGTTTTAAGAGATAATGACTCAAAACASTCCCCATTTGTGGAGAGCCAGGGTGCTTTGTTGAAGCCTGGTTTGGAGGTGGAGGGTGTGAGCCTTTGGATGTGCAACGGCTATCCTCTGATCTGGTAAGACTGAGGGTGAATGATGGGCTCTCAGTGAGATAGGTTCTGTGGAGATGGGATGGTGCCTCCTGTCACGCTAAGGTGCTCTCCCTTGCACAAACCACCAGGTTGTAGGGCTCACTTAGTGGGGCTCCCTCTCCTCCCCAGAAATACCAGAACATTCATGTGTGGCCTGAGGGTATTGATCTCTGCTGATAAACCATAATTGATTCAGCTGCTGGTGTGATGGGCAGCAGTGTTGCCTTAGATGATGTCAAGGACTCCTGAAGTGTCCCATGATCCACAACATTACAGCATCCATTGTGATGCTCCCTGCCCTGGGGGAGGTGTCTGGGCATTSCCATCTGAACCTGAGTAAATATAAATCAAATAGATTTGTTCTGCAGATTATCCCAGGCCTTTTTCCCCACCACTTCTTCCCCACCCCACCCAAAGGATCCAACCTGCGATCACCACTTCTTCCAAGACTGCAGAACAACCAAGTTCTTGTCATGGGGCCTGTGGGTGGTGAGATCTTCACACTCTTCTTCTCTTTTTTTCCTTCTTTTGGTGAGGTGGTTCTTGTATGAGTTGGTTGTGCTTTCATATTGCAATGTTTCATGTTATATTACTGTAGATAATAACCAAAATGGCTACACACCTGTTTGCAACCAAATGGTTCTACAATAAATCCTACATGTGTATATTTACAAACATTCAGTATCATTTCACTCTAATCCACCCCAAGGGATCTATTAGCAAGGACCTGGGTTACCCTCACCTTCTGCAGTGGGTCATAACACATGTGAGTGTGAATATGAGGTAGCAAATGTAGTACTCCTACCCTTAAGTATTTTAATTAGTAGTAAGTCAGGCTTGTAAGCAAGTAGTTATATAGTAAATTCTATATGAATGTGTTGCTACATTGTTTAGTTTCCATTATCAATTAAGTACTATTAAGTTACAGCATTGTTAAGTGYTGTTAAGTTTTGTTAAGTGTAAGCACTGTTGGGCCTTTAGGGATAAACTCTGGGTAAAGTCCAGGCTCAAGTTTAGCTTCAGGTCTACTCTGAACCTTGTAGCTCAACAGGAGGACATTCCTTTTTTTCCTTGTCTTTTCCTATTCTCTTCTTCCCCCTCCTGCCAGACTCCATGTAGATATTCTTGGGTTTGTTTTTGCTTGGATTGATTGATTTGGGATTTTTGTTTGCTTTTTCTCCATCTGTTTTAACCATGTAGTAGGCAGTAGAGTGAAGTTTGCAAACAAACTTTCCTGTGCTGTTGCTTTTATATTAAACCTGTTTTTGCTGAATTACTTTGCCAATGATTCTTTAAGCAACCTTAAAAACACCCTTTCACAATATGTTTCAGAGCATTCTTCAAAAAGAAAACTTGACACTTCAAGAGAAAACTTAATGAGTATAAAAATTTGCAAGAAGATATTCAGTTAAACAGTTAACTATTTAGCTATTCAGCTAAACCGTTTTATTCTCAGTCTCTTGTAGATCCTAATGCAAATCCTGCACATACCTGCTTTTAGACCACACAATATTCTTTTCCAGATAGATAAGCAATWTTGATGTTGCAGCTATCATTTTCTAAGCAATTCTTTCCCCCCCCACACCATTTATGATCATAAAAATATCCCAAGCAGGTTACAACCATAGTTATTGCTTCTCTTACAWGCTGCCTAAGCATGTATCATGAAAAACGAAACAAGAATTGATAAAATTCTTGCAAAGGAAGGTGTCAGATCAGCTATAAGGTTTTAGCAAGCTCAGAATGGAAAGGTTGTTTTTATATATATTTTAATTACAAGGCACGCTAATTCTTAAGAGGTTTGCTGGTTCCTAAAGCTAGGATAACATTTGTGTGCACTAACTGTGACCTTGACATTAAAAGAATTCAATTCCAAATGTGAAAATAAAAAGTTATGTGTCAGAAGAAAAGTTCAACGTGCAGTAAAAATGTTTCAGAATTTATTTGGAAAATAAAGTTTTAAAGAGGATTCTACCAAATATTGTAAGTGGTAAAATTTTAGTGGCATCTGGAATGAGGGAAAACATTAATGCCACTTAGAAAAGGACATATGGTCAGTATCTCTCATGTTTTATTGGTGAGATCCATCTTTGCAAACTATGATCGAGACTGTMTTCTGCCATTCTCATCTGCTGAGCTGTACTCTGCCTCTGCTCTTGTTCTGTTCTGGAGTGTCCAGAAAATAAACTGTTTGTAGAATGATTGGATGAACCAACAAATGAAGGAACTTACTCCCATTTTCCTGTGATGAGAATCATGTACCTTCAAACCATTTGTTCCTGACCATACTGCAGCCACTCAAGTGCTGTGACACCAGACATTCTGCTACTAGCTGSGCACTCAAGGATCAAACCAAGCTTCCCAGGAGTTAGTTGTGATCTTTTCACGATCCCTAAAACACCAGCAAAACCAGGACAACATGTACACACTGCCTCCAACTAAAGCAGGTTTCACAGGATCCATAGTCAGGAGCTGAGAACTGCAATTTACTTGATACTGCWACTCCCCACAAATCATCAAAGAACCTTTTTACCAAGCAATGTTCTCACCATCAATGCCAGTAATACTTTGATCTTAYGTAAGAAACAATTTCTCATTAAAAAAAAATCTCCCTGGTCTTAGAAACAGCTTCAACCTTAACTGCCCAGCGATGTGTRCAACCCTTCTGGCTGAGAAGAAGCTACTGGAGGTGACAAATTCTGTATTTATTCAGCTGAAAACCAACACAGTCAAAATTATCCCATCCTGGGAGAATATTCATGAGGGAAGTACAGAGATAGAGGATTAATTCTGCCTGTGATTAGAGGTTAAAATAAAGCTAAATAAAAGACTTAATTGTAGATTTATCTTGAAGAACTGAATAAAGGTATGAATACAATAATAATACAATAAATAATAGCAGTCTTTCAAATTGCATAAGTTGATGCATTGATTGCCAGTCTCCAAGCAGAGATAGCAGTTTTGATTTGCTTGGAAAGTATGAAAACCACTGACAACCCTGGGCCACTGAACAGCACAAAAGGCAAAGAGGATTAGTGTGTATTTTTTGATTAATTATGTTTCTCCCAGTCTGAAATATTCTAGACTTTATTAAAAATTTACTGCAGATTGAAGCTCAGGAATCTTACTTTTATTCAAAAAGGAATTAAATTTGTGACATTACGTGATGATTAGACTCTTTAAAACAGGTATCTTCCAATCAAGATATACTTTATTGCCAATCTGTAAAATACTGTTCCTTTATAAACAGAGAAAGTATAAACTGCTTTGACAGAAGGGGTTGGAAGGTTGTCCAGATAATGTCTGTATTCCATGTGTCTCTGARGATCTGTTGCCTGGAAATGAAAACAAGACAACAGTAATTGTTTACATAGATGTTGCCTAAAAACCTCTCAGGCATTTATTCTCTCTCTGCTGACTTTATGCCAATTGTCCATCTCTTAAGTTGACACATGGAGCTATTTTAGGGGCGTAAGGAGGGATGTCTGCAAAATAGCATTTGTGATTTGGAGAGAAAATAATACAGTACTAAAGGGGGAAAAAAATCTCCCTAATGCAATTTAAGAAGTTTTTTACCACCTTTGAAATAAAAATCTGATCAGGATGGTGTGTGTGCTTCCAATCAGTTTAACAAAATTCAAGGTTCAACTAGAAATAGTCATTCAGTCACGTGCTTTATTGACAGCAAATGTTGGTCTTGAAATGGGCCTGAGCTCAGCTCTATAATTTACTCAACCTAACTGTTGCACTTTGATATTTTTATATAGGTAATTATTTGTTTAAAAGTAGTAACAGATTCACAATAGTAMTACTGGATAGTACAGGTGAATTACTGAGATACAGAGCTACCATTATCAGAAGGATGAGATCTGTAGTTTCTGTTTCCATTTAGAGAACATCTCAATTTGGGCTGTCCTTTAAGGACAATTCTACTTATATGTAAACCCATATCCTTTCAACACCACATCCTGCTGCTATCAGGAAGCTTGCTGCCTCTGGAACAAATCATTCCTGTGTGCTGTGCCCATTGGCAAAAAGGGGGTGACTGTTTTGATCTCCTTTGCAAGCTCCGATCAGTTCTGCTCTGCAGTGACTCTGAAGAGTGTGCCACCGTCCCAGGACTCTCCATAGGATGCTTGTTCATCACCCACAAAGGCAATCCCTGGATTTGCTGTGCTCCATGAAGTAATCACAGTGGGTGCCCTGGGACAGCATCCTTTCTGAAGACAGCACTGGAGATCTCTCCACTATCTTTAAAGAAGCTGTCTCAGGGCTCTCATTTTTACTGGATATCCTTAAACAAATGAAAAAGCAAAATAAATTCGATGTTCTAAACACATAAACATAATTAGCATCTTACTGACAATTTCAGTTGAGAACCCTAAGGGTACAGATGTACAAAGAAATGTTCCTTATGTTTATTTTACATATACTCTGGGTTTTGTTTGAGTTTTTTTCCCTTTGGTATTCTATCAGTCTTATATTAAAGAGACAAGAAAATCTGAAACATTTGATTAAACTTGCCATTTTTTCAGTGATGACAAAATTGTTCACTCTCTGAAAATTAAACTGATATTTATAAAAGTTTACAGACAGGACTAACCCTTTCCTCACATCGCCTCCCAGTACATTTGTTTTTTACAATGGCCAGTGAAATGGGTTCATCCTTCCAGTATTGTGGCTTTTGTTAAACAAACACTGAACASCCTGAACTGATGCGGTGTTTCCAGGGAAGCTTCCGTGAAATGGAAAAAGGGTGAAATTTTCTCATCCGTGTGTGTCCGCAGAGGACCCACCTCCACAGAGGAACACAACTACCCCTGCTGAGCCCAGGAATGCCAGAGATGGCTCCGACTTCCCGGAGGCTGCGGGGCCACTAGAGGGATGTCTACAACCACCCTTCCACGGCTTCTGAAGACAAACCACCACTTCGCATTCCTGAGCAGCAGCAAATCACACACGGCATCAAACAGTCCTTAGAAATGCTGCAGCGAATGTACCAGAGGGCTGCCCGGTCTAGGACTGGAAAGATGAAATGCAATGCTGCCACACCACAAGGTCCAAGAGAGCTGATCAAAAATCATACAGTCATGGATTCACAGAATG
>NW_026623359.1:1461979-1463617 GCF_030028575.1 Malurus melanocephalus
GGGACACAGCTCCCAAGGGAGCAGGCTGGTTCCCAGGGCAGGAATGATTCTCATCTCAGTTCCCCATCACTGACCCAACAAACTTGGTGCCTTTGKGCAGGTCAGCAGATTTAACGTGAGGAAGAATTTCCCCTTTCTCCTGTTTCATGGATACCAAGTCCTTGGATAGYTTTCTAAGAAGTAGAATTCTGCTTCATATTCCCTTGGACAAAAGTAGGAYTTCCTTTCCCTAAGTATATCCATGCTATGACATTCTTTCAAGCATCCAAAACAAATATTATACATTGGATTAAACATAACATTTAATGGWTCACACAAAGAAATAACCTTCAGRTTCTTTGATTTCAGCAAGGAAAAGMAGCCAGTTTGGTTAGATCCCAACTGTGCTCACTTTTATTACATTCACTGCAGCTCTTGAACAAAAATGCAACTTCTRCCAAATCTTTAACTGATCAGGAAATAGTTTGGTCACCTTCATCCAGGCTATGCTTCTTACAAATACCTACGTCTGCAGCGATATGAAGAACTGAAAATGACACTGTGAGCTCCCGACTCCAGCCCCTGTGGTGACAGACACCACATTTGACAGCCCTTTCAAAGTGCACTGATCATGCTGCAGGTATTTCCCTGCTGCATTTACTTGGATGAAACTTGTACCAACCCACCATTGTGAATAGCTAGAAAYAGTATTATTTTCCATCTAAGCTTATTTATGTCCAGTTTACTTGCATATGCTCTTCTGCAAGCATTGTGCTGTAATGTACAGCTCTTAAACTCCTTCACTGCTGTCTTTGTGTATCTATAGAAACCACCATACTCTCATTCACCTCTCTGCTGGATCTAGAAAACTGAGTTATTCAAGCCACCTCACATAAAATAGGCTGCTTTGTTCCTTCATCTCTGCCAAATTCCCATTTTCAGATCCTCTTCTCCAATATAGTTGAATGGAACTATTTATGTCCCAATGTTTTCACTTGATCTTGCCCTACCCTATCTCACYTGAGTATCTTTGTTAAATTTTACAATACCATTTATCATTTTTAATTCCACATTTTCATTAGCTAACATAAGCCTGAAGTACTCCTCAGCTATTTCCAAATGGTAAGTTCTCACATTGCATCAGAATTTCTTACTAGTTCCCAAGGGCACATCCCTCTATAGATGGTAGCATTTAATTATTYCTGTTTCTATCATTCTCATCATTGAGCTGATCCAGACCTTCCGAGCAATATCCTAATCCTTAACTCTCTATTGATGTTGTCTTCTGACTCTGCAAACAGCYAGCATCAACAGCATGTTCCTGGATATCATGCTGTTAAACAAAAATATTTCAATTTCAAAAAGTGCAGTAAAACGGACCAGAACAGGTCCTTGTAGATCCTAGCAATCCAAATCTTCCAGGATTCAACTAATGCCTACCTACCTCCCTATTTCACCCCATGAAGCATTGCTGTTCTACATGAAGTGAGTTCTTTGTAGCTTGGAAACAGCGTGATACCTTTCAGAATGTATTATTCTTCTACAGAGAATGTGCATGAAAAAGTCCCCTAATAATTCCCACAAACTTAAGCTTTCTCACATCAAAATCTTCCACATTTTATTCCAATTTGCTTTCTTCATTTCCCTCTCTTTTCCTTT
>NW_026623359.1:1463837-1582382 GCF_030028575.1 Malurus melanocephalus
TTTCTTTCTTTCTTTCTTTCTTTCTTTCTTTCTTTCTTTCTTTCTTTCTTTCTTTCTTTCTTTCTTTCTTTCTTTCTTTCTTTCTTTCTTTCTTTTTCTTTTCTTTTCTTTCTTTCTCTTTCTCTCTTTTTCTGTCTGCCTCCCTCTCTCCTTCCCTCTCTGTGCTGATTACTTTGCTCCTTGACTCTGATGCAGTTTAAATACAAAATGATTTCTCTAAGACTGTAAACCCTTACATGCAAACTATGTCTTCACTCGTGCATTCCCAACTATTCTTATTCRTATCTTACAACTCCTGCAAGTTCTTTGAGAGCAGGCACAGCAGTTGTAGTTGTTTACACCCCACTATCAGCTGGACTGGCTTGGTTTCCCCACAATTAACAGTAGCTAAGTCTTGAYGAAAAGCAGACCCTAGGAATGACAGTGCTAATGGAGATTCACATAATGTGGGTATTCAGAGATGCACACAGAACCACTGCACTAATCATCTTTTTTTAGCTTGTTCTATGCGAGTCATCTTCTACTGGCATTTCCCCCTAACTGCAGGGAAGTGCCCACGGCTTAACTGTCACTTTCCAAGGCAGTTCCTGCATACTTGCAGCAAAAGACCAGATTCAAAAGAATTTATTAGGTTGCTACAGTGGTTCTTACTCCAAAAGCTAAGATCACAACCCAAAAACACTCTTCTCAATAGCTGTCTAACTGTGAAGGTCACTATGTTTGCTAGCTACCTCTCTGCCTCCATCCTGCTGAATGCTCTCATCAAAAGGTTACAGAGCCTTTTCTTCCTCGTATTCCATTTCTTAGTAATGCAATTTTCTGCAGAAAGACTTCTTCAACAGAATGCATCCTTACACCAGCCTGCAAGATAGTGTCTAAGAACTTCATTTGGAGGTGTACTATGCAACATGAATTTCCACAGGATGGAGAAAGAAGAACATGTATGTGGGCTCTTGCTCGGCTAGACAATTCTGGATCAGATCAGGATGGACATGCTGATTCAGATTACATCTCATCTGGGAAAACATGGGGCTTTGGCAACATTTCTTAGAAGTCCCATTCAGTATGCATTTGGGCCCCCTTTCTAACATGTCTGATTCTCCTTAGATTTTCTGTAAGGAGCCTATTTCCCCAAATCTAGATTTTGGGTTCCMTTTTGAGAGGCTAATGGTTAAATATTTGATCTTAAATACAGAATAAACTATCAGAAATACTTTTGTTCTTACAGATATGTGTTCACACATAACAATCAAGAGATTGTTACATGCATGCAAGTGACAAGTCTGAATCAATCCTTGGTCCCCTTGTCAAAATTAAAAGGTGGCAGAGACAGCTTTGAGAAGCTCTGGCCTGAACTTCCAAAGGACCCGTAGCTTTGCATTCCTCCATATTTCTGATTTTTCATCCTTTACAATGTGTCATGTAAGGAAAGTGCTGGAGATGATGCTCACAGCAGAAAGAAGAGTGGCAGAAACCCTCCTCTGCTCCAWGGTACTGTAAGATACCAACAGCCTACTGACAACAGGAAGGAGCTCATAAATCACAGCAGCCTCTCAAATTGTCATGACTTACACCTATGGACCACAGAGCCCTAAGCTTCACCTAAATGCACAARGCAGCGAAGGAAAACTCGAGGTCACTTTGTCCTTATGCTCCAAGCTAMAGTTATTGCAAGTTTCCTCCTGAGACATACAGCAGAGAATCTGGCACATCACCRTCATGTAAGCATTTCAATTAACCTAGATTTCACAGCTGCACTTTTGTCTTTCCAATGCATCCAAGAAACTATGAAACCACCTTATTAACAAAAGCAATGTTAGTTAACTGGCGAGAATCGTGTAAGCCCTTAAGAGCCAGACAGAGACCAAGTTATCAAGACACACCCAGGCATTATGCAGCCACTTTTGTTTCACACCTCCTTTTCTTGATTCTCGGTATTTGTGTTTAAGATACTGAATTTAATACAGCAACAGACAGCACCAGCTAATAGCTGTGTATTTATCAGCTATAAAATCTGTTTGAAAGAGTGGGAAGTGGCYACCTGGCACACCTTCAGAGACAAAGGTATATCCCTTCCCAAACAGAACAGTAGATAYAGGCCTTTACCTACAAAGCTTACCATATGAAGACATTTTCTTTAACATTTGCTTGATTATTTTGGTTTGCATTTAATTATACAGATGGCTTARTGGTTTTGTAATTTTATAGCTGGCCTGTACTAGTAATTCATGTGGTAGTGTCAATCTTACTGAGGGCTGGTTTGGAAATGCATAGGGTTTGAAAAGCTGCTCGTATTTGAAGCCTCTAGTTACAATGCAACAGATGCTGTACTATGAATTAAATGAAAGAATATTGAACAATGCTGGTTTGTTGGTTTTTTTTTTTTTTGTGGACGTCATATAACTATACTATTTGTCCCAAGATAACACTGCAATCAGTAAATCAACGATGAGRATTGTGACTGACTTTGCAAGTCCTTCAAAAACATAACTACTAGATACACAAATTGTGTACTTTCTTCCTGTGTTTTCATTAACCTAAAATGAAGAAAAAGTTTATTTTTAATCCACTAAAATAATTTATTAACCCTTGGGCTGATTGAACACTAGAAAGAAAGGATTTTTTTTTTTTAAAAATGAACAAACAAAACCCACAGTAAACTTAATTTCTTTTCACTCCTATTCCATATTTATGAWTCTTAAAGTAAAGAAACCCCTGTGCTAATGACATAAAACTACATTATTTTCTGGAGGTAGAATGATGATCATTAGCTACACCTTCCAAAGTCTCAAAACCTCATTATCTAAAAAATTACTTCTTGTCCTATTTCTGTCATGACAACTCTGATCTACGTCAGTGTAGCATCCTGGGTGAGTGACAATAGTTATGCACCTTTGCCTGTAGCAATGTAACATTGTTTAATTTTGGCAGCTTTCAAAGACTGCATTTGCTTGGRCTATTGACAGGTGTTTGTCCTTCTTACTCTGTTGTCACAATTCATGTCATTAGACAAAGATAGTCCATGATATCACTGGCAACTCAATTCTTCTATATATCTGTTCTCTCATATGCAAAACACAAAAATGGAGTACATCCACATAAGATGTTAAACCTAAATTTTAGAGACTCCAGCTATTAGTAGATTCAACTCCCCTGTCAGTAGTGCTCTTATATTCTCCTTCAAATATCTGCTGAGTGGGAGCCTAAAAAGAGGATTTGCAAAAGCCTTACKTAGCCAGCAGCAAATGCTAGAAGCACAGCCCCTTCTCCTAAAACAAATGCACACATGGGTAGTTTTGAATCCTTTTCCTTCTTTTGCAATAGCTGGTAGGKAAAGTACACCTGAAGTCCAAAGCCAAATCCCTCCTCTCCCTGAATGGGCTTCAGCCCTATGGAATACCCTAAATGAACAACCTGAAGGTGATAGACAATRAGCCCCATTTACCAACTTCTTACAAACCTGTTCCTATAAATGTAGTCAATTCTGAAAACAGTCAACAGCAAATTCCCCACTGCCTCAGGACACCTAAAACATATTCAGACTGTGGATATCTAAAGAGTTCAATGGCATTTCAGGGAGCAGACAGAGAGATGCAGGACCCAACTTTGGACTCATAGGCTTAAAGCTGCAGCAGGCATGCTGGAAGGCTTGGCCTTGGCCTTAAAAACCATGGGAAACAGCATTTGACAATTCACTGCATGGGACTTCAAAACTCATATATACAGAATGAGTAGGAACAATTCTTCCTTAGATGGTCATTGTAGGAATAGGTGATATACCCTGAGAGATTTACACCACTGAAAGCAGGAAAGGTAGAACACTCTGTAAAAAGACAACAGACGATGGTGTTATTTTTCCTTTAGAGCATATTAAAACAGTGGTTTTTGTAAATACTGAAAGAGAGATCTGACTTTCTGAGTTCTTTTTTTGTCACTTAGTCACTTATAACCAGCAACAAATCTTCTCCTGATGATTTTGTTGAGGATTTGTGTCATACAAAGGAACTCAGCTGACTGGTGTTGTCAATTTGTCCTCGTAACAGTGTAAAACTTGTTTAGTCAGTAGATATGTCCTGAAGGGTGGAAGAACAGATCTATTGGCCAAGGATTTCAAGAAGGTACAGTTTCTACACACGTGCTTTTGAAGTCACAATCAGGCTTTTTTTTCTATGTAAAAAGGACTGTTATGCTTATTTAAGAATTTCTTTGTTACCTTTGTATAGATAATACCCTGAACAATGCCACTAAATAAATAAGCCAAAGAGAGTTTTTACAAAGCTTATAGATAAGGAAAACTGAAGAAAAGAGAGGCACCTTGCCTCTAGCCAAGAGGAAACCAAGACCTTAGATCATCACCTGGTGCCGAACCCTGAGCTCATTGAAATCACCTCCAAAATTGCTGTTCACAGTAACAGAACAAGCTCCTTGTTGATCACTGGAGACAAACTCCTCACACTTGGTCTGTTGTCCAAACCTATTTTAAATCCCTTAAAAACCCCAAAATCTCTCTGTTGTGCTGCTTATAAAAATTAGCCAATGAATAGGCTGTAAGTGAAGAAATAGTTTTTATTTTAGGTAATTTACAGGTTTGAACCATTGTTTTGCCAGGCTGTGTAACTTCATGATCTAGCTAGTACCCACATGTAATCCTAGTAGCAGCCCAACTCATTGTTGCACTTACTTCTTTGAACTTACCAAAGTAAACTGCTGAATGAGACTACATTTTTTGGGTGGTGTTGCAGTTAAGCAGATCCTAATTTTTTCTTTTTTTTTTTTAAGATGAAGTAGTCCTAAGATATAAATAACSAGTGCCTCTCCCAAACAGATTTCACCAGTTCCTTCAGAAAACTCACCAACTCAGTGTGGTTCACTGAAAAGCATGAGTCATAACGCCCAATTTGACTTTTCAAAATGTTCATGTGTGTGTGTGTTTCTGTCAGGCTTGAGGATTTTGACTCAGTGGACTGTAAAAACAGAATCCAGTGTGGAGTTTGGGTCGATATGGAGAGCAGACCTTCCCTCAAGTTGGGAGCTGTTTGGCACCAGGGCCCTGACTCAGAATATCACTGAGAGTGATCTCGCTCAAAGCCATGCAAGTGACTCACATATTTACTTCTCTGACTCCCTCACTTCTTCCTTTAAAGTTAAAATATTGGGCCACTTTTCTGACATCAGCTCACTGACATCCAGCTATCAGCTGAAAGTCAACAGTAAAATGTTAACCTTTCCTCCCTGAGGTCCCTCCACCTCAGCAAATGACACTTCCATGGTCTTTGTTGTTCTGCCCTACAATATCTGCCCAGCAGCCACATCTCATCTCTGCTGGAACCATAGTTTGGCCACAACCTCACATGCCATTCCCTACCATCCAACTCACCACTTCCATCCCTGTGACCACAACTCGTGCATCAGTGACACCATCCCTGCTGCAGCCTTTCTTTCCTGGGTCTGTTAAACAGGATCCTGTTCCCTCAAAGTGCCCACCGCGTGCAGCAAGGTGGCTGTACCCACCTCCAGGACAGTGTGGAGGCTCATCTTCCTCAGGGTGCAYGAGTGTGGCCTGCACCTTTGCCAGCACAGCTCCTCACGACCTAGTACTCCATCCTCCCTCTCATACATATAAGAGACATACGAGTTTTTTAAGTGACCTTATGGTGGCCTTTCAATAACAAAAGAGAATTTACAGAAAAGACRGGGCAAGACTACTTACAAGAGCATGTAGTGACAAGACCAGAGRGAATGGTTTCAAATTCAAGGATTGTAGGCTTGGATTAGATATTGGGGAAAAAATTCTTTACTGTGAGGTGATGAGGCACTGGAATAGCTTGCCCAGGGAAGTTGTGGATGCCCCATCCCTGATGTGGTACAGCCAGGTGGGATGGAGCTCTGAGCAATCCRGCCTAGTAAAAGGTGTCCTTGAGCATGGCAGGCAGGAAACGGATGRTCTTCAAGGTTCTTTCCAACCCAAACCATTCCATGATTCTGATTCATGCCGTGAGCACGGCAGCTCCATCCGAAACGCTGCTCGCCCACTTTCTCAARTATTTTTGGCTTTCTTCCCTGTGTGCTTTACGCCATGCGGGCAGGGTGAGGTCTCCTGTGCCAAAACAGTCCTGTTTCAAGCGGCTCTCCTGCCCAGGCCCGGCACAGCCCCACCAAACGCAGGGCAACAGTCGGGCACCGAGCGAGCGCCGAGCAAGGAGCCGCTCGCACCGGGGCCTTGTGGGTAGGGGAGGCGGCTGCGCGGGGCCGGGAGCGGGAGGCTGGGCTGGGCTGGGCTGGGCCGGGAGCGGGAGGCTGGGCTGGGCCGGGCCGGGGGCGGGCGGAACGCGCAGAGAGCGGCGGGGCCGAGCCGGAGCCGGAGCGGCGAAGGGAGGCGAGGCGGACGGGGGTCGCGGCTGCCGCACCAGCAGCCGGCGAGCGCTGCAAAGGAGCCGCACTCTGAGCCCGACCCCGCGGCGCCCGCTCACCTTTTCCTCCCCGCCTCCCCCTGCCCTCGGAGCGATGTCCCAGCGAAGCGGGCAGTGAGGCGGCGACCGCCGAGGGACGCCCTGAGCGGGGAGAGGCGGGGGCACGGCGGGAAGCGCTCCGTCCCTCCCTTCCAGCTCTCTCTCCTCCCTCTCCCCGCGCCCGGGCGGAGCAGCGGCCGTTTTCCCTCGCCCTTCATGCCCGGGCGGCGGCCACCGGCGGCGCTGCCCTCCGCTCCCGCCTCGCCGCCCCCGCCCTTCCCGGGCTCGCCGCCGCGCTAGGCCCGCCGGGCGGCCCCGCGCAGTGCCCTCCGCGGGCCCGTCACTAGGCGGGCCGGAGGATGAGCCAGCAACCGGCGGGGAAGATGTCGGCGGCTCCCCTGGCAGCCGAGGCGCTGGAGCCGGCGGCGGGGATGCTCGAGGGCCGCCAGAGGAAGCTGGAGTCCATGATCCGCGACCCGCGCTCTCCGGTCAACGTGGAGAGCCTGCTGGTGAGGGGCGGCCGCGCCCGGGGGGAGCGCTCGGCGGGGGAACAAAGGGAGAGCTGCCCTCGCCTCAGGCGGGCGGGAGGGAACGGGAAGGAAGGAAAGGGCTCCCGCGTCCTGAAAGTGCTTTCCTGGGGGAGGACGAAGGATCGTCTCCACGCCCCCGGCCGGGCTGGAGCGGCCCTCGCCCCCACGGCTGTGTTGGGCGAGGGGACGGGCACGGCGCTATGAGAGGAGAGCGAGCGCTCCCCGRTTAGGTGCATCTTATTTGGGGGAAAGTGAGAAACGTCCCTGGCAAGAGCTGATCCGGGGAGAGGAAAGCGCCTTCTTTTCCCTCCCAGCATCGTTCACACCGTTCGCTTTCGCGCCTCGTAATCACAGCGTGTCTTGTCCCCAAAGTACCTGCCTTTGTGTGCGCTGCCGGGCACCCATCGCTCACCCCCTGTGAAATGTCCTCTGGTGAGGCTGCGGTTGCTGTGTGATGTGAAAATAATTCAGGAAAAGGGGACACGCCTAAGGGAGAAATGTAACTGGGGGTTCCAGTAGGGTCACGTTTATTTTTCATTGGGGCAAATTGATTCGTCTGTCTCCGGTTTCAAATAGCATTTTTCSGTGTGAGTGTATGAAATACAGTTTACTTTAGTGAGAAATCTGTGCCCTCGGGAGGAAGTGTGGAAGGAGTTAGATTTTCCCATTTAAAACATCTGAACTCTGGAAAGGCAGTAAGAGAGATTATTATCATTATTGTCATCAATATTGTTATCATTATCATATTCTCATTCTTGGTATTATAATAGTATTTTAACTGAACTTTAGGGTCTTCAAACCTTGTATTTCCAATCTGTCCCAAGATTTCCAACGTGTCCCAGTTATGAGGAGCAGAAAAAGGGGGAATAAATCCCAGTCCTTCTAAGAGTTGCTCAAGGCATTTATACTGTGTCTTTTTTTGTGCTTTCAAATGACTCAGTTCTGTTTGGCCAAAAACACAGGAACTGACTGAACAGAATGTATGCCTGTGCTGTGTGGAGAATATAGGAATTTCCTATAACATCTGAAAAATGYTCTTGCCGAGGCTGTAGTGCTGTGTTACTCCTCCAATAGATGGTCGAGGCATAATGACAGCCATAGTCAATGGAGAGRAGTGGGAAACAGTGCTGCCTATCTGACTCGATTCAGATAAGTTTTTGCCTAGGCCAGAGCAAAGAGAGCTGCCTCTGGGCTTTGCTCCCAGCATTTTCACTTTGGTATTTTGCTAGGAAAACTTTGACCTGTGGCCAAAAAAGAACAGTTAAAAATAGTACAGTCGTTCTGAAAAATGCATCAGGTTAATACTTAACCCCAGTAGACTTTTTCACACTCTGCTTTTATACTCAACAGCRTGATTCTTTTATTCTCTCATCTCCCATGTCTTGGACATAGATTAAATACACTAAAATATGTTTATGTTTCCAAAGAGAAATTCTAGCTAAGAGTTGAGACCGGGCTGCTTAGAACTTGATTTTTTTTTTGTTTTATATGCTAGCAATGTACTTGAGAGTACATTGAGAATACATTGAGAATACATTGAGAAAGCAAATCATGGGAGAGTGTTAGCTGGATTATAAATGCAGTTTTTTTACAGTAAAGGTCATCACTGTTCTCTACATTCTCTCTTGGAAATATTGTTTAAAAAATTAGCAGCAAGTAAAATACAATACTAATCAATCAAATTTCCTAGCTTGTGCATTCCAGATATCTGTGTATGAAATAATGAACTATTATTCTTATTTAGGAAATTTGCAACGGATTTGCTGTAAATGCTTTTTTTTGGCTCTGGTATTGTTGCCCTATGCAATTGGACATTAATTTTGTGTTGGTGTCCTGCTAAGTAGCCTGAATATGAAAACRTCATATTCATATTGAAAAATTTACTTGTTTACCAAACAGCTCACTTTCAGTGTAAATTATCATAAGTAGAAATGTGTTTTCAGTTAAAAGTAGAATACAGCAACACAAACTAAGAGTCAAGGAAAGCATCTTTAAAAGRCTAGCTGGAATGCCACTATTTCATCCTCCAAAAATAACATAACTAAAACTAAAAATGTGGAATGGAATTCAAAATGGAATTCATTTCCTTACAGTGTAAAAAGTCATAAACAGCTGCTATTTGGTATTTTGTGTGCATGYTTTATTTTTGGGAAGCTGCAAAAAATGAAAAAGTAGCTGTTAATCTATAACACATGGTGTAAATTTGAAAGACGTGAGAAGTTGAGGTAATAAGCTGTCTTTCTCTAGGTAGCAATTCCACTGTCATCAAGAGATGTTTTATTCAGTGGCTCTAAATGAAGAGACTTTCTTTGCTTACCTTCCTGACCACAGGATGGCTGACCACATCCATCTGTTTCTTCAGCAGGAAAATCTATGAAGCCAAATCATTGATTGATTATGTTCCTCCCATTCCCCTTTGGGGCCTAAGAGATACGGTTAGATTTTYTAATGTGATTTTTGCTATCTTGTGTCTTAACATTTGTTACTAATGCCTGTGTTGAGCATAATTATTTGTGTTTGATTAAAGCATATCTTCGAAAAAGGCATGATGCATTCTCAATTCAGAGGCATTAAGAAATGGAGAACTCTGCATTTAGTGTGTCCTCCCAGCTAGTTATGAAGACAGAATTAAAAAAAAAAACCAAACAAACCAGCCAACTAGCCAAAATGTGTGGCATGGGTATTGCCACCTGTTTTCTGCTAAATGAAGAAAAATCATGGAGGACTTTCTACTCATTAGCATAGGTCAGATGCACCCCCAGCACTTGGTGGGGTTCTTCTGGTTTTGGTCTGATAAAGAGATGAAAAGAAGAATGCTAGAACTGCATACTCACTGCTGTGATAGGTTKAAGCAAAGACATCTACAAAGGGAAGTGGTTATTGCAATCTCATTGAAGTGTTGGCTGAATGCTCCTTTTCTCATTGTATCTTGTTGAAAGCCTGTTGTTAGGTTGCCTATGGTAAGACAAATAATTTGTTATTGTCACAGCTTGATGGTACGGTCTTACTCTTTCTGGTCATGTAACAGTGCATTAGTGATTATGAAAAGCTGTTTTCTATATTACATTTAGAGCTTGCAGATTACTTTGTAAAGCTACCATACTGTTGTTATTTGCTTTTCTGCCAGCTGTGTCATCCACTAATTTAATGAAGTGACATTTTTATGTGTACTGCATGTACACATGGATGATAGCACTTAATGGCATTTGACCTTGGGTGATCCATAAGAAACCCTTCTATAAATACATTCCTACTGAATAGTTCTGAGTTGACAGCTAAATTTAAGGGTAGCTTAATGGTTCTCAAATACATTTGGGCATTTAGATTTTGCATGTAAGCTCTACCTGCAGTATGACCTGAGTTATTTTTGATAGTATATAATACATATTATCTAGGGGTGCATTGGCAAGTTTTACCTGCCTGCTCTAAAACTAGAGCAGATAGGTCACTGTAGGCTGTATAAAACTGATTCAGACCTCCAGTTCCTTGCCATGTGTAATTGTATCACTTCGGCACATGCTGAACTCAACTTTGGAGTTCTATGGTGGTGACAAATAGCTCTGGTAAATCTTACCATCCTCCTGCCTGGGCTGGAGTTGCTCGAGTGCAGTTGTCCAGAGAAAAGCACTGGTGTCTGTCTACCCTTGGACTCATTCGTTCAATGCAAGCCTCCTGATTTTAGTGTTAAGCTTGAAGTTTGGTGTTACACTGGAGGTGTAAACTGTTGAGTATAATCTGCCTGCTCTACTGTGGTTGTGTCAGCCTTTGAAAGAAGGAGCTCTTAAAACTGCCAAKTAGGCAGTACAGCAGTGAAACTGAGCACAGTGCTGGGCTATGGTGGAATGCAAGTATGGTAGAYTGAGAAACTGAGAGATGATTAGCAGGAGATTGCTCTAGTGTCTCAGAATACACTTGCCTTAGAACCTGAAAAGCCCAAACCCACAAACTAAAACTGAACTAATTTGCCATTTWTTTCACAGGTAATTTGTGTGTTTACACTAATTTTAACATGAATAGATGTTCGTCTGTGTGGATTGATGCCATCAAGGCCCTGGAATTTTACTCTTAATCWAAAGTGGGTTGCAGATGCAGCTGTGACCCCCATGCTTTCAATAGATGCATCTGTCCATAACGATATCATCGACTGAATAAATGCCAACCTTACACCAGGGGTGTTAATTGAGCAGATCACTAGGCTGAGCTCTCTTAATTCAGGGTCTCCAGGTCATCATGGTTGATACAGTGTAYCCCTTTGCAGGCTTTTAGCCTTAGGAACTTTCTAAGTATTTCATATTTAATATGAAAGTTGTTTCACTTTCCTGAATTTATTGCCACATGTAATTTTGAATCAGCAAGAACAATCTGTTGTGTTAATTTGAGCCAACAAGTACAGGGAAGAGATGCAAATGTAGCAGTTAGCAGGATCTGATCTCAAATTCATTGCCGACTAAGTAATTGCCCCTAAGAAGGCCAGATGATTCTCTCTTCTTGAAGAAATAATATTTTCTTGTTTGTTTTATTTCTTTTGCTGTTATTTCTCTCTTAGTTTCTTACTTTATCTGTAAATGTTCTATTTTTGGTCTGTAGTTTTAGAGCATCTACTGCAGAGTTGAAAAAGATGATCTTTAAGGAAATAGAATTGTCTTTTGCTCATTGTTCCCCTCTGATGGATTTATATGTAGGAGTATAGTTGCTGGAAAAATACAGTTCTATTTTTCTGACAGTTTTACCTGGTTTTATATCCTGTCTTATTCCTCACTAGGATTGAAGTGTTCCACTTCTGGTTAAAAAAAGCAAAAAGAACATTTTGCTCATCTTCCCTCCTTTTACTGCCACATGAGATGCATGCTTATTTTTTGTGTATGTATTCACAATGGGAATGTTCACTCGTAGTATTTCGTCTGTGTTGATCAGATTGCAGTGTCATTAGTGTCCTTTGATTGTTCAATCTTTGTAACAACCTAAGAGAAACAAAAATACACCTACACTATCAAATTAGCAGAGCTTTTTTCTGCTTTATATGTGCAGRAATAAAAATTCAGGAACTGTTCACTTTTCCAGTTATTGCTAGTCTCAGTTTCAGTTGGAATATGTGCAATCGCTCATTAGAACCTGTTTTTTAAAGTACAATTCTAACTAATGGCAGAGCAATGCCAAAGCATTTGGCTCTTTGTCTAGTAATGCAATCCATAACAAAAGCTGCCTAATTTAAAAAGAAAGAAAAGTGCTACCTCAGTAGCTCATCTTCATAGCTATTCATTGATGATTTCTTGCCAATATTTGATCTGCAGAATATGACTGKAATTGTATCAATGTCATAATGGGCTTGACTTTGGATTTTAAAGATGAAAGTGATTGAAACTTGGTAGTAGAGTTTTATATAGTGAAAGATACAAAAAAAAAAAATTGAATCTGTGTATTTTTATAACCCATAAGTTTGGGGGCTTTTGCGGGGAAGAATGCAATATTGTGTCCAATGTTTCTTCTAAACTCTTACACTAAAAAGCAGCGAATGTTTCTGRTATAAAATTTATTTAAAATATTTTTTCTTCTTGGTACATCCCATTGGTTAAGAACAAGAATACTATGTTTATATTGGCAGACTTAGCTAGTAATAAACTTATTTTAATGAGCTGTTCACCATGTAAACACAAGGTTGAATGTAGCGCTCAGTTCCCATGCCATACCTAGTGTGTGTGAAGCTKCTGCTGCTGCAGGAGTGCGATGTCCAAACAGCCCCGCGTTGCCAGGAGAGTCCCCGCACGCCCGTCTGTGCCCTGCTGCGTTAGTGTAGGTGAAGCATCGCATGCATCCTTCATTGGGGATGTTATATTCATTACTTGCTAACAGAGTTTTAAGACCGTATGATTAAACAAGTATTGGGCCCCTAATTGCAGAGGGGTTGCAATATCTGAAAAATTGTGCTTCTGTGAATTTTGTCCAGATTTCACTAGATTAGATAGTCTCAGTCTGCAACAGGTGCTTTATGAGGTATGAACTTAGCTTCTTCTCGGTGTTCATCTGCTACAGTTACAGCGATTGAGAGAGGGGCTTTTTTTTTTTTTTGTTTGAAGTATCTATGGAGTTAACTTGTTGAATGGACACAGATTTCATTGTCATGTGAGACATGCCTCCTCTTCAGTCTCTGCTTCATTTGTTGTAGGGTATGGAAAGTGACAGACATGAAAACAAAAGCAATCTGGGTGCCACATACAGTGGGGTTTTGATTATGATAGTCCTCCATCAATTTTATTTCATGTAGAAATAAAAATTTACTTTCATCTAAGTAAAATCTTTTGCAGAAAGTAACCAGTCACATGCTTCGTGTTTTCTGTATGTCCAGATGGAGACTAATGAGTTATGATGTTAGTGTGCATTGTTATTTTAATTCCATAGTCATTTCATCATTCATTTTTTGTTAGGATCTTGTCATTCAGATGGTACAGGCAGAGAATAGAAAGAATGGTGTGCGGAAGGATYTGAACCCTGATCTACTGCTATTACTTTATGGTTTCAGACAAATCTTTCTTCATTTCCAACTATATGAAATGGAGATGAGGAAGCTTTATTTTTAATATGTACTGGAGAATAGTTTAATATTTAGAATGGACTTATGTGATTAAAATAGATGATCACAAGTAAGCTACGCCCAAGTGTTTAATTCTGAATCTTGAGGATTCAGATAACCAAGTGATTGCTTTATTACCTTTTGACTGTTACAAGTCATAGATACTGATTTTATTAGTCTGTATTAAAAGTGTAGAATTACAGGAGCCTACATAAAGCAAGATAAAGTTTGGGTGACTCATCCAAACACAAGAATTTTCTTATACTTTTCTTCAGGACGAAATGGAGGGCACATACAGGCATGAAAATTTAAGTTTGAAGAAGTATAAAAGAAGAAAAGTTAAGCTTTAGCAAATATTCTGATCTTTTTTAAAACTCAAAACACATCATRTTGACTGTTACTGTTAYCAAATAAATAAATAAATAAMTARAAGAAAAAATGCTAGAGTTCCCCTCTTTCTTCCAAATGCTTTTTAAAGTTTAACTAAAATCTTGATTACTATTTAAAGGCTGTAACACATTATTGTTCTTTGTCCATGTCACTGCTGTTACAGGTAGTCATCCAAAGTCTGTGGCTTAATTGTTGACTACATACCAAACATTGCTCTCTCAGCAGCATAGATTTACCCTAGTACGGAATATACAGAGGGAAGGATCTTTGGGTGTTCATTGGAAATTGCTTCTTATTGAATGGGCTCTGAATTTGGAAAACTTAATCTGCTTGTGTTTGTTGCTACTGTACAGCTTGATTGGCCCTCTTTATTTTTCTTAAATGCGCAGTAGTGTGCATGTGCATGCTTTCAARGAGATTGTGCTCTGTATACAATTAATAGCGCAGGTTTTGGTTTAGGGGTATACAAATGATTGGCTTGCCTATGCTATGAAAATGTCCTATTTCTCCAGAAAATAGTTTTAATCTGTTTTTCCTTGTAGTTTCTGAAACTGATTTGTTTTAGTCTCTGTTTTCAGTTTAGTGCTGATTATGTTAGGTGCAAGATTAGGGAGACAAGCCTTGTCATTTGTTGCATGTTTAGGACACAGATTTTTATTTGTAAATGACTTTTAGCACCATCTGCTATATATAGAATGTGGAGCTAAAGTSATTGGGAGCAAGGTGCAGTAAATATAATATCTTACGGAGTTACTTAATATTGGTTCCACCCCTTCTTACACAGTTTTATTGTTATGCTTGACTTCTGATTTATGTTTTTTTGTAGAATTTTTAAACTTTTGTGATAGAATAACCATGAAGTCTCTCTGTTTAGGAATATAATTATTCCTTCTAAGAGTTCAGGAAAATGGAGAAGAGCAGAAAATAATACCATGTTGGAAGCTGTTGATTTGGTGTGTAATGAAAGCCTTTCTAATGCCAGGGGTATGCATGGATGATCTTTTGCCTTCAATGAATATCTCAGGACCTCCTCCTCCAACAGTAAAAGTCAGCCCACTTAAGCATTAAGCCATAGTTTTTATTTCTTGGCCTGTTCAATTTAATGACCTCTTTAGGATGTATAAACCTGGATTATAAAAGACCCCTCCCCTTTTCTTTTTGTTCTTTCATATGAAAAGTGACTGAGAGCAACTACTTGAATTACTTATCTGGCAAGGAGGTACTGACAGTTTATTGTTGTATTGCAGCTGCTGCTATTAATTTAAAAATTAGTCTGTGTTATTTTTTTTTCTCTGTGAGCACAAAATAGTAATTCTGTTAAACTTAAGACCTGCATGCATGCTGGTATCACAAGTGCCTGAACTGAGCTATAGATCTGATAGGGACAATTAAAAACAGCTGCATTTTCAAAAAAAAAAAAATCCTATTTGTAAAGCCCTGGTTTTTAATCGCTTTCAAGGTCATTGATTTTACTATGAATTAGTTTAGTTATATGGAATGTGCTTCTTTTTTGTTGCATTTTTAAGTTATTTTCCCTATTCCCCACTCATCATCTTCCCAGAACGGAAGGATTTGTCTTGACTCTGCAAATAATGTCATTATTGCCAGTGAGGGTGGGAAGCAGCAGAACTCCATTGTCAGAATTCTGATGGTAAAGCCTGAATGTAACAGCAAATAAGGCAATACAAATACTGTTTCGTATGCTCATAGTGTTCTGTGTCAGGAGTATTGTAGGCTTGAATTAGAAGTTAAATAATAAATACACTAATGTAAGCCACATCTCCTGAAAAAAATACCATGCTGGCAATTCCTTTTAACCACAGACATCCAGCTAGTTGTSTGTTTTAAAAATGATTTCTGTTAGGATTATGAAGAAAACCTCTAAATATGGATGCTGTGATGAGAAATGGTTCATGTGCGTAGAAGCCTGAAACAGTAGCACCATGAGGTGTGAATCACTTCATCTATTTTAATGGTTGGCTGCCTCTGAAGAAAGGCAATTTAAGTGTCAAAATAAACTATTTCAGTRCTCTCATTTTTTTAGAAGAAATACCATTATTTGTTCCCACATGTGCCTGGCAGTGTTTCTCAAGTGTCAGAAGTCCCAAATGTACCCCGTCTACCTGTGAAAATGTCTCCGGCAAATTTTGACAAATAYAAAATGGAAAATGTAACTTCAAAAATTTTGTAAAGTATTACATTGTTCATTAAAGAAAAATACCTTTTTTGCCTTTTTTGGAGTATGCAGGAAGCATGACTGAAGAAAAGTCTTAGACATTTTATTCCTAGGTAGAACTTTATAGTTGTGTTTTGATTTCAAGCTTAATTTCCAGAACTTGGGAGTTGTTCTTGGGTTTATACACAGACTGATTTTCTGAATTGGGGAATATGTATTGGTTTTAGTGCCAACATGCCTTGATTTTTTTTTTCCTCATGTGTGAAATCTTAGCACTATTGGGTCAGTTGTCCTCTGAAGTGGAAGTGGGGGTGAAACAAATGTGCTTGAAGCTATGATATCATAGGGTCACTGATATGCACATATAGATTGTGACAGAAGCATAACATTTTTTTCTTCCTTGTGTTTGATGCATGTAAAAAAGTAACAAAAATGTCATTATTGTGGGGTAAAATATCACTGTAGTCTATAAGTTTGTATCTAGTAACATAACCCAGACTGTGTCAGGATTCTGCTCTGTARCTGATGTGGTATTGCCCTGTCCCTAGTGGTAAATTTCTGGCCCAAGGTTATCCAAAAGCATTGCCTTGGTTATAGTGAGGGGAGTGGACGAATCACACAGGGGTTCAGGTGCTGCTGTTGTTTTCACAAAAGTTTTCAGAGAACACCCTTTCAATTAAGAATTCTCTGTGAATTCCTCTGTGAATCTGTGATTTAAGTCAAAACCAGCAGAAAATATCCTTGAAATGAACCTTGGGTGAATGATGGTTTCCAAGGCCACATCTGTAGCAGCACCAATTATCTCATGTTATTCCTGTGTTATTTCTGAAAATGCTGGTTTTTGGGTAAGTAATGTAGTCCTAATCAGTAATCATTTTTTTTTATGTCTGAACTCCCTTTGACAGTAGCTAGTTGCATGCACATATAACTAGCTATGTAGCTAGTTGTATGCACATTTTCTTTGTAGGGTAAAAAGGAATGACAAGAAACTCGAATCAGTTAGGRACACAACTTTGTCTGGATTGGCCTGAAGCACCAGGTCATGCTCTTACTTACTCAATGTGCAGTAGAGCTATTAAACTGTTTTTGTTGACACAGGGATGTTGTATCCCCAGATTTAAATTCTGGTTTAGTAGWGAGTTAGTAGTGATCTCTGCTTTCTGTTGGGTAGTGCCACACTGYTGTCCTGTTTCTGGTTAGGCAATGGTTGTGTGCTTAACATTGTGTATATTCATATAGGATGTATGCAGAAATGCTCTTACAAGAGACCTATGTATATTTTTTTCTTCCTCACAACCTTTAGCCAGTGCATATACTTTTTCCGACCTTAGTGGTCTTGACGCACTAAGAAGTTTATTCTTCAAATGTAAAAAATGTGGTTTCTTGAGGAAGCAGTTGATGTTCTTKTGGAGATTAATCTGCTCAGGTCTTAGGCAAATATTTTCTTGCCTTTCCATATAGGAATCACTTGTTGTCAAAGCTGAAGGAAAATTTCGGAAACATGGAGTTATTTTCTGTGGGAAAATTACTTTCCAGTTAGAAAACCATGAAGAATTTGAAATCCGTTTTCTGTTTTGCTTTGTTTTCCCAAGTAATTCAGGATATTCACTCAGCCCTGAATTTCTTGCCATATTTTTATTTAAMAGTGGTGTCGCTTTTAAATTCTTTGTATTCCAAAGACATATATTAGCACAAAATAAAAGGAAAGTGATCATCATGGAATAAACACAAGCTAAATAAGCTGAAAATTATTCTTCTATTTTAAAATATCTTTTTTGCTAAGATTTTCCATAATCTTAGTTGCTATTTTTAATATCAGTTTATAAACRAATTCTGATAGAATTTTAATTTAACTGTCTCAGTGAAGGCAGTCCTGCATATCTTCTGTTAAATGTCAAGATGATAAGGCAGGATTTCATTGCCTTCATATGTAAAGATAATACCACTACCTTGCAGAGCTCCTGTCAATTGGAAGGTATATTTTGTATCTGGTTCAATTTTTACAGTGTCCAGGAGCCTTTTTTGTAATAACTTTTCCTTGAAAAGGATGTGAAATAGTCCTGCTGTTCTGAAGGTACAAGATACTTCACTGTCAGATTGAGACCACACTTCCTGAGGATGTGGGTTCCATTATGAAGATCTCTATCCACCAAAGATGTTAGAACATCCCTGGGTAGGGGAATGAAGGAAGCCTAAAAATGCTGTAGGATGCTGTATCTGTTTCTGAAYTACTTCTAGAAGTAGAAAGAGGTGAGATTTTGCAGACACGTACTTAGTAAAATAGGTGAGTAAAGTGCTTAGGTCAGACAACTCTGGTCTGCAGTGTGGATGTAAATGCATGAGTAATTAAGACAAACCTAAATATTTTCATGTCATCTGTAATGCTCTGAAGGAAGACCAGACAGAGAGGAAAAGGTAGGCACAGCAGAGGACAGATGTGTTCTCAGATGTATGTGYAATAATTATTATTAATGGCAGCAACTTCATTTTTCTGCCTTAGGACTAGCACATTTAGAAGAGGAATAGACATGATATGTTCTTGTGGTTTTGATAATTGGAATAAGTTTTTCTGGATTATTCTTCAGTAGTCTAGATTTTGATTTGGGTTTTTTTAGGGTATGTATATTTTTATATTTATTTAAGGGCTTCAGTCATTAAGGGTAGTACCAATCAAATTTTTATGTATTTAACAAAATAAATCTGTCTTGGAAGAATTTGTAAATGAAYCAATGAAATTGTACAGTTTTGGATGAAGATACCAAGCAGCTTTTAATATTAGAAAAATAAATGTTCAGAAATSTGAAGAACACAGATGTTTTTAAGTATGAGAAACTGAGCCTCAGTGATCTCAGAAATTTTATAACCTATGTCTTTCTCCATTAGGAGTTGTATGAGTTTAAAAACAAATAGGTATCAGGGTTTCACCAATAGTTACATTATCAGTTRAAGTAGTAGCTCCACCTACTTCCCTCGAACCCCACCTTGGTGGTGACACACTGTGTTGCTGTGTTGTGAATTGCCTTGAGTACCTAACGTGGATTAAAACTATCTTGAATAATTTTCYTAGTTAATCCTGGCAGATTTGCAGAACAATCACCAACCTTATTAAGTTTAACAGGGACAGGTGCTGGAGTCTGTACGTGAGATGGGGCAACCCCAGTTTTGTGTAGAGGCTGTGGAAAGGGACTTTGGGTCCTGGTCRRTGGTGAGTTGAACATGAGCCAGCAGTGCCCTGGGCCAGGAGGATGAACCCTGTCCTGGGGGCATCAGGCACAGCATCGCCAGCCGGGCAAGGGAGGGATTGTTCCGCTCTGCTGTGGCTGGGGTGGCCTCACCTCAAGTGCTGGGAGCAGTTTTGGGTGTCACAAGATAAGAARGATATTAAATTATTATGTGTGTCCAGAAGAGGGCAATGAGGATGGTGAAGAGCCTTGAGGGGAAGCCGTGTGAGGAGTCACTGAAGGTACTTGGTCTGTTCAGCCTGCAGAAGAGGAAATGGGGAGAACACCTCATTGCAGCTACAACTTCCTTGTCATGGGAAGAGGAGGGGCAGGCACTGATCTTTTCACTCTCATGGCCAGTGACAGGACTTGAGGAAACAGCATGAGGCTGAGTCAGGGGAGGTTTGGGTTGGATATCAGGAAGAAGTTTTTCAGCCAGAGGTTGGTTGGGCACTGGAACGGGCTCCCCAGAGAAGTGGTCACAGCACCAGCRTGACAGAGCTCAAGAARTGTTTGAACAATGCTCTCAGGCATATGGTGCATTTCTTGGGGTGTCCTGSACAGGGCCAGTAGTTGGACTCAATGATCCTTGTGAGTCCCTTCCAACTGAGCATTTTCTAGATTCTATGAACTATTAAAATAACAAAAAATACTCCAAACAACCCACAATCCTGAAGCTGTCCAAAGCAAACTAAAAAAGTCCACAGCATATCTCCTTTCCTCAGAGAACCAGGTTCCAAATGGRTGGTGTGTTTATTGATTATAATATGCAGCCTGCTTTTTCTGAATGCAAGCCATCATCTGCATGCCCTACCRCTGTGTTGGTAATGAAACTCTGAAGAGAGCATAGGGCCAAGAAAAAAATTTTATGTACTGCTCTGCAAATACTGTAGCTACTGTCAGATTGCAGAGAACTTCAGCTAAAATGTGCTAATAAACTTCCTAAAAAAGAGAACAAGAATAAAAGAATGATACAAATTCTGCTRTCACATTCAGGGGTAATATCACACTGGTTTAATAGTCTGTGTACAGAGAAAACTGTAGAAACTGGAAGAGTTTCTTTAAAAAAAAACTAGTAAAAAGTCAATTCCTACTAGTACTTWCCTCTCTTTGAATTTAGGTAACTTAAATGGGGGTTTTGTGTTTTAGTCTGTTGCTTTAATCTGTTCTTTTAGGAAAGAGCAGGATTCTGTGAGTAAGCAAGCTTGTTCTAAAGATAAATGCTGGCTCTTCTTCTGGAGATAGCAGAATCCATCAACATCAAAAATGCCAAAATGACTGATTTTAGTTGCTAGCTGTCAGTGATTAGTTAAAAGTTGTTCTTAGTACCATGTTTTTGTCCATCTCAAATATGTTGGTTCTATTATACCGGCACAAAGCAGACTGATACCACTGCWGCCTGCTTTGATACCTGACTGGATTGAATTATATAAATAGTAATTTGACCTTACACTTACAAAGTGTTTTCTGGTTTCATACTCTTGCATCAGGGCAACATCACCAACTATATCAGCAGTGTTAGCATTGAGACAAGGTGGTTTAAAGAAAAAAAAAAGGTTTTATTTCTAGGTATCTGATGGAGAGATGGGTACATTTATAATAGATAAAATTATTCTGAAYGTTCCACAGGAAATAAATACTTAGTTTTACAGCTGATAAAAGAAAAAAATGTTTTTAATGATGGGTACCATTTACAAATTGAGATAATAGCTGATTATTGATGTATCATTTTTAGAACTGATTACAAAAGTATTTCAGATTCACAGAACAGTTTGACTTGTAAGGGATGTTYAAAATCATGCAGTTCCACCCCCTGCCCTGCCATGGGCAGGGACATTTTCCTCTAAATCAGATTGATCAAAGCCCCATCCAAACTGACCTTAAACTTTTCCAGACACAGGGCATCCACAGTCTCTCTGAACAACCTGAACCTGTGTCTCAACACCCTCACTGTAAAGAACTTTTCCTTATGTCCATTATGAATATATTATCTTTGAATCTTTGAGTTTAAAAATATTACCCCTTGTCCTGTCACTGCAGGTGCTGCTAAAAGGCCTCTTAGTCTTTCCAGTTAGSCCCCTTTAAGTATTAAAAGGTCACAGTAAGGTCTCCCTGAAGGCTCTTCTCCAGGCTGGRCAACACCAATTTTCATAGTCTTTCATAGTCAACACCCCTTCTCTCATAGTCTTTCTTTATGGGAGAAGTGCTCCATCCCTCTGATCATCTTGGTGCCTTTTCTCTGGACCAGCTCCCACGGGTCCCTGTTCTTCCTGGGGAACCCCAGAGCTGATGCAGCACTGCAGATGGGGTCTCACCAGAGCAGAGCAGAGCAGAGCAGAGGGGCAGGGTCCTCTCTGTCATCTGCTGGCCACAATGTTTGAATACAGCCCAGGACAGCTTTGGCTTTCTGGGCTGCAAGATGGTCATGTCCAGCCCCTCATCCCCCAGCACCCGCAAGTTCTTCCGCTCTCAATTTGTTCATCCCCCAGCCTGTCTTGATAGYGGGGATTGCCCCAGCCCACATACAGGACTTGGCACTTGGCCTTGTTGGACTTAATAAGGTTCTCATGAAAAAGCAGACCAAGAGTTGACTGCAGTAACTGGAATTGATATTCTTGATTTTTGGCCTGAAAATGTGAGAAAACTATGTCAAATACAATTTATGGAGAGAATAGCCACTTTCAGTGTCACCACAGTCATTTTTACATTCAATTTTTGTCCTATTTGTAGCCTGATATTAAGCAATTCAGAGCCCTGTTTTGGCTACAAAACAAACTGAGGGTGGTACAAAAAACCCTTTTTTTTGACAGTTGGAATTCAGGAACTGTGACAGGATGCATTTCTGTAGATATTGGATCCTCTGGTCAGAGAAACTAGAGGAAATTTTTTTCAGAGAGGTGGGAGTCCTAGGGAATAGCATTAGCCTGTTATTTTCATACAATTTCCTTTTTTTTGACAACATTAATGTCAAAAATCAAACACAGCTAATTCGAAATCTGTGTTGTTACACTTGTTCAGATATTGTCAAAATGTGAATACATCATCCATTCCACCCCAAAAAAATCACTCTAATTTGTCTGTCATAGTTGGAAGCTTCTTTGGCTGTTTGAATTCTTTTTCCCTAGATAAACAGATTAGATAGCCAGACATGGATTTTTAAAATTATTACTTGACAAATCATGAAAGTGAAATGGATTCTAGAGAGATGGATTCCTGAAAGTTTTTTGAAAGACACTTTGGGGGTAGGGGGAGTGTTTTTCAGAAATATTTTAGAGTGCAATTTTGCAAGCCCTTACATGCATGTTTAGCTTCAATTTTAGTAAATACATTTAAGTGGGTAGGACTCTTTATAGGCCCAGAATTAGACTTAAGATTGTTTCAGTCTAGAGGGCTGTGGATTGGGTGGTTATTGCCAGGACTGTGTAATTTTTTGTTGTCATCTCTTTGATATGTTAGATACTTGTTGTACCTACTTCATTCTAATCTCTCTTCTCATCTTGGAGCAACATGGAGCCATTTCAGTTGAGGCTAACAAGCAAAGTCTATTTCCTAATAAAAATATGCTCTGTTTAAGTGGATCCCTGACATCTAAGAGCTAATGTTTGAATGTGTGTTTTGTTGTGCATACTTCTGTGAGCTTAGTCATTACTGCTTTGAAGCTAAATAGTTTATGTGAAATTTAGTAATGCATTCAGTAATTCAGTCATACATTCAAGTAATTTCTGTGGAATTCCATCCCTTCATTCTCATGTTTTTCCTTGTGTTTTTGGAGTGAGTTTTGTGTGCTTTATGGAAGAATAATTGGAGGAAGAGGAAAGGGCTGATGTCCCAGCCCAAGTGATGATTTTGYTTTATTTTTTTCAGACTCCAGATGGTTTTGTTACTGCAATATCCAGGTGAAACTTGGAGTGTAACTGGAACATTTGCAACTGTGCCACTGTGATGAAAATCACTATTAAAATTACAGATTTATCACATCTTTAAATATGAATAGGTTGATAGAACCTTTTTAGTATTTTTCTGAAAGACAATGTCTATCAAACACTGAATGTTTTCCATGGTGCTGTCAGCTTTTCTTTGAGATYATTGGTAGGAATCTACAATGTTTCTTGTGTGTGTATTTGTGTACTTAAAACATGATACTTCTTTACATTCTTGAAAGTGAGTTTTGGCCAAGGATTTGTCTCATGTGCCTTACTTGAGTAGTTACAGMAATGTGTTACTCTTCATTTGTGCTRTGGTTATTTATTTATTTTCTAAGTTTTCGGCCTTTTTGACAAACATGAATATGTAACATTGGATATAATAAGTATTTTTCAGTATTTTTCGTGAGGAAAYACATATACTATCTGTCTTGTCTTTYCCCCTGTTTCAGTAATTTTAATCAGGTGATAYAGGCTGACAGATGTTTTCTCATGTTTATCTTATTTTGCCAAGAGTTTAGTGAAATATACTTTATACACACTTCGCTCATCTTGGTATAAGCTGCGCTACCTTTTCTAGGCTAGTCTTTGAAAAGCAGTTTCCACTCAAACTGTCAGTAATCAGCTATCATACTTTTCTCCACTTTTTCTCCAAATGCACACATATCATCTTAAAAAGAATAAATATATTTCAGAATTTTGGGATAAACTGTAGTGTTTCCTAACCACTAATTTTGTAAGTGATTGTCACAACTGCTAACCTTTCCATAGTTTGTAGGAGAAACTATCTACAACAAACTACAAAGAGCACACTTCAGTGTTATGAAATACATTTTAAAGGTTAGTTTGAGGTAAATGAAGGAAACTGCGGCCTGTCTCAGACCTCTGGCACTGGCTGCTCCCAGAGCTGCAAGCTCTCTTTATGTTTAGAGTTTGGGGAAATACATTCACTTTTCTCTAAGTTGTTAGGCCAGCTTCCTCTGCTRTGATGTTTGGAGACAAATCCTGTAGGTAAAATGTAGCATCTGAGTAGGAAAGGCAGTTGATGCTGGAAAAGATGGTGAGCTTAATTCTGTGGAATTTCATTGCCTCGTTTTGGACCAGTCTCTCAAAATCTAGATAGAGATAATAAAGCTCATCTCTATTTTGCAAAGCATCTTTGCTCAGGAGGAGCATAATGATACACCATAGTCTTCAGGTGAGAGATTTYACTGGTGTGGTGACACTGGAAAGGCCACTTGATGCACTCGGTGTTCCATGAGGAATGGTGATATTGATTCGCGAAGTCTGAATCTACTACAGGAGCCAAAGGCTGATGTATAGAGACAGTTGGTCTGGCTGTGGAGTAACAYTGCAGTGTTTGGTACAGCAGGACTTGGCTCCAGAAATCTTCATGTCCATAAAATTGTGTGGCAGTACTCCAGCAACATTTAAGATAAGTGATTAAGGCCTAACTTCAGTATGGGATAGGAAGTTGAGAAGGAAAAATGTTCAGATTTTTGCAGGGTGAGGTTTTTTTTAAGAGTAAGAAGGAAAGAGATTTTCAAGTTGACAGTGTGGATACATGAAACTCGGGATAAACATTCTTTCAAACTACTTGATATAAATCCAAACAACACTTTTATGAGCGAGGTCATGACCATTGTCTGAAATAGAATGAGAAAGGAAAATTACTTGAAGAGGTGATCTCTTCTACTTTTTCTCTAGATGACTATTGTTTGTGATTAATCTTTTCCCAAAATACTACTTACTGATATAACTCTGTATATTTACAGTTGTGGGGACCCTTGTGCAATATATCAATATGATTTTCTTACAAATGATCTTCCACCTTTTCACTCTAAATTCATTGCTCTATTTCCTAAGCAAAAGAAAGTGCTTTTTTGCATGTGTGAAGAGTGTTATATATAATTATATAAATAGTCACTGTTTTGACATTTTTACTTTCTTTTTATGTTTGGCAGGAAGTGAAGAATGAACTTAATGGATTGCTCTAAAATATGTAGGGAGTGTTTTGTTCTTGAGACATCTATCTGTCCATTTGGATGTGAACCATAACTTAGTGAAATAGAAAACATTTTCTGTGGATAAACTAATAGCTATTGATAGTATGCTTAGCATATTTTTCTTACAGAACTATGAAAGTATTTTCTATTCTTAAAATAGACTGATTAGTATGCCAAGAAACAGGCAGTTCTAAGGATTCKATACATATTTTCAAATGAAGTGGTATTGGTAAAATAAAAGAAACAAGTTCTTTACTTTTTTGTTGTTTTGTTGGTGTTTTTTCCTCCTCTCTCAGTTTTTCAGGTTTGAATGAAATGACACTTTCTCAGGAATAATTCCCCATGCATGGGACTTACCTGCTTTGGTTGCTATATTCTTTCTGCTGCCTTTTCACTGATTATTTTGCTTCTCTGATAATGCAGTGAGTGGGTTTAAGGAACCAGATGGCCAAATATGAAAACAGCAGAAGACCTGTCCAGTTTAGCTCCCTAAACTGGCTTGCTCAGAGTGAGAAAGACATCTCTGCTGAGGCAAAGGAGGGGTGGGGATTTTTGTTTAGGGGATAGGGAGACTGGTTTAGACTGTCCTGGAACTTCATCCTCAGACCTTGAATAGATCACTTCTGTATGCAAACATATGCTGCTTGACTGGTTAATCTGCAGCCCTGAAAATTACTGTGGGTTGCTGTAATTTATTTACTCATTGTTAGGTGTCTGCAACACGCACAGCTTTGGAAGCAAGTGTGTTAACCTGCTTTCGAAGTGTGTTTTGAGACGAGTTGGGCGGAGTAAATTCTTGAGACATCCATCCTGAATGCTGTGGCTATCACCGGTATTATAGGCTGGAGCTTCCAATTTCTCTGTGGTTTTCATTCWACTGCTTCTTGATAGGGTCCACAACATAATGCCTGTCTTTGCAGTCTGGGGCAAATGAGAAGAAACAAGCTTCAAAAGGATCTTTTCACTTGGCCTTGATACAGCATATATATTAGAATGCCATATAATGATAGTTATTTTGTATAAAAATTATCAGTATTCGTCACTCTTAATGAAAATACAAGCTGTTCAGTAAATCCATATGAGAAACCCTCCCTAAKAACTATTTTTGATGGCTTTTCTTCAGTGAATTGAAACAGAGCAATTACCAACATGTTTTACAATTTCAGCATTTCAACACTTATTATTTGTGGAAGTCCTTCAGGCTTTGTTAGCAAATGTACCAAAAGATGTAGCGAATAACTACTTCATCATGTATTCCATGGGTCACTCACTACAATTAGGCTTTTTCTGATTTTACCTAGAAGACAATCCTGTTTAAATTATTTTAATTGATTATGATATGTTTAGGCATGAGTTTCAGACTTATTAACTTTACATTTTAAAACTGTCATTACAAAATTGTTTTATACGTTCTGTATAGTTAATGTTTGCAATACCTGTGACAATTCGTTTTGTGTAAGCCCGATATTTTGAGATGTTGAGACATGGGGGTAGGCGATGTAGGAGRCACAGAGTGCATAGAGTTTATTTATAAATCTAGTAGGTGCATTATTGTTAAGATCATGGAAGGAGTGTTTTAATGCTCTCAATTATAGAGCCTTTTTAATGAGGGTCTTAATTGTCTGAAAGTTGTATYTTGTTAAAAGAGATGAAATGACATCATGGAGCTAAAACTGAAGATTGGACAGATTTCTGTGTTAAACTATAAACTGCATTCCAAGAAATTACATAAAATAAATACTATGAATGTAAAGATCCAACTTCTTATGGCCACCCAGGTGCTCTGTTATGTTCTGAAACCCCAACGGCGTATGCAGTAGTGTGTGTGTGTGCCTGCTTAGGAGATGGTGCCAGGCTAGATCCTCTTCTGCTCCCCTGTCAAGTTTTTGAAGTGCTGTTAAATAATATTTCTGTCAAACATTTGATAATTTACTGACAGCATTTTTCAGTTACATTGCATACTTCTGTCAAATTCCACTATGCAGTCATGCTCACTCAAAAATTTTCTTTGAAACATATGGAAGTTAAGTGTTTACAACAGAACTACAACTTAAGTGAAATTGTATGGTAAATGTAATATTTTCACAGAAAATGCTGAGATGGTATCGTTTCATATAACAGATTTACAGAACTTTTAAAGTAGTTATTGATAGCAGTTATTTGGAATTCCTCTGCCTTCTTGAAGTTGGTGCAGTGCCATTGTTTAGCTGTGAAATAGAACCGGACTATTGTTTTTTGCCATTGAGTGGACTGAAAACCAACAAACCTTCAGAGAGCAATGTAAAGAAGGCACTAAGTTCAAGCAAAATCTCCTGATGTCTTCCACAAGGCCTGTAAGTGCATATAGAGGAAAAATCAACAGCTGAATTGTAATGTAAAGAGAAGGATGCTGAAAAGTACTATTTAAAAGCTTGACTTTGCCAGAAAAAAGTCCATAATATTGAACAGTTTGTCTGTTCAGTCTGAAGGTTTGAAAAGGTTTTTCACTCTGATCTGATGAGAAGAGCAGCAAGCATTGTTGCAGATCTCTTCACATGTAATGAAGAAAAAAAATTAATTGTATGAAAAAATGGCGTGGCAACCTGGACTGTGTAGATAAAATGAGTTTAAAGAGTTGCAAATGTGCTGGCTGAGTAAGACATTGCAGCTCTGAAAAAGAGATACAACTGTGGTCAGACATTTCATATTGAGAGCAGGTAATGACAAATCATGGAAATAATGCCAGATCAGTTTTGAGGAAATGAAATTTTGTCTGGGAATCCAGCTGATACAGAGCTATAGCAAGGAAACAAACCCAAAGAAGAAAAAATCAGGTGACAAAAGGAGCACAGGAGCATGGCTTTGTTAAAAATCTACTTCTGGCATTGTATTACTGGCTCAGCTAAAGCACCACTCTTTAAAAAGCCTTAAAATAAAAATAAGACAGTTCTGCTGACTTCAGTAGAACCAGAATGGATCTTGACTGAAGTGCCGTATTGCGGCACAAAGTAGTAAGCTTTTAGCTTTTCCTCCTTATTTCTGTAGCATAAAAAGTAGGTGCAGCTTGATTTGCAAGTGGAAGTTGTGAAAGCACTTACCTCGTTTTCCTGCCTGCTGCACAGAATGGTTTACCTCTGCCTTTACAGGGACAGTACTTCATGTTCCTCTGAGCTGCCCAAAAAATTACAGCATAAATCTCCATTGATCTTGGTTCCTCTGTAATACTTTTAAATGTGCATTCAGTCCATTTCTGTCCAAGGAAGGACCTAGATCTTTTAGTGGAACATGATGTCACTGGGAAAGTTGTGCAGCTGGAAAGCAGCTGTGTCATAAGGCTTTTGGAGGGGTTCATGAAGGTCTCTCAGTGCTTCCTCATTTTTGACTTGGTGAGAAAATTTAAGAGGATGGAGTTGCTTTACTAAGATCATGACTGGTTAGAAGAATGTGCATAATTACAGCATGCCATAGTTATGCAATCAGTCAGAAATTCAGTTTTCATAGAGCATCATGATTTTGGTTGTCACAGCTACACTGAGTGTTGCTTTAGTTTTTTCCATTGCAAATGTCAGTTTAGCAACTTGAAGTTTTCGGTTTGACATATGCATTGTTTGGATAAATCACAAATYGTAATATTGTTAAAAATTCATGTTTTCACAGAAACGTTCACATGGTAGCTCATGCAGATGGTTCTGGGTTACATAGCATCTTAAATTTGAGGCTCATCAGGAAATTAAATAACTTCCCATCTAATAATGTACTTTCTAGAGGATAGTGTTTGAGCAGCTGCTCCTAGGGATGGGCAGGTGCCCTATTCTGCTTTTGTTCAACTACTTCCTGTGATGAGTGGGAGATTTTTAAAACGAAGGAAAGTATGATGATAATTTCTTAAACATTTTAGAAGATGAAAATGYCATACTGTGAACTTGCACATATAATCTTAATTGAGGTAACTGAGGGGGTTGAAATCAATATATAGCAAAGAATGATTGCAAATTTATAGGTGGCCTCAGAACTTTTGGAAATGTCAGCTCAGAATGATTTCTACTTGCTTACTGCTAATTTTCACATAGTAGATTTTATTTCCCAGCACTTTTTTAAATACAGAAAATCTAAAATTTTGCTAGTAAGAGGTTTCATATTTAAAATATTACTGCGTGACAAAGGGAATGCATTTATAYCTTCATTGGCATTCTTGTTAATTGAATATCACACCTATAAGTGTACAGTTGATTTGCAAAACAGTATGTCCTGATTTCCGGTGAACTACATTTTGGTAAAGAAGGYTGATGTTTGTACAGCTACAATAGAATTCCTTGTCAGAGATAAGGATAAGGCTGTTGCTCTGAGTACAGCATTGACTTTCATATGTAGCTGAAGGACAGTCTCCTAGTTTTGAAAATGTCTGCAGGTTGTTTTGGGGATGTGGGTTTTTTCTTCCCTTTTAGAATTTTGAGACAGAGAGAGTGTGCCATGATGTAAGCGGAAGAGTCAGAAAATACTGGTGGGGAAGCAGCTCTGAGGCTTCTTGGCATAGAGGGGGAATTCTGGTTCTTATTCCTGAATGTGTAAAGGGACGTAAAGCCCCTGCTCCCAGCCATAGCTGTAAGAGTGGCTGTGTGCTGCCCTGGCCACCTTTGCTGCTCTGCTCTCAGCAATGCACTGTGGGCTGCATGGCCCCTCTGCGGGGGACAGGGTGCCAAGTAAAGGGATGATAAGGTTAAACTGATCCTATTGCCCAGCAAAGCATGTTGGTTGCTTAGCTGAGTGTTGAATTTGCAGAATGGGTGAGATAYGAGTTATGACATTGGTAGAGTGAAAATTCATAAGCGGGAGGGGAAAGGAATTGCATCACTAATCTTGGTGTGGTTGTGCACCAGAAGTCTCCACCTAGAAATCTACATTTCAAGTTACAATGGGAAGTGCAAGTAACAGTTGTTGAGATCATCCACCTTTTGATTTGCAGTGCAGGGTTAAGGCTGAGCTGGACTCCAGGCACACTCTTCAGTGCTGGTGTTGCTCAAAAACAGCCATAGCCATAAAATACAGCTCTACTGTCTGCATGGCACTCAGCCACTGCTTTGGGTATCTGCACAAATTCAGGAAGACTTCATTGGCTTGTTGTAAAATATCTTTGTGAACTAAGGGCACTTGAGGTTTTTAAATCCAGGCTGTGTTCTTGGCAGAAGGCTGTATTCTTAGTGTTGGGGCTTTTTACTTTGACCTGTACCCATCTTTGTTGTTGTTTTTTGACCTGTACCCTACTCAGCCTGTGCTGTGTATCTGAAGGGCTTCCCATTTGTCTGCACTGTCATGTCAGAGATGATGGCATCCTCCACCCTTGCTTTGTAAGCCTRTTGGATTGCTTTTCAAAGAATTATTAAGGCTGGAAAAGACCCTTAAGATGATAAAGCCCAACCACTAACCTAACATTAAAAAAACAGTAAACTTCCATTTTCAGATTATTTTCCCCGACATGATTCCCATGGATGTAATGTGGGGGATTCTGGAAACAATTTACAAATCATGAATCATGTTCTGTGCTCATGTACATATACTGGTGAATGACCTGAAAGTCATCTGTGTTGCTGGCTCAACAAGCAACTTCAAGGCACATGTTTTTTTCACTTGTTGATATTGGGGAAGGACTCAGATAAGAGGTCATGAAATCTGGTTCAATTTATGATGCTTTGTGGACCACTTTTTTTACATATGCATATAGGAGTACTGCAAAAAAACTGCATGCTCTGTTTGCTAAAGAAATTTATGAACCAAGATTGTAAAAGTCTAGAAATAGTTCTAGAATTTTAATGCTAATTCTAGGATTCTAGCACTAGTTTGTGTTAATATTTTAGAATTTTACAAGAAAGATAATTTCTTTTATAAGTGGCTTCAGTTTCTACCAACATTATGGATCAATGCTGTAGCCAGGGAGTTAAATTTCCATTTAATTAATTTGCTTAATTTTAAAAAGAATTTAATACCTAATTTATTATATAGTTTAGTAGCTAATGAGAATTAAATTCAATACAGAAACATTGGTTTATAATTGGAATTAAGCCATTGATATTGAAAAAGCCATAATAATTTTAACTGCTTCTTTCTTCCTTTTGCCCAAGTCTAAGTGATAATATTTAGAATTCCTTTCAGAATTTGTTTGGAATGATCTTTGGCRTTTCCCTGTGTAATCTTTTTCTATCCTTTCATCTTTTAAACTATTCGCCTCCTTTCTTGTCTGCATTATGTCTGCCAAAACTCTGGCCTATTTTTTTCTTCATTTTACTAGTAACTTGGATTTTCAGTATCATGATTTGCTGTAGAAAACTGAATTTTCATTCTTTCAAATCCTGTGCATGAGCAAATGTGATACAGTTTTCATGCTGAACGTTTACCACTAATTGGTTATTAAATGCTTCAGGTCTTAAATATCTTCTAATTTGATGACTGCAGTATTTCTTAGCCTGTCTGACACTTCTTTGTCTATCCTTTGTAGAATTTTATATTGCTGCTATTAGGCAAATATAATAATTTGTACTTTTCAAACAGGTTTCCATGACAGGTTTGTTATTCAGATGTATGARAGTCACTTTGGGATCAGGCAGAATAGTAGGGATTAGCTGCACGTTAATGAATTTTCACAAATGGCTGTTATTGTGGTAACTAATTCAKTATTTCTGGAAAGTGCGCATAAACATGGGTGATTTGAGCTCATAACAAAGTTAAGTATATGCTTTCGAAGAACTTAAATCATATTTCCAGATAAATGAGTCAGCATAAAGGATTACTGCTTCTAGGAGTTCTATTTTGGTATCTAACTAAAGTATTTCCACKGAGAGTGATGGCATTCTGAATGAAGAGATGGATTAAAAATAGAATAGCATAGTGTGTAGGATAGGGCGATACCAAAATTTAGAAATAAGTATTAGAAGGTAAGCTGCATGGTGGTCATTGCACCTAGAAGTGATTAAAACAGAGATCTTSTTATCTCTCACCAGTGTACCTCCATCTTCCTGATTGGTGTACAGGAAGTTAGGGACCAGGAACTCTCCTGAAGAGTAACAGAGAGTAAACGTGCATATTGACTTCAAAATTTAGTGAGTTTRGATGAGATTTTTTTCTTGAGAGTTTGGAAACTTGTATGTCCATGTGAAAATCACATTATTCATGGATTAAWGGACAAGTGTGCATATGTAGAGCAAAACCTTTGATTTTACTTCATCCATAATGAACAGAAGAGTGAGTATGCAATAGCTCAGGATTATCATCTTTACTGTGAAAAGGAGTATATTTGCTCTAATTTCAGAATTTAACAACAGTGCTTGTGTTAGTAGAGATAAGTATTTTTGAATTGGATTTGAAAATACTAATTTCCTAGGTTGGTAAAATTGTGCAAATAACACTAAAYTCAAAATTCAGATACTGAGAATTAAGATGTCTAGGGAAAAAGGCACTGGAGTTTTCTTGAAGGTAAACTTGCAATTATTTTCACTCTTAGAAGTAAAAGTCTAAGGAACTTAATTTTGATTTTGAGTTTCTTCTAAAAAGACTAGTTTTCTTTGCCAATTTGTTGTGATGCCTTTTCAGAAATGCAAACAAAAAGATCTTGTATACATAAACACGCCCAATTGTTTGATTTGCACCTACAGCTGGAACATTGGGAAGAGGAATGTTCTGGGAACTCGTTATGCAAATGCCAGACCAAGTGTCCCACTTTATTTCAGAGTTACCATCTAGAGTATTACCACAACAAATGGCCTTTTTTAACTAGAATGAGGTTTAACCAGCTGTAAAATTGATAATCAGTCATGGTATTTCAGAAACTGCAGTGTGAGTGGTTTTTACATTGTCTGTGCAGTWATGAAAATCAAATTACAGAACATTGAATGTACCTGAAAGTAGTTTTTAAACTACCCATGAGACATTTTATACACTTAATTCTCTTGGTTTTGTTTTCACTGAGCAAGAGGTGAAGTTGCATCCAGGAGAGAGTACATGAAGCAGTATTGCACAGCCACCC
This sequence comes from Malurus melanocephalus, assembly GCF_030028575.1. NCBI lineage: Eukaryota > Metazoa > Chordata > Aves > Passeriformes > Maluridae > Malurus > Malurus melanocephalus. The sequence goes on from NW_026623359.1 coordinate 1,497,094, forward strand.
ATTCCCTGYTGGTTATCATGTGGAAGGGGAGAGAATAAGGTTGAACAGTCAACCTTTGTTCTATTATATCCTCTGAGTTTTGAATTTTTTTCTCCTCAATTATGTGTATGTATGTGTATGTAGTTGCACTTTCACTCCCAAGATGTAAAAGTTATCTTAAAATAGATTCAGCATGATCTTAGAACGTCACTAAATGGTAAATAGTTTTCTTTTTGTATATTGCAAAGATAAAAAAAAAAAACAAAACTGTTTTATTGCACAGGGCTCACACTAAGTCATTTCAAATGTTTTCTGCAAACTCATGGCCTGTGTTGTAGCAGTAGCACCTGATTTGGCTGTTGCCAGAGCTGGCACTTAAATCCAGCCTCTRTTTTCTCACATTTCACAGAATTTTTTATTTTGGAAAAGGCCTCCAGGATCATCAGAGTCCAACCTTTGACCAGTTGCCACCTCATCAACAAACCATTCCTCCAGCCCCAAATTTCAAGGCTCTTCTTGCAGGTTGCAAGGATGATAGGCAAGATAAAATGCACTGCTGGTTTCAGAATGGTTTATCTTAGTCTTTGTTGTTGAAGCTCTTCTCTTTTCYTGTGTATATTTTTGAGTTTGGCACTTGATGTTCTCTTTTGTCCAGAGAATGTAATACTGAGACTGAAAGAAATTTGTCTTATGTCTGTGTAATTATTTGTAGGGATTAAAGCAGCTTGTGTGGACATGAAAAGAGAGTTTCCCAAAGTAATAACATGAAAGTGGATCACTAGATTGAATTAGGAGTGTTTCTAGCCTAACTATGCTGTTGCCAGCAATAGTCAAAAGCTCAGAAGTGCCTGGGACAGAGTGCAGAAGAAGGACTGCCTATGCAATCCCATTCTCCCAGCTTGTGGGGACAGGGCAGCTTGGGGAGTGTCCGAGGCACAGGAATTGGTCTCATAGCTCTTGATGGCATTATGTCCTTGAATCGAATAGCCTTCAGCCCAATGTAAACTCCTTGGCAGCAGAAATGTCCTGTAGCAATAAGTTCTATGATGTGAATAAACCTTTCCCTTCTGTTTTAAGTCTCTTGCATGCTGGCTTCATTTGCCTGCCATGTTCCTATTMATGGGGATCCAGCTAGCCAGGGAGTCTGAGTCACCACATACGTAGAAGACCAGGTTCCAGCTGAATGCCTGTGATACTGTCTGATRTTGTCTCTGCTTATTTTGATTTGTGCTTATCCATCAGTGTCTCTTATCTTAGATTTGACTGCAACACAAAACAAAACAGAGTCATGATCTTCCACAGACAGGCCCTGGTCCATGATTGATGACACTGAGATAATACAATTCATGATGAAATATTGTTTCACAAAATATCCTGTCAGCTCTTCTAACAGCAATGTCTAGCCAAATAATTTGTGGTATTTCTGGAAATGTACAYGGCACTTTGTCAGTAATTGAGCTCTGGTTGAAGCTATTTTCAGTATTGAATACAAATACCCATCATAAGATAATTTAGGATGCAAGGGACGTGTGGAGGTCTTCTGGTCCAAACTGCTGACGTACTYATAGTCAGCTTCAATTAGATGATGTTTAAGAATTTAGTTAAATATCAAAATGTGGAGATGCTATATCCTTTCTGGGCAACCTTTTCCAACGTTTGACAATGGGGGAGAAAATGTTTCCATATAGTCAGTTTCAACCTGTGTCTCTTGCCTCTTGTCATACTCCTCTGCCATAGGGCCTGCTGCTGACTCGTGACTAGCTTTTTGTTCACCAGGACTCTTGAATCCTTCTCCTTCTCCTTGAATCCTTCTCCTCAAAACTACTGTCTATCCAGCAAGTGCCAGCCTCTCCTGGTGTATGGTGGTATTTCTTGCCACATGTGTGTGTCACTGAACTSCATAAGGCTCCTCTGAGCCCGTTTTCCCAGCCTTTCCGGGTCTCTCTGGATAGGCAGCTCTGCCCTCCAGTGTATCAGCCACTGCCCCAGTTGTGTTATCCATGAAGTTGCTGAAGGTACACTGTGTCCTAACTTTTGGGTCATTAGTTAAAATCAAACGATATTAGTCCCAGTATCAGCCCCATTATTAGTCCCTGGGGAATGCCAATGGTCACCAGCTGCCAAGTTGGACTTGATTCTGCTGATAACAATGATACTTTGAGCCGGATGGTCCAGCCGGGTTTCCACCCAACTGATTGCGTACTCAAGTGGCCCATGTGATTACTGTAGGAATCTGTGTTGAATACCTTGCTGAAGTGTAGATAAACAACACTGCTCACTCCTTGGTCACTGAAACTGTCATCTCCAAACTTAGAGAAGACAGGTTGRTTATGTACAATTTACTTGTGATCAATTTATTCAGTTAACTTATTCTCCATTTATTTGGTAATGGTGTCCAGGGGCCTGAACTTAACTGGAATTCTGGCCTGTTTTTCTGCAGGTCCTTTTTGTTGAAGATGGGCAGGACACCTCCCCTTTTCATCTTAGCAGGAACCTCCCCCAGTAGAGAAAGTAGAGCAGCCTGGTTTTGACTGGGTCCTTCATGCCCCTCAGATGGATCCTGTGAGGATGCCTGGAGTGGAGCTGTATATGTCCCAGGGGACAACAGCAAAAAGGCATGAAGTGCCTGTCTTCTGTTTCCAGGTCTCCTGCTGCACCAAGACTGTGTGACSCCATTTACTTTCTTTTGCTGTTGATTTATTCATAGAAACCTTTTCTTTTGTCCTTCACACCCTTTCAGTGCCAGGACTTGAGTATGTCATTGTGAGGGTGAGTGTGTATATTCTGGTTTTCTAGGGACRGAAATACTAAATGCTTCCCAGTTTTAAGAGAAACAGATTTAATCACAGTCATTCTGTGTCATGCTCTAAGTCATGCTGTCTTATGTGTGCCACAGGGTGCTTTACACTATCCAAAGGGACATAATATGTTTATTTTATTACAGTCTTACATGACATTTGAATATCTCACAGACTGATAAGGTGATGTTTTTCCTGACAGAGGCAAAACTGAGTGCTGTGTACAAACACAAGTATTTATTGCTTATGTTTGTCTCTTCAAGGTGAAAGAGTTTGGACTTTTTTCTTGGGTGTCTTAATATTATGTAATGTTTATTTTTAAATACAGTTCCTTCTGATATAACTTGCAATTAGCATTAAAAGCTTCTGCAGACTGATTCATAAAGCAGAGGATATAACAACACCCACTGAGTGGAATTTATGGCTAGGTAACAGATCAGAAATCAAGAGCTGTTATTTTCCCCAGTTTGTGGTCAACTGTGATAGAAATTTTCGATTTTGTAATGAATTCACATGGTGGTAGCTTCTGAAACAAGGTTCTGCAGTTGCCTTGATGTCTTTTAAACTTTATATTATTGGATTTTGTTGACTAAAGAAATAAAAGTTCCTCCATGACTAAACTAATTTATTGATGATGTAATTGAAAAACTCCTTCAGAAGAAATGTCCTGCTCTCTTCTGTGGCCCTTTGTGTCACCTCCTCTTCAATGAAAGAAGCCTAAAGATCTTCATAAAGGCCACCCACAGCCTCGGGAAGCAGTTGTTTGCAATGTGAAGATCCTAACTAATCTTGTAGGAGAAATAGCCAATTAATACAGATTTGTGCACAGAACACACTTCTTGCTCAGAGACTTATAAAATGAGTAGTTAGAGCAGCAGGTTGCAATAGAATTCACTTCACCAGGCTTGCTGAAGTAGGGCTTTCAAAATCTGCAGATAGCAAGTTCCTGTCAACGCTTCTTTTCTAATGCTTTACTTCAAACTTTTGTACAGTAAAGAAATTCCTTATTTAAGGACTGTCTTTATCTTTGCAAGAACAGAGGGTTTTGGACTTCTTGATACAAAAACTGATTTTAATGTTACTGACCTGCCATATGTTCAGGTCAAAAGTAATTGTAGCATCACAGAATAACTCAGCTTTGAAGACCTTTGGAGGTCATCTAGGTTCAACCCCTGCTCAAAGGGACTGCTTAATGTCTGTTCCGAGTCCWGTCTCTTTTATACAGGACAGCCAGTTATATGGTGAGACAGGGTTAGTTTTCTCCCTGGTTTTGGGGGYAGTTTTCAAACACTTTTAGTTGGGCTTGTCAGGAGAGACAAGCTCTGTTCCAGTCCTAGAGGCTGAGGGTATTGACCTCTTAAATATCTTCTTGTAATTGAAGTTGATGAGAAGACTTCAGTTTTTGACAATACATCATGGATTTTACAAATGATAGAAGTATTATTCTGGTCAGTCCCTAGAAGAACATATATTGAGTTTCAGCAGAAAACATCCAGAAAAATTCCTGTTCTGTCTTAAAATCTAGGATGTTGCATTAGGAGTCTGACACAGGAATTGATAGTGAAGTGTTATTTCTGTTATTTTATGTATTTAAACATTAAAATATTTATGTATTTTAATGTATTTACATGAAAGCTTTTCCATACTGCATCCAAATTCTGTATTTCAAAGTTAGATGTGATTTTGATTACCTSAGTTTTATCACTTCAGCCGGATCTGGGCTCACGGAATTATGGTGGAGTACAGCACTTAGATTTTAAGAAATACATGGTGCAGCTGATTAGAATATGCTGCTGACATCAAATTTGAAACTAAGCAGGAGATAACATSATGGGCAGGCCATTATTTATTGGGTTAGAAGTGTTTTAAAGAGCAGTTTTAAACAGTTKCTGGTATTTTTAGTACAGAGATATTTTATAATCATTTGTTCTGTATCAGTGACTATGAAAAAAACAAGTCTTTTTATAACTTCTAATTAATCCTGCTTTTAGGGCAGGAGTGTGATAGGTTTTTTTTCTTGATTTTCAAGAAGTGTTATTTGCAATTCCAGTTACTGTATTAGAGATAGTTACAAGTTTTGTTAGTTACCCTAATACACATCCRTTTTAGTTAATAGATTGTGTACTCGTATCTTATTTATCCATGACTGTTAAACAGATTAGTAAAACCACAATACAATTATAATACATAATACAAAACATAATGCAATCATTTGTATTTTATGAAGGCGTATATCAGACATACATTTATCTGAAAACAAGTTCGTGGTGGAATTCARGGGTGAGTGATTCTGATGGTACAGYATGGAATAGATAGTTGCTGACAGTAGTGTCACAGACTGAACTGTCTGAGGTTACAAAAAGATAAATAGAATCATTKTCATGATGGAGAAGTGGGATTCTTAGTTAATATGGAGCAAGGATGACCTTGTGGTCAAAACATGATTTCAAGAGTAGGCTGTATGTCTGTCTCATTCCTCAAGCACARATGAGCCTCCTGACCTTTTATCTGTGTTCTGATGTTACCTTTTAGTCTGGCAGCTGTAGCCTTTGGAACACCTGTTTGAGAAAAGAGGAATGAATAAAAGGCTGTGTATTTCATTTGGATTTTCTTGAAACAGTAGGTAATTCCATCTTTTCAGGGTGTCTGAGAAACAATTCCAAGCACTAATTTATTTTTTTTGTGCATTTGTAGGTAGTCTTTCTGCAGTTCTAGTGCTTGTACTGTTCTGCTTGATTGCTTGGGCAAACTCCATCTGAGCTGGTGCGTAAATGACTGCGGCAAAGTGACAGTCAAAATTACCGGCCCGCTCTTGCTCTCTGGTTAAGGAGCAAAGATTGCTAATAAAGGCCTTGGAGGTTTCCAGTGACTAGGAAATGATCTCCAGTGTCATTTTAACAGATTTGCAGTTCTAGGCTTTGGTGCACATTAATGTTTTGAAAGCTGTGTGAATTCTAAAATCAAAAGTAGCTAAAGAACATGGAAATGTACAGTGACTTCAGAGGAAAGCAGATTATGCTGAACTACTGAATTTTCCATGGCTACAGTGATAATCAGCAACATGTSCAAGACCAGTTTTATTTTATTGAAGCTTAAAGAGGTAATAAAAACAACCACTTTGGAGGAGAAAATGTGCATTTTTGTATTTTTAAAATGAATAATGTTAAGCTGTGTCTTCAGAGCTGCTGGTTTACTCCTGTTTTCAGMCCTCTTTCTTTGGTTTAATTTACTGTGTTTGGTATTTCTTCCAGTAATTCGTGAAGAGATTCTAAGCAGACTTGGAAGGAATTTTAGAGATCACTGGTTAAGGATCCACAGCTGGATCTACTGTAATAAATATTTCTCTAGCTTGTGAATTTTTTTATGAAGGTGATTTCTCAACTTCATTGAGGAGCTATATTACGTCAGTTATTCACTACTACTATTTATAACTTTTCCCCATAATGTGCCACGTAACCTTCATGCCTATTTCAGCTAATTTTTTATGCTGTTCCAGGGAATGTGAGGAATTGTCTATCATCATCATGGCTTGTAACAGCTTTTTATGTTCTGAGAGAACTTATCCTGTCTCCTTAGGCTAACTTTTTTAAAGACTGAAGTCTCTGGTCCTGACAACCGCTCTTGATACAAATTGCTTATCATTTCCCTGTTGTTGCTAACTTCCCTTCAGTTCTTTTCCAGCTTGTCTTTTGTAGTCCTCTGTATAGGGATTCACAAAACGACACAATATTCTGGCTTGGGTTGTACCAATATCAACAAATGATTTCTGATCTTTATTTGCAAAAGAATCTTAGTTCTCTGTGAGGTCTTATACAATGCACCTCCTGTTTATGTGTCCTAGACTGGACTTGTAGTCTGCTATAGCCCTGTGTCATTTTCTGTTATCTTCCTGCTTGGTCATTATTCCAATTTTTATGTTCTATGCGCTTAACTTCTTTCAAAAGCATGTTAGTTGGGATTTTCCCCCTCTTTTTTGCACTTGTCTTTGAGTTGCATCTGTCTGTATTTTTTACAGGGTTTGTTTTCCTTCTCTTTGAGGTAATTTTGAATGCAGTAAAAAGCCTGCGCTCAAAACTCCAAGCTTGATATCATTAGCTGAATTTATTTATTTTATTTTTTGTTCTTAATAGGTCTGTTTCTAACTCTGTTGCTTTATCGTGATTATGTAGAACTGAAACAGGACAAACCCAAGGGAATTTCTTTTTGACACACTTTTCCAAGTCCTGATGATTACCTAACTCCTAATAATTACCTTTTGGACCTTTTCTCCATGATTTCCTATGGCATATTTTTTTTCTTTGCCAGCACGTTTGGTGAGTCTTGCATTTTATTCCTATGTTAAGATGCTTTGCTTTATTTACTGATKACTCCATATATTCTGCCAGAAATCATTTACATGGCAGTGTTTTRTATTTGAGAAGAATACAAAAAACCYTGGATMTCATMTGCTAATTTTCTAGGTGTTTACAAGATGATTAATATCTTGTTCTAACTCCCCATCCCCAAATATTCTGATCTGTAGTTTGGAATGCCCTCTGCCTTTTAATGGCAGTGCTTTGATTTACTCTTTCAGTCCTGCTGACCTCTCCTGTTCTCCTGATCAAGTAAATTGATAAAGACAGTCTTCTTAAATACCGTGAGTGAATTTCAGTGGACCTTGCTGTCCTCAGCACATTTCTTCATGTATATAATGATTTTTTTAGGATTTGTTTTCATTCTTATCCCAGAAAGCGTGGAAAACATAAACCTTCTGTGCATTCTTTGTTTTTTGTAACTCTTAAGGGATTGTTTTTTGATCATTCTTAACAGAAAGTATCTCCCATTATTTTATCTTGTCTCTTTTAAGCTATAAYTCATTATACCCCTTTGCCTTCCTGCTCATTGTTTACATGCTTTTACTGTTCCATAGTGGTGTTCCTTAAAGTCCTTCTTGTTGCATCTTGGACAGTTTTGTGATTATATTTTTGTAAGTATTTAGGAGGAAGCTMTTTTTGGGCTGTTACCATCCTATCATTATCMTTACACTTCCACACTGTGCCTTTCAAATAGAAAGGGAAAATGTATGAAACCATTAAAATATGCATGTAGGATGCACACATAAGAGTATGTGTCTTGAGGAGTATTRCTGGTATGATGAAGAAAAATTTGCYTGTATTCAGTARTAGACAACATTAAAACCATTTTCAGTATTTGATGACCTTAATGTACAGAAATCAGATTGTAAGTAAATCCTGTTGTTAAGCATTTACATAGTTATTTGTGGACAGTAGCTTCTTTTAGGTTTGTAAACTGTACATACCCAACACTGTTAAAACTTAAATCTGTTAATGTAAAACTGTAAAAGAACTGGAATAGCAAAGCCTCCCAACTGTAAATGTCGGCTGCATTATCATGGCCCAGATTATTCCTTCACATMCTAATTACTAATGCTTAAGYATAAGAAAAATGAATTGCAACATAWYCTAGAGATCACTGAGTAGGACAAGCTAAACAAGAGTTTACATGTGCTTATCAATGTTAGGCAGGTTCAAACAATTACTTTAACATTACTAACTCTTTTCAGCACAGCATGGTTTTAATTTGATGGGGGCTTTTGTGGGATTGCCTGGAATTAATATTAAGCTCATTATTGAGAAGTTTCTAGTATTTTTGSCTATTACTGACCTTTTTGTCAGAGAAGAACATTAACATTTAGTTCTGGTATCTCCTGAACTTTTCTTGGTCTTTTTCTTTGTTTAATTCAGATYTGTAAACAATGCAAACTGCTTGCTGGGAAAGCCAAGCTCCATGTTGCCCACAGAGGGTGACTGCTGTCAGAGTGGCCAGAAACTCCTCCTCATGTAGTAGGAGGGTGTTACAAAATTTTTCAAGTTTGGTCTTTTCTCTTGGAAAAGATTTTTGCCATGARCAAAAGGCTTTTGATGGGGGCAGATCTATCTTGCCAGTGATGCATTTGTTAGCAAGCTGCTATTTTTGGCCTGTTAGCTTCTGAGTCTGTTGTAACAGCAGAAAGAGGAAGTGACCAGTGAAATCCCTTTAATAGCATATTTCCTGGTTGAAGTGACTTATCTGTGAGGCCTAGACAGAGGAGACGTCATTTCCTGAATTACTTCTCTTCAGTCTCAACCGTCTGTTTTACTGCAAAATATTTTGACCCAGCTTCTTAATTGTAGTGAATTTATCTGTTAATTGAAGTAAACTAGTTCTTTCAAWGAAAATGTAAAACTTAAAGGAAACTTTTGATAAAATCATAATGTGAAAGACAAGTCTTTCATAAGCTACATGCTGATATGAATTTGAAATCTCTTACATTAAAWTTTTGTTTAATAGTTTAAAATCTTGTCTTTGAAAGAGTGTGATARTAAGGTTTGTTCACAGGGATAAAAAAAAAAATGGACACACTTTCTGTTCCTTGTGATGATGATACTGATCACCTCTTTTTGACACCAGCCATATCTGGCTATCTTCAAGAGTTAGGACATTTCCTGTTGGAGCAGACCATTTGTCGAGCGGCGGGAGTAAATGCACACGACCACCAGATGAGATGATCAGCATAACTCGTTTATTCAGTCAGCGACCACGGCTTTTATGCCCATGTTCGTTAATGGTAATCAACCTCATACATATTACAAAATCTGAGCTCCTTATAGGCTGCTTTAGAAACAATACTTTGCTAGTTAGCCTCACAAGCTGGGCCATCAAGTCATTAAGTGAACTTAACAAACCTGTCTCGGGGACAAACGGCTTCTTGTAACTGCAGCTGTTAGCAGCTTGTAGTTGTACTGAGATCGGACATTTCCAGAGTATTCTACATGTCCCTTTATCACGTAGTTAGCTTTTAGCAAGGCTCACTACAATTTCCAAATGGCTAAAACAGTCAGTTGCACTGTTTTCAAATTTACAGGACTCTATGAGAAAATGACAGAAAGAGCTAATAAATTAGCTTCTAATATGGTTCTGTATAACCCACAAAAAAGCCCTGGAATCAGAATGACATGGGGAGGAAAAGTGACATSTGAAATTATAATGTACAGTTCAGTTTAAATTGAAAGGTATGGTTGGTTTGGACTTTGGAATCCAACTTCACTAAAATTTTTGTTGGCGTAATAACTTTATTCTTTCCTCTTATGTTTTGCATAAGATAGAAGTCAAGCACACTATAAATGGGTTTCTTGGTCAATTACTAAAATATCTTCTCATGAAAAACATCAAGATGTCAGGTGACCTCACCTCTCATCCCCTCCAAAACAGGAAGAACAAAAATACACCTTGCTGATTTTAGTTAGCACAATCTGCACAATCTCCCTTAAAGTATTTACCCAGTTGTTAGTGATCATGAGAATATTGTGTCAGTAGCAGTGAAAGAAGAACATTGGAGTTTGGTGTTATGTGTAGACTTCCATCTGATTGTAATTGATACTTCACTGAGCYAGGTAAAATCCTAAAAGGTGGCCCAGCTGCTCCCATGAAGGCATTGAGCATGATCTGTCTCTATGTTGCAGGATGAGGGTTCGTATTTGTGCTGACACACTGTGCTGCAGAACGTTTGGCAAACACCACCTGGTTTGAYGATGGTGTTTGACAAAGAGTAGTATGGATTCTATAATGTTACTTTGCAGAAAGTCATCTCAAATTAGTACTTTCTTTTTGATTTATCCAGTTTATTGGGCAGTACCTGTGCAATTCATGTGGTGACTAATCCATGAGTATGTAACAACTTTGTTACTTTGGTATGTTATTTAGGTTTGGTTTTATCATATCTTCTGTACAAGTGTCGTATAAATTAGGTAGTAAGTCTCCTGTCCATTTGAAAGATGAATATGTCATATATAAATACGACACATTTATCCTTAATGTGTCTTGCAGGAACAGTTATGGTCAAGGCTGAAATAATTCCTGTATATATTGTTACTAAAGCAATAATTGCACCTCCTTGTCTGTCTTCCCATTTGCTTATTTACGCTGTCTTATGCTTCTTTCTGTTAGGGAGTTCTAAAACTTGATGTGTCACACCTTCATAATAGTTGGGGTTACACAGAGCAAAGAATAAAATTCCACCTTTTCTCTGTTCAGCAGTGGAAATATTATAGGTGTTACATTGCAGAATGTTTGAGGTTGGCAAGGACTTCTTGGTATCATCTAGCCCAATGCCCTGCTCATTGCAAGGTCAGCCAATTGTCCAGGACTGTGYCCCATCAGGTTTTGAACATCTCCACCGGTGGAGACTCCACAACCTCTCCAGGCAATTTGTTCCAGTACTTGACCACTCACAGGAACACAGGAAAAAGAATGTGGTGTTCAAGTAGAATTTCATGTGTTTTACCTTGTGTCCGTTGTCTCTTGACCTGTTAATGAGCATTGCCATAGGTACTTATAGACAGTGATGGGCTSCCCTGCCCTGAGTCTTTTCATCTCAGGCTGCAGAGTCGCAGCTCTTTGAACCTTTCCTCTTTTGAAAAATGCATTAGTGTCTTAATCTTCATGGTCCTTTGCTGGTCTCACCCCAGTGGGTCCCAGCCTTTYGTGATTTGGGAGCCCAGGAGTGAACACTGCAAGGTGTGACCTTGTCACTGCAGACTAGAGAGGGACCTGTTGTTCACCAGGACCTTCAGGTGCTTCTTTGCAAAGCTGCTCTCCTGCTTGTCYGGCCACGGTCTATACCTGGTGCCTGGGGTTTTTCCTCCCCAGCAGCGGGACTTGGMTTTTCAGGGGTACACTGCTGGTGACTGGCTCCAACTGGTCTTTGTGCCACTGCTCAGTGTTCTGCGCTGAGTCTTTCTGTGAGCTTTTAATCATTTGACTAACCCATACTCCATTAGTGTGTCTGTGACACTTCCCAAGGCACTGTCATTTGTTAGAAGGTAAAAATAAATAAATAAATAAAACATCTTCATTTTGAAAATGGTCTTAACCATTAGCGTGTTTTAGGGTAAAAAGTGCCATCTTCGCTGATGAGGTAGTCTTACATTTGTATGTGCTTGTTTAGGACAAGGTTATTCAAAATGTACTTAATAATCTTAGGCCTTGCCTTTGAGTCTCTCCAGGTAGATATGTTATTAAAATTAATATAATAATTTTAGTAATATTTGAAATAAATTATACCTTCCCAGATTTATTAATAAAAATATAAAATCAGCAGGTTGTTAGCTATATTCTCAGTGATTAAGAAKACTGAAAAGCTGTCAGGTTCTGTTGGTTGTCTGTGAATAAACATGATGTGGTCTCTGACTTTTAAATCTCTGTGTTGTTAAGGCTCAAAAACCTGAAAAAGCAGTCTCAGGGTTTTGTTCTCAGGGCAATTAATAAAGCTGCCAGTTGAGGCTGAACATTGGAGTTACTGACAATGAATGGTATCTCTGACTCCTCTTAGTATCTGAAACTTATTTTAATTTTATTGTCCCTGTGTAACTGGAAAGGTATCTATGTCTGGAGTAATTTTCTAAAGTTTTTCCATGTTGCAGAAAGGTGGAATTGAGTTAAGTCTTGCAACAAGCATTTAAAATACTATTTTTAGTTTAGTTTTGGTGATCTCATCCCTTGCCATTTTAAGAGTCTCAATTGTTTTCTGCTGAGGCATTGATAATGGGTAGCAGAATGACATGTAGAGTTCTGACTTGTCTTATGTTGAGTCACTCAGAAAAAGTACTCTAATCTWGTGAGCCTGAATTACATGCTGAATTGTCTTCTTAAGTTTAGATCACGTCTTGTTTCCATGAAAAATGTGTGTTTGGTTTTTGAATGTCCAGAACGAGAAGGTAGAGAGACTTTGATCAAAGCAATAATATGGTTATACAAACATAAAGTCTTTGCAGGAAAAGTGTAACAGAAGTTATAAAATTGGTTTGACTGAACTCAGTATCTTAAATCAGTGTTTAATGAGTAAGATTGCTTACTGATGAAGATTAAAACTACTACTTCAGTTTAAGTTCCAGTGCCACTAATCAGTGGTAGTATAGTTGTACTGTTTATAGTACTTGGAGCCAGCCACTGTGTGTTGGCTCTTCTGCTGGTTTATAAACATACTTGAGAGCTTGTTTGATTTGCCTGCTAGGAATGTAATGCATGCTTGAATAATATGTAATCAGTCTCAGTGCAGTAATTTTAGTAAAGTTGTTAATTAAGATTTTGGAACTCAATTAACTTATTTTTATTTTTTTTTTCAGGATGGCTTGAATTCTTTGGTCCTTGATCTGGATTACCCAGCACTGAGGAAGAACAAGAACATTGATAATTTTTTAAATAGATGTAAGTTGCAAATGGCCCTTAAATAATGGCATTGTTGTGATCTCAATCATAAGAAATTGCATGGTCAGAAATGCATTGGCCGTGGTTATTGTACTATTTCTTTTAACTCTGAGCTTCAGAAGGCTTTGGAGGACCTTTTATTACAAGAAGCATTTCATTTTAGAAAGTTGTTATATTATGAAAATACATTGGAAAATACCAGCTGTAGATTTTTTTTTTTCCTAAATACAGGTGGAAAAATCCTTTTATGTTATTTTCTTATCTTACATATATGTAGCTACATAATTTGCTTAGTATATCCCAGTTATTATTCTTTAGGAATTCATTACACTGAATGACAACATTGTTTATATAGTCGTAGTTAATCTAAAAGAGAAGCCTTCTGTGCATTTTGAATTTGTTGTACCTTAAAATCTGTTGGTTCATTTTTGAATCTTTGCATAAATGTTTTTGATTTTCCCCAAATTAATTGTAGACAGGATCTTGTAGTTTATGAAGCATATGATTCTACATCAGAGTAGGTGTATTTTGTGATTTGAAAGTGTTTTCTATCCATGTATATAAGCAGAATCTTTTTTCTGGTGAAAATAGCAGATTATTTGTTTTAAAATGTAATTTGTAGCAAGTGAACCTTCTTGGAATAAGTATGCTTTACAGTGAACTTATTTTGAGATATGTATTTTTTTAAAAAACCTTTTCTGTTGCATATGTCAAAGTTACTGCAGATACAGTGTTATCAGCAACTCCTTTTTAAATTATTTACTGGTAAGAGCTGTGTCTGCCCTCCACTGCTCTGGGACTCCTTGGAGCATCCACTCACACTCCTCAATTAAATGGTGGCTGGTGTAGTAATTTGTGGTGAGTTCTTTATTTGGAATTCAGTGCTCTTCCATGAGGTTTAGCAGAGCCCCATAGATGGACAAACAGTTTTTTTACAGTTTTTTRACAATTGCCCGTAAAGTCTGATTTGGAGAAATCACTTAAAATGCAGTAAATAAGAAACAGCAGATTTAGACGCATAGGCATACCTTGGCATTATTTTCAGTTTGAGTTCACAAGAATTCAAGCAGATATTTGTGAAACAAAGGGTCTGTAACAGCATTTTAAGTATCTTTGTTACTTGCAACTGAGCATTGCATGTGCAAAGTGAAGGTAAAGCCCTATGAAAATGGCATAAATAATATTTATTAGCAACTGCTATGAGCTTGTCTTACTTGCTTTTATATTGCTGTTTTTTCAGTAGGACAAAATTAGAAACCTTTCTCTGATCAGAAGACCAGTGTCTTTTGACTGTTGGAAATAGCGACAGTGGGAAAACAATTTAACCTCAGGGGAACAGGTTGAGGTTTTATTTGTTATTTGATTGGTTGGGTTTTGTTTGCTTGTTTGTTTTCTGCAGCCTCTGAACGTCTTTGTTGTCTCTTTTCCCTTTCTTGAAGGCTGTTGCTCTTTTCTCCTCCCCTAAGTTCTCTCTCGTTGTAGTAAATATTTTTAAGTATCTGATGGCCTGGAGAAACAGGAAAATATGCTTTTGTTTGCAATTTTATTACTGCCTTTTTTTTGTTAAATCAGCTAACAGTATACGGTTGAGATGTGTTACAAAAAATTCACAGTGGTTAATAAAGGGTTTTCAAGGGTGCACTTCATGCTGGTTCAACTTTTAAAAAAAGCATGTAAGACTCTGACTATTTTGGCCAACATATCATGTAACAGTGCATCTCTTAAGAACTATGCACGTAACTTCTCTCCTGTTTCTGGACTGACTGGGAGAGAATGAAAAATAGTGCTGTATATCTTCTGTGATTTACGCTTTAAGAAAAAATTCTGRAATGAGAATTTTGTAAACATTTGAGGCTGGTAATATTTTGATATTGCAACAGAAAGAATCRGTCCTGCCATAGTGATTCATTTCAAAGTGCTTTCCAACACTCGTTTGTGTTTATATGGTTTGTTATGTACCACACAGGAGAACTGGGCAGAATTAATGCAGAAAGTAGGGTGGTTCATTTTTTCTTTTTGTTAAAACTAGTCAGGCRAAAGAAAAGCAAAGACCAGTTTCTGATTTTCATTTCACTTCACTGRTACTTGTACTAGCACAAAATGAGCCACTCAGACACGGGAGAAAACAGGACAACGACTGGGTTCTTACTGGCATTGCCATTTTATGCAGTTTCAGATTGCTGAACCCGTAGCTCAGGTCTTCTTGGAAACTGTTTTGAGGGTAGCAAGTATCAGTGGAAAGAGTGTGGCACGTGCCTGCTGAAACCTCTTGCCACCTTGTGCTTGGAAGAAAAGTTGGGAGCTGTATTAAGAATTTATGGAACTGTAAGTTGTTGCTTTTTAGGGTAAGGAATGATGAGTTCTTGTCTCTTGTGGTTTTTCTCAGCATCTGAAGAGCTGTCACAAATGCCCAGCTGAGAACTACTGTGAAAAGGTTCTGACAGGCTCTGATGAGCAGTCTGTGCCAGGGGCCTGGAGCCTGCATCCCTCCTCAAGGCTTCCTGACACAGCATGGAGAGGTGGCAGGGCCTCCTGTGAGTTACACTGGGTGCACAGCGAGGCAGCTGAGGCAGTGTCACTACGATTGTTTTAATCTGTATTACACAYGTCCTCAAAAATTGTGGAGAACACGAAATAATCATCACACTTACARTCAGTATAATCACTAAAGTCTGCCACAGTAACACTTTAAGAAAGATTTTTTTTCCCCCACCACGTTCCCAGGGGTTTGCATACACCCTACTTCCAACCTACAACAAGTGATTCCTAGTCAGTGTAGTGTTTTATTATTAACTTATTTTAATTTAAAAACAAAATATTTTGCACTTCAGTTGAGACATTAATTTATGTTCAGCTCGACTCATAGGTTCAAGCTGAAACTCAAATGTTTCAACTAATTTCACAAAGACAATTTATTAATTGCCCGTACTGTAGGAGTTTGGTGYATTCCGTTACTGTGACCACTTTGCAGAAGCAGCCTCTTCATTTATTTAACATGCAAGAAATTTTTTAAATGTCTGCTTTCCCTTACTGTTCTGATTTCTTACCACTTTCTCTAAGGTATTGAACCAAAGTGGAGCCTGTGTTTGCTCTAAGAGGCACGTTAAGTATTTCATATAATACAGCCATTCCTTTTCACTTCTGTGTTGCTTTAATCAACTGTTGGGATTCTGATTTAAATTGCTGTAGGTTTTTTATAATATTTATGAAACAGGAAAGGATAATGCAATATTTAATTCCCAAAACAATGAGAGAAATCTCACAGTCCTCTGAGAGCAAAAACTAATTTGCTTATTTTAGAAAAGAAGGCTGAGTTTTCCAGCATGGGCTTGGTGTAACAAATCTTTCTTGGACTTTTCTGWCATTAAAGACAATAGGTTGAGTAAATTCTTCCAAGTCAATTTTTCTGCTATCTGATATTTGCCAACTGTTGAATCATGTCTGTGTGGCTTGTGCCTGTTTTGCTGGTCTCCCATTCAGGTGCAACTTAGTCTTAAATACTTAAATAACAGCTTTAAGTAACAGTTGAAAATATTCAATTATTTATAATCTTACCATTATGAATAGAAGGGCACAAAGAATGGATTTTAAGTAAGTCCGAACAGCAGGACAGAGAGTACAGTCCTGGTAAAATCCAGAAGCCTTGACTCTGTAAATGGATCAGTGATTTTCTATGCATTATKCAGCATCACTCAAGAGTTGGAAACTTGTGTTGCTAGTATGATTTGCTGATATTATGTAGRTTGGCAGACTTGTAGAGTGTAGTGACAATGATGTCTTTACAGTAGAARGCACTTCTAGTACAGATGTGGCACTTGTACAGCAGTTTTTCTSGACTTGCTGAATAAACTTCCTGGAGAGTTGCTTTAGCCATTTTGTGCTCCAAGCAGACACTGCTRACTTGGAGGATTTATCTATTAAGATTATTTTCTTGCAAAATTAACAGTTCTGGTTCCTTCCCTTGCATTTTGCTATGTCATTTGAAGTTGTTGAATCCTGCCCAGCCATGTGGTTACCAATAGGAATGGGTTATCCGGTGTGGTGTGAGTGCCTCCCAGGGCTGCAGCTCTGTGTGCTYCAGGCTTCCTGTCAGTGGCACTGATGAAATGTCAGATGCCAAGAAGAATCTTAGAAATTTAGTGCACTGCAGAACTTCCACTGAGTTAAGGAGCTAATTGCTCCTCTGGTTTTCTTTTGGCTTCTCTAAGGCAGCTTCCTGCCAGGTTTTAGCAGTCGCCTCAGCAGGTTGGGTTCCAGTTCCATTCTTAATGATATTGTTCTGGTAAGAGAAGGGRTGGGAGAAGTATCAAATAACCAACTTTCCCAAGCAGAGCATGGAAGCCACATTGTGTAAGACAGAATGTCTTAGATGTATAAACAAGTTGTATGTCAGTGTCATTAACCACATTCCCTTTTGGGTACTTAGTAGATACAATTCAATTCAGTCCTGCCATCAGGCTTATTTTCAGTACGTTAGGGAGGTGTTCTCTGCAAGCCAGAGGGCTGCTGCTTTCTGTAGCCCTGTGTTCTGCTTTTTTCCATCTATGCMAGTGAGCATACTTCTCATGTCCCCCATTCATTTCTTGAGGGAGGAAGCACTACCCTGTCTGGAGCTGTGCCTTCTGGTTTCTGCTCCTTCTGCAAGGTCCCCAGCAGCTTTTTGTTCTTCACACACCTTTGACCAATACTTTGTATGCACTCCTAATTACTTCAGTGTTTCTGTTGTGCTTTCTGTTTGGTTCTGGTCAGCTGTGGATTGCAGCACTTCCTGGCTGTATTGCAGCTTAAACTTCTGGCTGGACTTCTGCCTAGGGCAGCAACTTTTGACTTAATGTACTCCAGAGCAGCATTTGTTGATGGGCTGTGTCTGATCTGTGGGGTAAAATTGCACTCTCTTGCAATTTTATTCCTCATATGTACACTCCACACAACTGCTTGAGACACATTCTTTTTTTAAAAAGAAAATAATAGGTATATAAACTTCTTTTTTAACCTTAAAAGGCAGGAAGCTTTGGTTTTCCCTCCTCTACACCTCCCTTTACTGTCCTAGACAGGTATTTTTTTTAATTTTCATAAGCATTGGCAGCCTTCAGCCACATTCTTGCTGCCAGTGACTGATCCAACACTCTGCCCTTTCAGAAAGTGAAACTTCATTTATTTAAAGGTTATAGTGCTGTTTTCAAATAGTAAATCAAAAGCTATTTTTAAACACTCTTTGTATGTAGCATTCCTGATCTTTCCTGTGTTAAAGAAGAAAACTGAGTCGTAAGTGGTGGTGTTCTCACGTTTTAGGACTTTCACCCAAATGTCACAATATTTCTGTAAGATTCCATTGTATCCTGGAATTCATCTAATGCTTTCCTTTAAACATAGTATTTTTCTTCTGCTGAGCTCTGTACTGCTGCAAATTCATGAGACGTGCATACAGATGCCAAAATTTGCAAGCTCGTCTGTGTGAAATCTGAAAATTTAGGCTACTACTWGAAGGCTACTGTTGGAAAGCTCTCCTGCACTCTGAATTAGATGACGTTGTGTGATTCATGAACTAAATCTGATCCAGTATGTTGCAGTTATGACATGGCTTCAGGGTTAATCTAAACTTACCTTCTTGCACTCCAGTTTTTTTGTTTCAGATCAGTTCCATGCATTGATTATTTGTTCCATAATTTTTATTCTGAAATAGACAATCCATCTGTGCAACTGATACCTTCACAACACTTGCATCCTTATGTGGTATTACTGAGATTATTAACTTTTAGTTAAAGGAGGTAGGAGAGGTGACTTCATTGCTCTCTAAAGAGAGGGAAAATGAAGAGGGAGGTGCTGAGCTCTTCTCCCTGGGAAGCAGTGGCAGGACATATGGGAATGGTTCAAAGCTGCACCACAGGAGGTTCASTCTAGACATCATGAAGCATATCTTTAGTGTGATAGTGGTCAAGCACTGGAACAGGATTCCTCAAGAGCCAATGAGTGCCCCGAGCCTGTCAGTGTTTRAGAGGCATTTGGACAGTGCCCTTCACAGCACTTAACTGCTGGTCAGTCCTTGTGGTCAGGTAGTTGGAGCGATGGTCTCTGTGGGTCWCTTTTAATTGAAAGGGCTCTAGTCTGATCTGTTCTGTTCTTTTAGCGAAGCAAGTAGGATTTCTCTATTCTCAGCATTTCACAGGGATTATAAAACTCATAACTATGTAATTGGTTGTTTCATACGTTGTTGGGTTTTTCATTGCTCATTTGCAGTATTATAACGCTTGAAGAGTTTCACTGGTGCTGTATCAATTTTGTTTATAGTTGCTACTTTCTACAGAAGTGTTCCTATGAGTTATGGCTCGGAAATTCAGCTGTGTAAAACTAGACACTGCTCTTTCAATGTGTTTGAATTCCTACTCTCTCATTTGACATATCTGAAAACATTGAAACATCTCAGAAACATGTAAAATAAACTYGTGTCATCCCCCTGTCTGATGAGATGTAACATTGTATTCATACACGTAATTGCAAATTCTCTGTGACTTGAAGGTTGATGATACTCTTTCTCTACTGCCACTTCCAGTGAATTTGTATTTATTCTCCTTGTCTTGTGCCAGCTTCTGATCTGCAGTTAGCTTTCAAACATAGTATTCCTTTCACAGTCTGCAAAAGTAATTCACATTATTAACAAAAATAATAAACTTGGTGTGGTTGAAGTACTGTTGCATTCCTATGCTCTTGGTCTAGACTTTCATGATTTCAGGATAGAAACAACCTCACAATTCTCTCAACTCCTTTTCCTTTTGACAGACTGAATTACTTTGGTCGTATCAGTACACTGAATGTAGCGAATTTGCTTGCTTTTGGAGGTTTTAATTATGTCTGTCCTTGTAACTTTACTAGCAGACTATTCCCTCATTATTAACACTAATCTCTCCCCTTCCCTGTCACATCCAGTCTTTTCCTCAGAAGAAGAAACGTACAGTTGCATTTTTGTGTTCCACAGGTTAAGAAGGATCTCTGGCGATCAACTGGTCCAACTCTCTGCTCAGAGTCAAATCAGGGTTGATGTTATATTAGGTTGTTCAGGTCCTTGTGCCGTTGAATTTTGAGAATTTCCAAAGATGGAGGTTTTGCAACTTCACTTGATAGTCTGCACCATTCCCCAATTCTTACTATTCTTTTCCTACAAAATTGGATTTCCAGTGTTTCATCTTGTCTGTTGACTCCTGTCCTTTCACTTTGTGCGCCTTGGAAGTAAAGCCTCATTTCAACTGCTGTTGAGGCCAACCATTTATCCATCCTTAAYCTAAACAGTTTTAGTTCTCTCTGCTTCTCTTGAGCATCCTGTGAAGCATGCTGGCCTTCTATCAAGCTTGGGAATGTTTTGGTATTTTTTGGTACTGAGGACCTCAAAGTTAGTCATAACATTACACATAAGGTTTCACAGATGACAAATAGTGGAGGAAATCTACTTCCCTCCGCCCACTGGCTGCGCATTTACCAATGCATACTTGCATAGTCAGTGCAAAAGCTGGCTCCTCATTCCTCTCTGCATGGCTTGACCCCTYCACCAGGGCTGTCAGGTCCTCTTTCTCATGGTGCCTTCTACCTGGTGAGTGCATCCTATTCTGTTAAGTGGTGCTGTTTCATCCCAGCTGCAGGACTCTGGACTTGCTGTTGTTGAACACTGAGTTTCCTGTCAGCTCATTACTCACCCTGTCTGGGTCACTTGTAGAAGCTGCCCTTCCCTCCAGCTTTGAATTTAAAACCACTGGTTGTGACTCCARCAACTTTTCTGCTCAGCTGGTAGTTCCTCTGTGCAATCCATGTTAGCCTGGTTTGGCTGCAAAGGTACTTTGAGATGTTATGTTGGAAGTCATGCTGCAGTCAAGGAACTGTACTGCTTTCCCTTTGTCCACCAAGACAGACACCTCATCATGGAAGGAAAACAGGTTAGTCAAACACAGTTTGTTGTTTTTAGACAACATTTTGGCTGTTCGTGTCTTTGCATGTGCATCATATGCTTGGAAATTGACTCCAGAAGGATTTGCTCCATGATCCTTTTGGGCAGTGTGGTCAGGCTGCTGTTTCAGCCAGTAGCCCCCTTWTTGCCCCTTTAGAACATGGACATGACATTTGCCCTTGACCAGTCATCACCTTCCCAAGTTGCCATGATCTCTCAAAAGTGATAGAGAACAGTCTGGTAATGGTCTTGACTCRTTTCTTCAGCATGCTTGGATGCATCCTTGTTGTCTCATGACCTGGTGGATGCCAAGTTTGCTCTATTGGTCTTTTACTTTKAACTTCCTCTACTGTGATACTGCACTGCCCCACATTTTGCTGTTGGCTTTGAGGAGCTGGGAGGCCTCWGAGCAGAGCTTGAGAGTGAAGTGAGGCAAAAAAGGCATCAGCTGYCTTGATGTTCTCCATGTCCCTGGCACTAGATCACCTATCTCACTGAAAACAGTTGGACCGTGTTTGCCTTGTTCTTTCTTCTATTGCCAATGTATTTATGGAATCTTGTTTCCCTTCATAATCCTGGCTAGTTTCAGTTCCAGCTGAGCTTGSCTTTCCCAATTCCATCTTTGCTTGTTTGGGAGGTTCCTGCTGGATAATCCATCTTGGCTTCCATGTTCCAAACCTTTACCTTTTGTGTTGAGTTGAGGCAGAGGTTGCCCATTTAGCCAGACTGGCTCCCTGCCATTCCTGCTCGATTTCTAGCTAACTAGAACAGACTGTTCTTGTGCTGTGAACATGCCATCTTTGAAGAGCAACCTGCTCCTCTGCCCTGCACAGCAGCTTTTCGCAGGATCCTGCCATTGATTTTACCAAACAAGCCATAGTCTGTTCTCCTGAAGTCCAAGGTATGCTATTTTTCTTCTTCAGTTCTGTTCGAGTCTTAAATTCCTCATCTCACAGTTGTTTCTGCCAAGTCTGCCACAGACTTTGTCTTCCTGAGCCAGTTTGTTCTTGTTTGTGAGTAATAGATCAGAGTGCCTCCCCGATTCAGCTTATTGCTTGTTCTTGATGGTCAGGCGTATCCTGGATTGTTTTTAGCCTGCTAAGCTGCTTTTCATAAATGTGTAGGAATGGTTAAGCTATCTACTAGATGTTTGTTATCATTAACTCCCTTAGACCATGTCATCTTTAATGTCATACTGGATTAACTGYATCTCAGATCCTTTTTTYCCTGTATTCCGATMTGAGATYCTCTTTAATGCCTTTCTAGGGACAAAATTCCATGGTCTTTGACCCTAAACAGGGATCTCACAATATACACCTATACCCCTCTCTGAGTATAAGCATCCACAGCTTTTCATACAATTTYATGCTCTTCCCTGGTAGGGTTCTTGCTCCAGCCACCTGTTTTGCTTTTTTTTGTTCCTTCTCTAGGCATGTGTAGGGGYTTGTCATGCTTGAGATTACCTCCAGTATTATGGATTCCATTCTTTGATTCCATTATCTTTTGTCCTCRTAATAAGAATAGATTTAAAAAATGTATTTAGCTGGGAATGCATTTATAGCTTGTTTCATTTACAAAATTATAGGACTTTGTTCATAGAACTTGTCAGAGATTAGAATTCCATTGTTTTCCCTTTTACAGGTTCTCACAACTGCCAATAAGACACATACTGACAGGCAGAGCTTGTCTTCTTAATTAATAATGTTTGAGCATTGTAGACATAATTTTAAGAAGTGAAGAACTACACATSTGGTTAACACCAGAAAAGCACTTTGAGATGGCCAGCAGAATCGATGTTTTGTATGGAATRGATGAGTGGATCTGCAGTCAGATCTGTGCATGATGTGCAGTTGCACGTGACGGTGACCAAGTTACATTCCTCACCATTTGAGTGCTGGTGACCCCTCTGAGTTTGTAGGACCTGGTTGTACCTGCAGTGCCTTTTGTGTGCCAGGTACTGCACCTCAGCATTATCAGTGGAGTGTCAGTGGATCCTGGGAGCACAGCGGGTGGCAATGAGTGATCGTCTGAAAATTCCATCAGACGATGGAATCTCCAGTTCTTTTCATTACCATAAGCTCGTGAGTGATTATTAGAGGTGTGAAATGAGAGTGAGCAAAATGCAAAAGACATTTCAATTGTTATGGCTAAAGGTAAAGGGTTAATGGTTTCCAAAGAGTAATGAAAGGGGATATTAATAGTGACTGCAGATTTCAAGAATTACCAAGAAAGCTTTAAGCATTTTAATAAAAATAGTTTATTTTTACTCTAAATGAATAGCTAAAATTCTTGTGTTCTGTTAAAAGCATGCATTATCACAACTTCTGTTTGATTTGTTTTAGATGAGAAGATTGTGGAAAAAATCCGAGCTTTACAAATGAAAGCTGAAGACTATGATGTTGTTAAGGTGATTGGAAGAGGTGCTTTTGGAGAAGTGCAGCTGGTAAGAATGTAATGATTTAATGTTTAGACAGATATACAGTTTCAGTCAAAACCTTCCTCAATCTTCATGTTTTAGACTTAAAAATTCATTCTTATAAAGAATAAGTGTTATTTTCATTGTATCATTAGATCATTTCTGTGCATAGTAAACAATAATCTGAGTTTAAAACATGATGGATAGGAAGGGAAGAACTCAGGAATCACTTTGCTATCCTTTGAGATATATCCAAAGGGCAGTTCATAGCAATTCTACATCTTTTTGGCCACAAGTATCACTGTGTGATAATGCCAGAAACCTACGAAAGAGAAGCGAACAGTGTGAGAAAATATTTTTGTTTTGTTTTTATAATTGTGATGCTTGCATTGTATTTAAGTGACATGATTTACAGGATTTTTAAAAGATTCTTTTCTTGACATATGACATCTCCTCAATATGTTTGCCATATAACATCTAATGTATGAATGGGATTGCTTTTAACATTTCTATTGCAGAGAAATTCTGTTATAAAGAAAAAGTAATCAAACTACAWAAAGTGACTTGATGTGTGGCACATAGTCTGATTTTCATTTAATTTTGATTTTTCCAGTACTTCCAAGTCCTGTTGTGTGATAAATGGCACAAAAATGTGAAATATGTATAAAATGGATTGASATGTCAGTTTTGAAATAAGCATTGGATGTAAGCGCCAGATAGAATCTAGAATGCAAACATTAGGGACAAGTTATCARGAGCTAACAGATAACTGTGCACCAGCTGATCCATGGTGATTTTCTATGTGAGCTTTTTTGAAGGAAGAGAGATGTGAAGCAAGTCAGTGGAAAGGGGAACAGCTAATTTGGAGCAGTTGAAACTTGTTATCTTGTTACCACAAGGTAACAAAAATTACCCTTTTGCTTGTATTTTTTGACGTGGAGATGACATTTTACTGCTCTGTGGTAATTTTGGACTAAGAAGCTGGGAAAATCATATTGTCTTGTAACCATTTTTGAAAATACAAACGTGTTGGAGTTTTTTTGAGGAATGTGGTAAGATCTAAGATGTGAATGGTTTATAGGAAGTACACATTGTATAATGGCAATAAATTTATGATTAATTTATAAAATGGTTTTTATTTTCCATATTACTGTTGGTGAAATTTGTTGGAACTGGCAAGAAAACCCCTGTGACTAGCCTAATATTATTTGCATGACTCACGSGTAATTTGCAGCTTTAGATAACAGATAACAACAGATAACAACATCTAATCAGAAGATTTTGTTCATTTATGTAATTTTTAAAGACACCTTCATCCAAGTCTGGTAATAAAAGAATGTAGCACCCTCTTCCCTATTTCTATCAGGGTCATTTACACTTTGTTTTTATCCAGAAGAGTAAATGAAATGTGGAGTGGCGTATTTCCAAAAATCCTCATATTTTAACAAGATTTTAAAGAATTAATATGTATCTTTATATGATTTTATRTCCTTGCTGGCAAAAAATTAAAGATAAAATGAAACCTTCAGCAGAATCTTGCTTTCTTGTGAGGGGGCTGCTGCAGGGTGTTTGTAAGAAAGCAGTCTACTCCTTGTCTTTTCAATGACWGTCACATCAAATGGTTTATTTTAAAGTCTTCTATTAGCCGTTTGTATCTTYACATATCCCCAAATGTAGCAGTGAATAGCAATGCTCATTGTGCACTGGCATGTGAAAAATCAGGTTGTAGGGACCAGAGTTCCTTGTCCTTTTGTTGAGGAGGTGGGAGATGAAAAAGAGAAAATCCCAATAACAGAAGTCGTGTGCCATTTTTAAATGTCACACTCATATTTGCTGGAAGCATCCAAGAGAATTATGTTGTTGATGTGCTTCAAAAATGAAAATACATTGTTTTCATATGTGCTTTTTTTAAGAATGGAAGGGTTTTTCTAAATAATTTTCTTATTAACATTTCATTTCAAATTGAGCTTCCTGATTTGTTCTGGAAACTRTTTTTCTTAATTCACCACGTCATGCACAATTGAAATTTTTAAGAAGAGATGATTTTTCCTAGTCTACATACAGCAGTTGGGCACTTAGAGGGCTCTGAAGACAAACTTTCTTTTAATTTGCCTGTCCATTAAAATGGGATGACAAAATGCTTAGTAACCTGGTCATACAATGATGGGATTTGGGTTTTATTGTTACGGAGTTTTTTTAAAAATCTTTAGTAAGCCCTTCAAAAAAAGCAAGAATCCTTGGTACTTGAAGGGAACTTCTGTGTGTTCATATGGAGCACTTCTGTACTTCATGTCAATTTAAAAGGATACTTYTTCTGGAATGTAAAAATACAAGTAGAAATCATAACACTATACAGTCTTACAGCTGATAAGCAATAGGCTAGTAAATACAACGGCAGATCTGAACTAATATTAGCTGGTGATGTGGACATACATAACCTCGATTATTTGCCTCRCAAGGTATGATACAAGTTTAAACTATTGAGCTAAGCTATATCTATTTCTACTACATTCAAAATGTTAACACCGCTGTTGCAGATGATGGATTTGCAGTAATGAAAATATTTTGCGACACTTTCTGTGATCAAAATAGAAATCTGCTTCAGTGGGGATTAAATACAGAAAAAAMCATAAATAAAACATGATTAAATACATGAGTTAAATTAATGAATTTTTTATCAGTATGTGTTGTGCATAGGTATTGTAGCACAAATATTTATTAAATATTTATTAGATGTTTCTAATTATTATAATCATATGCTCATTTTTTGGCTTGTAATGYTTGCAGCATGAAATAGTCAGCTATGACCTCCTTCATTTAATTTTGTTTTCCCTGAGTCTTCTGCTCCAGTATAGTAGTTTATTGCTGAAGAAGTGGTATGAAGCAATCAGCTTTCTAGATTCTGTCAACAAAGTGAACACATTCTCTACTATTGTGTCTTACAGCTAGGTTTTTTTTAAAAAGCTTCGCTTTTTCCTCTTCCTCCCCCCTCCAAAAATTTTTAAACATAATCCAGTAAAGAGAGATCAGATGACTCTGGTATAAGCATCTGACTTTGGTGGAGAAACAATTTCCTTATAAATCCAGAAGTATTAAACTCTACACTTGAGCTCTGGTCTCTGGTTTTGCTGGGTCTGTTGTGATGGGGAAAGCTAAGGAAATAATTGCCAGCTGCCAGATCACTTCTCTTGCACAGTGCTGTGAATAAAAGTGGCTGGTGTCTAGGGCAGACAGAAAAATTGGATTATGGTGCTTAATAGGTTACTTCTGGTTTATGCAGAAACAGTAATTTATGAAAGCACATCCTGAGTATCTCTTGTTTGTTTTCACATGTGGAAAAATCCTCTTGATTTGAAATTGAAACTTAACCTTAGTTCCTTGTCCCAGATCTTACCATGAAGGGCTGTGATGTTGCAGTGACAAAGCAGATTGACCTGGTCATGTACTGGAAGAGAAGACTAAAGCAAAGTTAACACTTTTTGTGTTGTTGGGTACTACAGGATGCTCTGGGTGACAGTCTTTACTGTCTGATTTCTTAGTGTTGCAAACCGGTGATTTTCATGGCCTGCATAAACAGATGCTGGTTTATTTTTCTTCAGTAAGTGCTTTGTTTGTTAGGTTTAGTTTCCCATCCACTGCTGATGTACAGTTCTGTAGTGARGCAGATAAAGCAGTCATGTTTTATTGCCTGAAAATTTTTCAGTATATGAACTTTGGTACACTATCTGTAGTAATTTCTTATGGCTATATTAAGTATTTTAGGATACTKGTAATTACCTCAAGCCTTGGAGCCCGTTTCAGAACTCCATTCTAAGATTTTAATTTTTTTTTTTAAATCATAAAAGAGACAATACTATTATCAATACTGTGTATTCAATCTGATAACTTCAAATAGATGTGTTATTTTGTTTGCCTACAGATTGTCTTCTAATGTGAATGCTGTGGAAATTATGGATGCTTTTTGTGTGTACTTGTTTATTGAAGGTATTAGATTGTTGAAGCAAATTAGAGTAAAATTCTTTGTTCTTAATGCATTTTCATGCGTTAAACAAGGCCATGTTACTCAGTGCTAATGGCATGAAGGGATTTTCCTACCTATTTTGAGAGTTACTCTGGTGAGCTGCAGTTTAAATTTGGCAGTTCGTTTTAACAGTTGGAAGAAATTGAAACATCATGACAGTTTAATACATGAATAATCTGTATGAGCCAATATCTAATGTACAAATATAGCTCTGGGTAAAGAGCACAATGACTAGCAGCTAAAAAGGCTGGCTCCAGGGGCCATGGTGGTGATAGAAGGAGGAATGTCAGCGGTGGATCTGCTCACATGCAAGGTGTGCCAGCACACACTCAGTCTCTGGGTGTGTCAGTATATTTGTTATTGCTTTGGTTTTGTGATTTTTGTACAGAGAAAGAATCTATCCTGGAATCTTCTGGAAAGATTATTTAGCCAATAACCTATTGGCACTCTTTAGAGAGGTGAACAGACTGTGATTTGGGCCCCCCACCCATCTTTACTTTGCTTCTCCTGTATGTGAGCTTCCTTCAAGTTGTGCTGGCTTCCAAGAATTTTTTTCCCCAAGTCATGGGAGACAGTTGTTCATTTAAATGAAGGGTGCTACTCTAACTTCACCTAGGCAAGAGTACACAGCAACTTTAACAGTTGTAAACTACTAAATACACGTCAGAGCTTCAATTTTCACAGAAAATGCATCTTCAATTAAAAAATACCTTTTTGAGGTTTCTGTTCTTTGTGTTTCTTCTGGTTTTGGGCAGGCTTACAAAAGCTCTGCTTACTGTAGTATAGTTTGTGATGTACCACCAAGTCTTTCTAAATAATCCCATCTACAGTTAGTAAATGGGAAGAAGTTAATTTTCAAAATACCTTTTTAGGACCTTCACTAGCTAATTAATGTCTTGAAATATCCTTATGGAGTTGTTAGTATAGTGTGTTATGTGTTAATGTGGATAGTTAATGCAATRGTATGTTAATGCACACAGATACCATATTTCTGTTCTGGTATTATGTTGGAAGTTTTTGGATCTAACTGTTCAGAAGGCTGTTAGTGCTAAACAATGCAAGATACTAATAATAAAACCTCTGTACCTGTATCTTGAAGGCAAGAAGCCCSAATTTCAAAACCAGTAA
Organism: Malurus melanocephalus; assembly: GCF_030028575.1. Classification (NCBI taxonomy): domain Eukaryota; kingdom Metazoa; phylum Chordata; class Aves; order Passeriformes; family Maluridae; genus Malurus; species Malurus melanocephalus. Next base: position 1,525,614 of record NW_026623359.1, read on the forward strand.
GTTCTTAAATAATCCTGTTTCTGTTCATGTTCTTACTCTTTSCAAGATTACCCCTTCCACCTGATGCTTCTTCTATTCCTTCAGCAATATTAATTTTTACAGCTCTTCAGGAGCAGGAGGAGACTGATGCTCCCAGATCTGTAGACCAAATAGGTGCCTCTCTGAAGCTTTGCACTGCAGATGTCATGGACCTGAAACAGCTGTTGAGAAAAGCCTATTAAACATTACTGAAAGTAACAGAATTAAACATGGACATTTTGCAAAACTAAGAAGTTAGAAGATCGGCTTTATTTACTAGATATGAGGGTTTTTGAATGCACCAGAAAATTATAGGTTCACTTTCTGGTGCATTTCACGCTTTTCACAAATCAATTCACAAACTTTTTTAACAGGAATTTTTTAACAGGAAGAAAATATGAAAAAACTTACGATCCTAATGACTCAGACTTTTTACAGCCGAATACTCCTCACCTTGATTTCTTTAAAAAATACTCAAGAATGTTAAAAACCTGTTACTTTAATAGTTGTTTCATAAGCTAGGATGTCTCATGTTGTTTAATTAGCTGAGTAATGAGTGCAGTGTCTAATTTAAGGATTTGGTTTCATGTCTGTATTCAGAAGAAGTTTTCAAAAATATTTTCATATTTCTTAATAAAGGCTTTAATTCCAKTTTCCAGCAAGATTTATTGTACTAATTTTGCACCATTTAAAGTGAATTTAAGAACTAATTAGGAAAAGAAATAAGAGCAATAATTTATTGGTGCAAAATAAAAACAGAGGCTGAGGCAGACTCCTTGCCCAGTTTCTACAGTGAATGAGTTCAATGGCTAGGCAGTGTTCAGAGTAAGAAGATAAAAGCAGAGTTAGACTTTTCTTCTTGCTACAGTGGATTTTTTTGTGCAGCTGTTAAGCTTTTCTTTTTAGGTTTGGAATTTCTCAAATCTTTACTGAAAATTGTGTGTAGAAAATTGGGCATATGAAGCCTGGAGACATCACATCTCAGAAAGCAGATTGCACATAGCAGAAATATACTGTGCTGGTACTCAGGTTTTTAACAAGGCGTTTTCAAAAGGTTGCTTCTTCTCTTTCTTAACAGGTTCGCCATAAAATGACACAGAAGGTTTATGCAATGAAGCTACTTAGTAAATTTGAAATGATCAAGAGATCAGATTCAGCCTTTTTCTGGGAGGAAAGAGATATCATGGCCTTYGCCAACAGCCCGTGGGTGGTTCAGGTAAGGAAGATGTGTAATAGTAAATAGTAATGATGCTGATGCCATAAATACTTCCCAGTCTTGAGCTGGTTTTGAATTTACATTGAAACTGAAATCAAGCTTTATGTTCAGATTTTTATCTTTTTACATCAATTTCACTAAGTTTTATGCATTTGGCTGTGTTAGAAAGTAAACTAATTTACATTTTAGTCTCTACAAAATATATCATAAAACAGAATTGAACAGATTATTGAAATACAGAATTATTTGAAATAATGGGGAAGTTGCATTTCCAACTATGAAAAATTCTGTATAGAAATGTAGAAACAAATGCAATTGATATTTCCAGTGTTCCATCATGATATAGTCAGTTGATCACAGGCAGCTGGTATTAAGAATGCTTTTAATAGTCACTGTCTTTTCAGCAGCAGTTTGATATATGGATGAGGGTGCAGTCCTGGTCTCCTGCAAGACACGAGGCTGTAGTAGTGGTTTCCTTGAAACCATCTTCTCTTAGGTCAGTTACAGCATCAGCACTCGGAATATCCCAGTAATGGAGAGTTGATGGCTTCAGCTGGTCYTGAACACCGTCACTGCAGCTGTCTCATGACGTGTGTCATCAAGATGCTGTAATGTGAATTATGCCTTYGGGAACAATCAGTACTGATTATTGCCATTTGTTGTTACTGGTAAATTGCACCAGTTAACAAAAGGAGCAATGAAAGCGTGTGCTTGGACAAATTGTCAGTACTTAATTTGGTTAAATAATTAATATAAATGCTCTCATATATATTGCCATGCTTCTGTATATTTAATAAGACTGGCTTTAAGCTTTCCTTTTATTTTTCATTACACTTTACCTCAAGCACACAAAGTTTTTTATTTAGATGTTTTGCTCTTTAAGCATGTTCTGTGGTCTTGCTTATATTCACAGAAAATACTTAAACAAATAGATGATTTTTTAATTTAGTTCTTTGTTCTAGTAACAGTAATTGTCAGGAACTATTTTTCATGTGTAGTTGGAAGTAATGAGAAATGCATGATGTGAATTTTCAAAGGAAACTGTCACAAGTAGGATATRAATGTGTGTGTCTGCATTGTAAACAGCAAATGAACTAAAGTGTAGTTGTAATTGTGCCTCCTATGATTAAGTGTGTTAGTGTAATATATTTGGTGATGTGGTCCAGTGGGTTAGGATATTGAGCTGGTTTGAAGAAAATGTAGGTCCTGTTCTGGTCTAGAAGCAGGGATAGATCACATTGCTTCTCTGTGTCTAGTTTTAATGTGAAAAAAGAAAAATAAATAAGAGCCATAGGTAGTTTTAATTTTTTTTWAATTAAATCCATTGAGGGAAATAGCAGTAGGCCTGTATAAAGATATAGTGCTGTTATTTATTATTATGTTATATTAATATTTCTACATGTGAGAACATAGAGATTATTTTGAATCTTCATATAGATTTTAATGACCCAATGCATTATCATATTATAAACTGCATATTGGTCTATTTGTGAAAACAAATACAGTGTAGTATATATGTATTAAAATACATATTTCTAATCTAGGTCTTCTGTCACTAGTCATAAAATTAATTTTAATCTGAAGGTCAAATCTCCATAATAACATACCTGAATTTCATGGTTCCTCATCCTCCACAGTCTCCCTGATTCTGATTTTGTCCTTTCCGCACATCCTRTTTTTCAACTGCCTTTAAATTTTAYGTGTGTAATTTACAGATGTGAATGATTTTAGTTTTTAAGGTAAGCCAGTATTCCCTGAGAAATAAGGGAGACTTTCAGAGATTTTTGCACACCAGTCATTGAACATTTGATAGTAATACTTTTTGTTGGGATGGGCTTTTTTCAGACCTGGTGATCTCTGGGTGGGATCTCTAAAACTTCAGCACTCTAGGTCTGAAATAAATTTTAAAGAGACTGAACTTACCTTCGCTATCATGCCATTAGGAAATGTCCTGACTGCAACCTATRCCATACCAGTATTTTGTTGCTAAAGATAATTTCTTTGTATTGTGTTACAGTTGTCTTCTGAAACATTTTGTTTTTCTTCCTTATTTCAATATATGTTGATTTAGGACAAATTYAGTAGTGACTTTGCAAACATGTACAAAGATAAGGAATTTACAATACAGAAAATTTAGAAACTGTCTAAGATGCTGCTTACTTTTGAGCTATTTTCAAATCAGAACCTGATGCAGATTTACACTCTGCATTTTGTCTCAGTGATACTTTTTAATACCAAGAAGCATGGAGATGGATGGATGGATGGATGGATGGATGGATGGATGGATGGATGGATGGATGGATGGATGGATGGATGGATGGATGGATGGATGGATGGATAGGTAGATAGATAGATAGATAGATAGATAGATAGATAGATAGATAGATAGATAGATAGATAGATAGATAGATAGATAAAAAGCTATAGAATTGAAATAATCAAGAAATATTTTTAATTTTCTTTAAAATGATGAGGGGTTTTGAAGCTCAGTAAGTTTCAAGGTACTGTCATAATTAACAGAAAATGTGGATTTTATAAATATTAACAGTAATCTTGRAAACATATTCTCAGTTTTAATGGAACTTCAAGATAAGGGGCTTTATTCTTTTCACTACCTGTCTCTAAAAAGTAATTGCTCTTTTTTCCTTTCCTTTTTTTTAATGTTGCAGCTATTTTGTGCCTTTCAAGATGACAAATATTTGTACATGGTGATGGAATACATGCCAGGTGGAGATCTTGTAAACCTTATGAGCAACTACGATGTGCCTGAGAAATGGGCCAAGTTCTACACAGCTGAAGTTGTTCTTGCTCTTGATGCAATTCACTCCATGGGCTTGATACACAGAGATGTGAAGCCTGACAATATGCTTTTAGATAAATATGGGCATCTGAAGCTGGCAGATTTTGGCACTTGCATGAAAATGGATGAAGTAAGTACACAACTGAATAATGTACCATMTATAAAACTGTAATTCTAAGTTGCATCTAAATCTAAGGTTATTTTCTTACGAATTATAATACCCAAAGCAATATTAATCAAATTATCTACTTGATTAGAAAGCTACTTCTTGTTTCCTACTTTTAGATATAAGAGTATTTTAAATAGTGTAATCCTTTCTGTAATAAAATGTCCTATCACACAGAAGAAGGATGTAAACTTACTCTTCAATTTTTGAAAGCATGTGTGTTTATGAATATCTGAGGTAGATATTTTTGCCAAATTTCTGAAAAGCTTGCAAATAACTCTTAGTTTTCAACATTAATAATTTTGGAATGGTTCATAAGCTGACATTTTTTTGTAAATGAAATTATTTTATAGGCARGATACATTCCATGTGTTTTTTTCCTGTATCTGATTGTTCTCATAGCATCCTCTAGTGGTCATTCAAATGAGGTCACAGAAAGGCAGCAGTGGTATGTRATATATTGATCAAAATCTGTTAATTATTTGTCAAGATGCCAAGATGTCAATTAAAATGCTTTAATTGTCCAGATTTAACCATGTACAGCCAAATACAGTTTTCTAATGAGATTGTATACGTGTATTTTTAACAGGATACTTAATGTTATCAAAACAACTTTAAACTGCCTTTTATAGTTTGCACTCTTAGAATCTTCCCTGACAAACAATGTTAYGTTATAATTTACAGAATATATTCTGCCTTTGAAAAATTATAACAGATTCTAAAAACATTGTATATGAATGTGTGTTAAAATTTGCCTGGTCTTTGAAAGTTTTCAGTGGTAGTGTTGGCAAGGGTAATCCTTTCACGCTTACTTGCTTTTATGTTTTGGGTTTTTCTATGTTGTTTAGGCAGTGTTAGATGTAAYTTCTGCAATCTACTTAATTTGCATTTGCATCATTAAGTTAATGTCTCTTTAGCAGTATCTAGAAGTACTGTCTCTGGTGGTTAGGGTTATTTTTTCACATGATAATACATTAACTTCATCGTTGTACAACTGCAGCTGTTTATTAAAGTTCARTCTGTTTAGTTGTATTGATGTTGTAGTTGCTATTCTAAAGGCAGAGATAATATTTACCTCTACCTTAAATTAGCCTGCATTTAAGAGGACAGCATTTACTTTAATTTAAAAAATCAAAAGTAGTACTTGGTCTCTTAAAAAATATTAATATTTGTTTTTAGTCAGTAGATTGTAATGTCTTAAGGGAATCTGTTGTTCATTGGAAGTGAAAACAAAAAAGCATCGAAAAAGCTCATAAAATAAATCTAAAAAAAAATAAAGGTGATCATTGTGCTGTTTTAGGGACCCCAGAAATGGTGAACCTACACCTTTTACTTTTTTTCCTTTTTTGTTGCTGTTGTTAAAAGAGTGGAATACTAAAATGTGGATGATGATACTGTAAATGTAAGAAATGTRTCTGTGTTTCTTGTAAAACATTAACAGTGAGCTCCACTTTAGACTGGGTATCATCAATGGACCAGTGATCTCCTAGAGAAGTTAATTTTTTAAAAGATTACATTTTAAGTTCTTCGTGTTTCTCAGACTCAGTGGAATGGCAAAAATTTTTTCTACAGGAAGCTGTAGAAGTTGAGAGGTTCTGGATTGTCTCCAAATCTCATGCTACTTCTTACAAAACATGAACACATCCCAGCTGTGTAAATATAATATTGGTGTTGGCAGACTGATTTGTAGAAAATATATGCTTGCCCAATACTTATTTGTTTTTTTGGTTTTGGATCTCTTTTAGCAGTTGTGAGCATTAGCATCTTCCTTATTTCCTGGGCTGTTGAGAGCCCAGGAAAGTTTTGCTGCAATTTGCTGAGAGATTTTTCTGACCTTTGCTGTGGAATTGWGTTCAGTGCTTGCTTAAGTCTGCCAGGCCAGAACAGATACTTGAAGTAAAGTTCTTCCTTATCACGTTGTGAAAAGAGTTGCTAAGTGTTTTAGTGATCTTTTCAGCATAAAAGGAACTGTTCTGTTTATGTAACTCATAAACAGTTATGAGTTTATCCAGTTTTCTGGATTTTTTTTTTTAAGTTAGTTGCCTTTTTAAGTATCTGCAATAAAGTGAGTATTTCTATTGTTGAATAAAGAATGGAGTTAGACTCAAAAATTTAGTAGGAATTTCTAAATTTTCTAAAAGAGAAGTGGTTCTTCTCTTTTTGGTATTTAGGTGTGATAAGGTGGAYCAGGGCAGCTTTCACCAGGCTCTGTCTAATCTTCAGGTGTTGTGTAACAAACTAGACAGCAGTTTGCTGTGGTGGGTGTTGGAGGGCCAGGAGATCTCAGYGTTGCTATGCACAGCACTGTCCTATGCTGAGTTTTCAGCAGAGCAGAGATTCACAGAGCATCTGTTCAAAAAGATGTGACTGCAAGAATGGGTATTTGCCACGTGGGATTATTGCCTCAGCCCAGGCAGTTCAGCTGAAAGAAGCGGCGTGTTCCTCTTTATATAACCCAGCTTCTTTCTAATTGAAGCTCCTCCTGTGAAGACTCTCCAGTGAAGGATCCTTCCTCAGTCCACTGTTTGCAGCACACTGCACGAGCTGCCTGCACTGTTAACATCTGATGTGTGCTCTCCTAATGTTTCCACACAAACACCCTCAGCTCTTGTTTGCTGGGAGGAACTTAATGAGGGAGTGAAAGCCTGATTGTCAGCTTTGGTTCAAGACAGCAAGTCCTTCAGGTCTGATGGAGATCCTGAAGATGAAACCTGAATTGCTTTGTCTTCAGCAATATAATAATGCTGAATGATGCTAGGAAACACTACAGCCTCACTGCCAAGTTGTCAGGAGCTATGAGAACATTACTGTGTCTCCTGGACAGCCTGTGTTTTAAATTGTGCATTGTACATCCCTCACATAGCTGCAGGAGATGAGTTCCAAGGTCCACCTTCATCTTTTGAGGTGATGAGAAAAGTGTCAGRTAGAACACTGGCCTGAGACTCCCARCAGGAAGCTTTGTATGAGAGTTGTTAATAGGTGTGCTACTCAGGCATAAACAGATGCTTTAGTGTTTGAAACACAGGAGTAACACATTGCCCAGAGAAAACAGCACCATTTAAGTCTCTTCAGAATGTAGGGAYTGCCAAGGTGGCTCCATACTGGACCAAGAGCACGTCCCTCTCAGCTTTGATGCCAGAACTCACAGAAGTGAGTCTGACTAAGGTACTAAAGGTACCCAGTACTTCAAAATGCACACAGARCAACACCCAAGTTCCTTGAAAGGACTAGTGTGTAAATGAGCAGAACARAAATCTGGAAATTTTATATTCAGGTGATAGTGGGCCAGCCTCCTCAGGGACATAGTAGAATCCTCATTGCTGGAGTTTTTGGTGAAACAGTTGGACAGCATGCTAGATATAGGCTATATATAGCCTATATAGGCTCCTTTTCCTATGACAGGTTGGGTCAAATGTTCTTTCAAGGTCCCTTCCAAGCCAGGCTGTTCTGTCATATGTAAATGCATTTCTAGGTTAGTTCCTGGGACAGAAGGTAGAGTTTTATGGGGAAAAAGTACAAGTATCTCCAAGTGCTTCGGAGAACTACAGTTCACTGAACCTGGTGTTAGCATGCAAGGCCTTTTTTTACTGTAGAAATAATCTTTTTGTTTTCAATTCTTTGAYATCTTGTCTGAAAACTTAAGGTGTTATTACATGGAGTTCTTTAGCATCTGTACCATTGATGAAAAGACATTCCTTGTTGCTGCACACCAGCTATCAGACTTGTGTAGGTCTGCCTTGTTTTTGGCACAGCCTTTGCTTTGTTTGTTTRAGACTTCAAAAAATACCAACATGTGTGACATATTAAAAAGTATTCTTGCTTTGGAGCATTAATCACAGAGGGATGGGAAATGGGGTGTTCTGAAGTGCTTAGGTGGCAAGCTATGACTGAAGCTGCAGACTTCAGAGTACTCTTTCAGAACTGTTTTTGGTGACTTTTTTTTTTAAAGAATCTTCTTACCCAGTGAGAGATACAGGTGGGTTCAACCAGACTCGACTGAGCAAAAACTCAGTTTCCCTTGCTGTAATTTTGTGTTTGGACAAGGAAGCGATAGACACATACCAGTGTTGGAGGGCTCTTTAAGTTGCCACAGTCCTACTGGATGAGCAGAATCRCATAACCGTAGAGCAGTTCCTCCTGTGCTCAAAGCAAAGAGAGGTTTAGGCTTCAGATAAGACACATAGGTTAGTGCCAGAGGGCTGTCACAAGCATGATATTCAAACAGTGGCTCCTGCCGTGTGCTAGATCCATTGTCAAATGCTCGCAGCTTTCTGGAGCCTTTGAGCCTTAGTTTATTTTGCAGTGTTAAAATGTGTTTGTATTTTTCTTTGTCCAATGAATGCATTAGGTCTTCTGGAAAGAGTTAAGTTCATTTTCTTATCCCAGTATGAATAAGCTATGTGCTATCACATCCAGTACAAAATGCAAAAGTTTCCCTGCTCTTCATTCTGGAACTGAGAAGTTAAAACTTCTTTAGTTTTCAGTTTTAGCATGGAGTCATAGAAAATGATAGACTATTGCCAGGAGGACATTTGAAGTACTCCAATAGGTCTCCACCAGTATTTAGTCATCCCTGTGGTGCAGGACTTTTTTTGCCTGCTGGTGCATGACTTTCTGGATTCTGTTTTAGTACAGAAATGAAAGCTTTTCACAATTCATCTTGTGTATGAGAATGAATATTGTGGTGTCTAAATTTTATGTATCAGTATAATTGCCAAAAGAGARTGTTTCTCTTATTTTCTTTAAATATGTATTTTGACCTTAGTTGTTGCTACTAATATTGTGTAATAATATTCAGAATTAATACGTATCACCATGAATACTGAATGCACAAATCACCATGAATACAAATGCACAAAGAACTTTGCAAGATTACTTAGATAAAATTTCAGATGGAGAAACTGAATAAAAGATGAGTGTATTTTCAGTACTTCTCTAACTTCATCCAGGATTTCATTTTGTTCATCCATCTGGTCTCTCAGGAGTGAATTCAGTGAATTTGATTAAAGGAAACAAGACTCATAACTCTGAACCGGAACACTTGCAGATCTGATTGATGCTTCTGCGTCACTTAGCCCCTACATTTTTAGTTTCTCAGTGTGAAGCACAGGGTGAGGAATCATTCCATTGATAGAACTGTGGTAATATGTTAATAAAAATATATWTTTTTTTTTTAGAAAAAGCTTTGCTATTCTTTAAAAATAACTTATCCTTTTATTCTTCTTCCTATCTTTAAACAAAAAACAAGGTGTGTCTATAAAAATTTACCTGTAAATTTATTGGCTGAATTAGACAGAATTGTTATGTATCTGCTTTGTAGGGCCTAGAATTCATAACTTGTCAAAATTATTCTGAAGTTTGTCCCTCAAATCAGTGAGAAAAGGAGCGCTCTGATATGGTGTATATTGAAAGCAATAGTAAAAATAATAAAATTGGGAAGTTTTGGGAAGATGAAGTCAAGGAAATCACTATGGAGTAGGCAGGAGTAAGCACATTACCAAGAAATGTCATGTCAATCCATATTGCTGCTTGAATAAAAAACAGTCTTTAAAACACACTCCTCAAACCAAGTATTTTAGGCTGTATTTTTATGGTTTTCTGTTCTGCTAACAGAGAAGTTGGTTCAAAAGGTGCAGAGCAGCCCCTGGAACTGAGCTGTTTGTATTGTTACTGTTGCACAGACAGGGATGGTGCGCTGCGACACAGCCGTGGGGACCCCCGACTACATCTCGCCCGAAGTCCTGAAATCGCAGGGGGGTGATGGTTACTATGGACGGGAATGTGACTGGTGGTCTGTAGGGGTTTTCCTTTTTGAGATGTTAGTTGGTAAGTAGTGATTTCTTCTGCTAATGAGATTACCACTGAGTCTTTCGTGTGCCTGTAGCTGTACTTTGCTGCACAGAGGCTGCTCGTACCTCACAAACAGCTTCTGACTTTTGGCTGATGCTGCGGCTTCWTTCCTGTTCTCTCTGTCTCTGTCCCTCTGGCGCTGCGACAGCTGTTTGCGTGCTTGCTCAGTGATTAGTTCCCTGACTCGGTTCAGCTTAAAACTAATTCTTAGAATAGTTTTAACCGGGGTCAGCTACCTCACCACGTTTGTGCCACCTCAGGCAGGACTGAGTTTGCAGGGACACACAGATGAGAAAGGAACGGAAAGAGCAGGACTGTCCTTTTCTCCTTCCATTCCAYAGCATATCAGTGTCTTCTGTTAGGTCAAAATGTAGAAGTGTGGCTTGATTCTTTTTTTTGTGCTTGAGTCAGGATTTTCAAGTAAAATGCTCTGGACTGCCATGGCAACAAACATGGAATATAATCTGTTAAGGGCATGAGTCATCTGCATCTTAAAATACAGTGAGGATCAGTATTATAGTCTGGTAGCAAAATACTGATTATAGAAGATGGAATTGAGTATATAATTATTAAAAATCTAAATCAGCATTTCCTGGGAATATTGCAGATTTCCTGTTTCTGCTATCCTGAGCCAGGAAAGACATGTGAACATATGATGCTATTACTATTTCCAACTCTTTAAGAATTACCGTATTTTGACTTTAAATGTGTGGTTTACAGTCTCTCATGAATGATTTCAGCAGTAAGTGAAATAATTCAGCTCTTAAAATATTTGACATAGCTGTACAGAATGTCAGAATGAATTTTCTCAGCATTTCAGAGCCTCTTTTTTTCTCCTCCTTGTATCTAGGAGGAAATACTACTTAAATTTCTCATATCCCACACAATGGTAGAAAGTATCTATTTTTGTCTGTGCTTATGTATCAGCTTCTGCCTGTGATCTTCTAAAACTGCATTTCAAAGAAAGCACAGAAGCTGTTTTGTTATTCTGGTTTTGATAAAGCTGCAGAACTAATGAAAATGGTAATTTTATTATGAAAATGAAAATTTTATTCTGTGCTTAACCGAAAGGTAAAATGTTGGTCACAGGGTAAATCCTAACATTAGTTCAGTCACTTAAGATAGTTTTGAGGTGTGGCCAAAATCAAAGCTGTTTCCAAGAGAAAAGTGAGAAGAGGAAGGTTGGAAAATAGGGAGGCAGCAGCAAATATCAGTGATCACCACCTGTAATGCTCTGGTGTGGCAACCTAATGAATTTACCAAAAGTCCAGAAGTTTAGTTCAAGCTGGTGTGTACTAATTTCTTATTTTGCCATAAAATGACAGAAAAAGACAAAAGTTAGGATTGTTACATTTATATTCTTTTGAAAGCAGAATGGTTGCTGTCCACTGGTCTGTTTGTACATTTTTTCATGTTTGTAACTTTTGAAATGCTGTGTTCTTTGTTGGAAAGCTGTAGCCTGCAATGTCAGATGATTCCTGCCTGCATGCAGCACACCAGAACAGAGGAAAGAGCCTAGCTTATGTGACTTGATTGCCCACCTTCTCTGTTAAACCTGTGGATTAGTTGGGAGAAAGGATTTCTGTAAAAGTTGCAGCCTCTTGGTTACAGACCCAAACCATCTGTATGTTGAGAATGTTGTCAGTTAATTTGATTCTCAGTTGCCTTTATCATAGCCTGTTCTTTTCACTTGCCCCTGTTTTACCTTCCTTACATCTAGTTTCTTTGCAAATATCTTTAAAGCCTAKGCTAGAAACCTCTGGGTGAGAAAGGTCTATGATTTTAAAAGCCACCTGCCATATTAATATGGGCACTCAAGCTGATGTAATTTGTCAGTCAACAAGATTTATTAATACGGGTTTAACAGTGTGGTAACACACTGGGAAGGCTCCTGCTCAGAGCTGACATGCCTTAGGCAGGGTAGACCTGTGTGCCTCTGAAATGGTTTGCAGAGAGCTTTGGTGAATTCCTTCCAACAAATGTGCATTAGCAAATCTTTAATCAGTTTTGGTCCATTTTACCCTTGGAGTGTTTAAAGATTGATTCATGTGGGTGTCAGCCATTATGTAAATGAGAAAACATATTGAAAGGCGCAATGCAGAACAAAAGATGTAATTGACCACACAAAATTTTGGTAGCAATAAGCAGGATGGAAAATGGTGTAGTTAATAACACAGACATTTTAGGGAGGGATATTTTTAGTAATATACATTATTTTGTACCTTGCTTGCCCAATTTTTTTCTTTTTCTTAATAAAAGACTATTGTATATGAACTGTTTATAGACTTTTCATTGTATCTTTTGTCTTATTCAACTCAGATAACTTTAACATGATTTAAAATCACAGCCAATTTACTATTGTATTTTCAGGCGATACTCCTTTTTATGCAGACTCACTAGTAGGAACATATAGTAAAATTATGGATCATAAGAACTCATTGCATTTCCCAGATGATGTGGAAATTTCTAAGCATGCAAAGAACCTTATCTGTGCCTTTTTAACTGATAGGTAAGTGCACACACTGTTCTGGCACTGTTTTTTATTTTGGATGGTATTGGTTGTATTTATTTTGGATTGTGCATTTTAAAAATTAATTCCTTCTACTATTTCCCCTAATCTCTGTTCAAATCTCTTCTCTCAAACCTCCCGTTCTCTAGTTTTCCTTTTGGGGTGTTTTTTCCAGGTATTGTATTTTATTTCTATGAGCAGTTCTGACAGCTCTTACTAACAGCACAGTTTGTGCAGGACAAGTCCTCCAATTGGAGTAATAAACCTGGTAAGGCTGAAAGTTATTTGTAACCTCCAAGGCAAGGAAAAAATTGCTTTGCTCAATGTCCATGTGAGTATTACTTAAGAATGGAAGCCAGTACTTTCCTGAAAGTAAGCATGTATTTACTGAGTTTGTTTAAGGTTTTGTAAAGTGTTTGAAGTATTTTTTTCATTTGCTTTGTTGCATTAATGGGTAAATATAGCTAACAAACCTGGAAAGATATCATTTTGGCTGCCAAAATAAAAAAGTTCTTGAAGTTTCCCTTTATGGAACTAAGCCATGTGCTGAAATTAGGCAGTGTAAGCTTGTTCTTGCCCTGAACACTTACATTTTGTTTTGTTTCAGAGATAATTTTGATTTCACTAAATTAAAAGAACTGTAGCTCCATAGTTAACTCTGGATCAATGATGCCTTCTTATGCTTTCCTGTGATCACCTGAACTTGGCTGGAGCCAGGCATCTGACCACTACAGAAGGAATTAAAGAAACAAGGAATTAAGAAAACAAAAWGCCTTATAATGGATTTGGCATTCAAAGAGAGATCGTTTGCTCTACTGAGCAAGACTGCAGTTGGTCAGGAAGGATGTGCTTTATTTAACAGCATTTTTCACCCTTGGTAGCTGAAGGGTAAAGAGAAAATATGATTAGAATTTAATAGTGTAAATGTGGTAAGGTGGACTTCCACTACGTGTGTCCCTCTTCCTGTTTATATTTAACACAGGGCTCGAGCGATTTATTTGAAACAGATGCTGCGTGATCTCTGCTGAAGCCCTTAAAGGACTAAGCATCGACCCTGTGATTTATTACTTCTTTTCCATGCATTGTTTTTATGTCCTGTTCTTGTCCGTAGTTTCAAGAGAGACTCCTCCGTTCATACTAAAAGAAACTAAAGTTTCTTCTGCACTTAGGATTTACTTTGCAGCAACTATCAGCAAGAGCCTTGTCAGGGTTTGTTGTAGAGCAGAGGATGGAATTCTTAGAATATTTATTTTAGTCCAGCTTTGAATAGCTGTTCTGTGCAGCAAGTTAGACCTTCCTTCACTTGCGTCTTACGGTCTGTCATGTGGTTTGGCAGACATGAAAGTTCTGCAGTTTTATTTCCCCCAAGGGTATTGAGTTTTTGTTTGTGTTTTTAGTTTTTTCTTAGTTTTTGCCTCAGTTCTCTCTTTCTTGCTTTACTCCCCACGTGGCAGACTCCAGATTCTGGACATTTTAGCAGTCACAGGGAAAGTGCATGCTAAGAATCGGTACATTTGATATAAGGAACTACAGATTAGTGGTTGGTGGTTTTTAGATTTTGTTTTTGTTTGACCATTAGTGTGGTTAACACAGATAATTTTTATTGAAAGTTTCTTTGCTGCTTATCAACAATTAGAATTTAAATTAAAAAAAAAAAAACAAAAACATCCAAAACTGCTGTTTTTCCTAATGTGACTTTGGATTAATTGCTGTTTAGGGATGTGCGACTTGGGAGAAATGGGGTAGAAGAAATAAAGCATCACCCTTTCTTCAGAAGTGATCAATGGAACTGGGACAACATTCGAGAGAGTAAGTAAATTAGGTTAAAATTCTATTTTATTCAATATTTGCAATAGTAGGAATAAAAAAACAAACATGGCTGTATAAATTAAGTATTTTCTATCTGTCAAAAATCTTGCTCAAACATTCATATTTATCATTTGTATTATAAAACCTCATATGAGTAAGGGTTAGTAAATACGTATTTTTCCTACCGGAATTATCTCACTGTTATCATGTTTTTAATGCAGACWTTTTCATTTTAAACAATGGAATGGAATTGGATGTTTCAGAATTTTAACTAAAAGGAATGCATGTTAGGTTCTGTTCCTCTTTTTTTGTTCTTTTGAGGTGGTTTTTTTTTGTTTTGTTTCGTTTTTCTGTTAATCTTCTGGTAATTAAGACGGTAGTTTGACAGTGATCTTGTCAGTTTTACTGCTTTTCATGTAAGCTGTTGGGGTCCTGATAGCTTTAGGTAAAAAAGCAAAGTATGTCAGTTCAGTCATGAGCTTGTCATAACTTAGAAAGCTATATACTTAGTAAGATTTTTTAAAATGATGATTGTATTTAGAGTTCTATTCTCAAGTGTGATTACCTGAGCAAATAATGTCTTGCATAAGAGATAGTCTGTGCATTAGGCAACTAATACAAAAATAGATTGCTCCAGAAAAAAATGTTCACGGTAACATTACCAGATCTGCTGTCTGGTTAATACATATTTAACTATAAGTTATTTAAGGACAACTTACAATACACTCTTTTAGCACTAGAGAAATACCAGTAGATAGCAGGTGACTGAATCTTGGAGTGAAATGCATCTTTTTTCCCCTTTTTTTAGCTGCTGCTCCTGTTGTTCCTGAGCTTAGCAGTGATATAGATAGCAGTAATTTTGATGACATTGAGGACGACAAGGGAGACGTGGAAACCTTTCCAATCCCCAAAGCCTTCGTGGGAAACCAGCTGCCTTTCATAGGATTTACCTACTACAGAGACAATTTGTATGTGATACTTCAGAATACATTTTTAAAAGCATACCTACACATTTTTCTTATATTCTTTCATTTTTTTCACTATAAATGCATAATTTTTTCCTTGCATTATGCTCATTTATGACCAGTTGTGAAGATACAACATGCAAATTTTGAGTGAAATAATGTTTTTATAACTATTTTATAACTATTTCAATTATTTCAATAACTGTTATTAAACACTGTATTTTTATAAACAAAAACTATACAGTATCTTAAAAAATCAACCAGGGGAAAATTCTGATCGATTTGTAATTTTCCTTCTAAAATGGCTTTTTATTTGTTATTTTAGAAGAAAGTTTGCTCTGCATAATAGAATTCATCTTGAATAGTTAAGAAATAATTGTATTAATTAAAAATTACTGTAGTTTTTACTGTGCTGCTGTAGTTTTGGATACACCTTGTTAAGGAAAGATTCAAATCAGAAAGATGCACTAAGATCAAAATAAAACAAGCTTCATTTTGAGAGCAGCATAGGACAAATTGAGATTTGAGAGAATTGATTAAAATGGCAAGGTTGCCAGAGTTGCTGAAAACTTGAGTAAGAGCTGGAGGGATTTGTTTTTGTTTTTGACAGGTTGCTAAGTGACTCCTCTCAGTCTTGCAGAGAAAATGAATCTGTGCAATCTAGTAAAAATGAGGTTAGTGCTTTTTTCCATAGTATTAATGGTATGATTTTGTTAAGTCTGTTAAGAAAAGACAAAGTCTAAAATAAGTTTTCAAACTGTTTTGTGTGGGGATTTTTGTTTTTTTAATGATCCTCAATAAAAATGGTATTTTCTGTTTACAGGACAGCAAAGAGGTAAGTATAGTCTTCAAATTATGAAAGGAATAAAAAAATTCCTGCATAATTTTATGTGGCTGTGATGTATCTTAAATGTTTATTCACCAAATTGTTAGCAGTAAACCAGCTGTATTTTGAAACAGTTGTACTCAAGTGTTAAGGTGCCATAGTAAAAAGATAAATGAATGCAGATTTTTCTCAAATTCTTTTTGCATCCAGAATTTGTTTGGGAAGCTCATATGTGAGGCTCCGTTTGCTACAGACAGCATTACTCTTGGGAAGGTTCCACACTTGCATTAATGATTTATGACTCACTTATTCAGAGTTTGAAAAAGTAAATTGTCACCTGCAGGGATAAAGGAATCTTTAAATCATACTCCAGTTGAAGCATATGGAGCATGTTTATCCAACTTTTGAAGACTGACAAATGAATTTAAATTTGCATGATAGGAAAAGCTATGGTATTTCAATGTACTTACTTCATTATGTGACTTAAACATTTGTATTATTCTGGTCTAGATAGTATATTGTTAACATTTCTTAAAAATTACAATTCCTTTTCAAAGTTTAAAAAATACATGAAGGAAATACATTATCCATTGATCAGATAAATTTAAATGTGAATGTTTAGACTCCGCTTCCTTCCTGTCATTGATGAATAGATGAATAGTTTTAGATTTCACCTTTTAGAAAGAAATGGTACTGCTGTTTAAAATACATGTGGTCACATTCATTATGTTTGTTTTATGTTGTGATAGTAAATGCAGATGGCAAAATTTTGTATTTCATTCTGATGACTTATTTTATTTGTATTTTCTCAAGCAACGAATCTCCAGTTTTGATGTCCTTTTCACTGTCTCTTTTCTGGAAATCTTCTAATTGTAACAATTACAAGGTTTTTTAGAAAACCTTGTTTTTACATTTTGTGTTGGGGGGTAGAGGAAGAGGAGGAAGGGAGGAAAATGAATGTGTTTGAAAGCCTGAAGTAATGAGACTAATACAACATTTATTATTTATTATTTATTTAATGAATATTTGGGTACTGAACTCACATTTTTTTTTAAATATTTTAGTAAGTAAAACAAAGCATTTCCAAACCTGAAAAGTGTTCATTAGTTTCCAAGGTGTAAGACTAAGAAATTCTTTATGTGAGGTCACTGAACATGTTTAGTCATATTCTCTGAATATTATCCAATTTGGTCATGTACACGTCTTTTTTATTTTTTCATTTCATTTAGAAAATGCTATCCAAAAACATCTGCTGCAGTGGAAAGTCTCTGGCTACAGAGCACAGCAGAGGGCCGGTAACAATGTTTTTTGCCCATATAAATTTTATAACTGACAATTTGGGGCACCTAATTCTGTAATGGTTCAATTCAATTCAGCATGCAGCAAATTTTGTTGCTATAAATCCATATCTTTAAAATCATCACAATTAATACCTTGTAAAGATGTAATCTTCTAGTGATGGTTTTAAAATAATATACTGGAAGATTGAAGTAATTTTCCTCGCTTTCCCTTTTTTGTTTCTTAATTGAAATACATTTGTTTTATGTGAAAGCATTTTTATATGTGGGCCATGCTTTTTTTGACATTTTACAGTTTCAGAAAAAACTAAGCAAGCTAGAAGAACAGCTCAGTAATGAATTACAAGCCAAAGATGAACTAGAACAGAAGTACAGGTAAGAATGTTTCAACATGTTTGGTATCCTTATAAAGAAGTTTTATTAGACATTTTGTTTTTGAATACTTAAAAGCATTTTAAAGCACTTCGGGGATTCCCAACCCTGCAAGGAGACCTCACTGTAACTTGCTGGCTTAATTCTTGCTACTCCTGTGACTAGTGAGGTGGTTTTGTTGGGGTTTGTTGAGGTTTTTTTTTTCCTTTAACTCTCTATAGGAATCTCGTTGTTCTTTTAGTGATTTCACCAGTCCTTGAAGGTTTCATGTTATTGCTGAAAATAGAATATCTTCCATAAAATTAATGAAACAAAAGTACCTTACATGAAATTATTGAGACACATCCAAACGTTCTAATTTCTGTACTATCAACAGGGTTTAAATTTATTTTTCAAATTTCTTCAGGTCTACAAGTGTTCGTTTAGAGAAGATAGCGAAAGAGCTTGATGAAGAGGTAAGGCTATACATTTCTTACTGGAATTAGAACTTCAACATTTGTGTGTGGCTTTTTTCCTTCAGTGTCAGCAAATTTAGTAGTGTCAGCTTTTTAGTAGCTGTATGTTTTATAGCAAGTRACACCAGTTGATTTCTTGGTATTTACAAGCATGAAATTGTTGTCACTGCTAAAACACTTTCATTTTGATTGCTGTACTGTAACTGCACATTTCTTTCCAGAACTCATGTTTTACCATGTTTTTGAGTTAGTAGACAGCATGATACAAATATCCATACAGTTTTTACTAATTGAAAGAGTGAGAGTAGTGTTTCCAGTGGAGGAAGGCCATGCTTTTCATTGTTTGGTGTTAGGAAAAAGATGTTATTCCTTTCCCAACTTTGCACCTTAGTGCTTCTACAAATTTGGCTGTGGCTGTGTATAACTTCATGTATTGCACATGCAGGTGCATGTCAAGATCTTACCTTACATATGTGGTTTCTCTGCTCCCAGAGTGACTGCTTAGGCAGGTCTACCAGGTTTGTCAAATCCAGAGGATCAAACAGTATTTAAATTGCAAAGCTCCTGGCCATAGACATCTTGGGCTGGATTTGACCACGTGATATGATACGTTGTGTTTGCAGCAAGCAGATAGGCTGGCTTCCTCCATTACAGACTCAACTGAGTGCATGAGCTGTGCTTTTATCATATAAGAATACCACTCTTGTGTGTGTAATTAGTGGTGTATTTTTTTAATACATCCAGATAACTTCAAGGAAGAATGTAGAGTCTGCAGTCAGGCAGTTAGAGAGAGAGAAGGCTCTCCTTCAGCATAAGAATACAGAATACCAGAGAAAAGCAGAGCATGAAGCAGACAAGAAACGCAATTTGGAAAATGAGGGTATGTTGAACCATGCTTGAAGGTTCCATTTTGATGTGGGTTTTTAAAACTTAAAATAAATGAATTATAGTTCCAATTGAAGTGTTTTCATGACCGTGGTTAACAGTGTTGAATTGTTCTTGTTGCAGTTAACAGTTTGAAAGACCAACTTGAAGATTTAAAAAAGAGGAATCAGAACTCTCAAATATCCAATGAAAAAATCAATCAACTACAAAGACAGGTATGCTAACTTTATATATGTATATTTTAAAATAATTGCTGCTTGAAGTACAGATTTGGGTWAAAGTGGAGGGATTTGAAATGTGTAATTGGGTTTTAAAAGCTGTTCTTTCTCGTCAGGTTTTGGTGTTCAAAAATAAAACCTGGTGTTCTGTAGTAGAAATAATGGGGTTTTTTTATTTTAATTGTTTTTATCAATCTTAGTTGGATGAAGCCAATTCTTTGCTGCGGTCAGAGTCTGATACTGCAGCCAGGTTAAGGAAGAACCAGACAGAAAGCACAAAGCAAATCCAGCAGCTGGAAATTAATAATAGAGAACTACAAGATAAGAACTGCCTGCTAGAGAATGCAAAACTCAAACTGGAGAAGGAGTATCTCAATCTTCAGTCAGCTCTAGAATCAGAAAGGAGAGATCGAAGTCATGGATCAGAGATTATCAGTGATTTACAAGGTATTCCTGCAAATCTTTTAAAGTTAAGATTGCTTCTTGTTTCTGGCTTGGGTGTGTTGTTTGAGCTTCAGATTGACTAGATTAGTGGACTGTTTAAAAAAAAATGCTATGTAATTGTGAACAGGCATTTAAGAGTAGTTGTGTGATAACATCTATAAAACATTATTGATAACTTCTAAAATCACTCCAGAGGAGACATTCTTAAAAGTCAGAAGCTGTTGCATTTCAAAAATGTTATCTGTTAGTAGATAAAGTACAGTTTTGTTTTTGCACACTGCCCAGCCTCATTGATATTTTGGTAATTTTTAGGTCGAATATCTAGCCTTGAAGAAGAAGTGAAAAATGGAAAGAGTGCATTAGCCAAACTGGAAATGGAGAAGAGACAATTGCAGGAAAAGCTCACAGATTTAGAAAAGGTAACAGCACTGCTAAATGAATGTTGGTGTTACGTTCTTATGGAATGTTAGAATTTGTACTTTTATTACTTGAGACATTGAGACCAAACCAATGCAAAAAATAAGCCTGTTTTCAGCTTTTTTATTTTTTTTTTTTATTTCCAATTTGAGAAGTGGGGGAAAAAGGACATAATTTCCCATACAATCATAACACATTATACATCTAAAGTACATAAGTACATAATTATGTACTCCGGTGTGTAGCTTAACAATAGAGTAGCAGCATTTCATTTCATGTGTGGAGTTATTTAAACTCTCAGTATTGCCAAAACCTTCTCCTAATAGGATTTTTTAAGGAATTCATTATTGAAATGAAAGTCTTGAAAATTTTCTTCAATAAATTTAATCTTTGAGCTGCTCTTATTGCAGAATGGTGGTTGTTAAGGTAGTAATTCTGTAAATGTTTGAACTGGGGACATGGTACATTTTTAGAGCACTTTGGTGTTCACAAAAATACATTTGTAGGTATGAACTCTCAGTTAGTTCCTTAGCCTGAGCTCTCTCTTCTACTCTGTGCATCCTTCCAAGCCGCATGTACTGTTGTTCAAAATTCTGCCACTAACCTGATGTATTTAATGTTTTATTTCAATGTTATTTTTTTAACAGGAAAAGAGCAACATGGAAATAGATATGACATATAAATTTAAAGTTATGCAGCAGAACCTTGAACAAGAAGAAGCTGAACATAAAGCCACAAAAGCACGATTAGCAGACAAAAATAAGATCTATGAGTCTATAGAAGAAGCAAAATCTGAAGCCATGAAAGGTATATATTTGACATTACAGTTGGACTTAGGTGTGAATTATACAGAGTAGATAATATAATCTTCCGCTGCATGTATTCTRGTACATTTCATGACAACTGAAGTATCTTGAAGGGATAATTCCAACGAAAATCCAGAAGRTGGCTCTTACTTTTGAATTAAATGGCTTATGTTTATTGCAGCTAATGAAAAGGCTACCTACAGATCTCGTTCTTCAGTTGCAGAGCTTTCACAAAAATTTTGAGCATGCAAATCTTCAAAAGTGATTCAGTAATAATGCTTGAATCATATTCAAGCAGCTTCAGCTCTTTGATTTTATATTACAGTCAGAGCACAGTAGATTTAAATGTTTTATTTTTAAAATTCCATCCTTTTTGTTCACCTCAGAGGTGTTACAGATAAACTGGAAGTTAKTTATAAACTCAAAAGTAGGAAATAGCTCTGTCAGAAATGCTTGCAAAAGCATCCTCTGGGTGTGTATTTACTCTGTAAATTTTAATAATCACTTTAAAGTAATCTTTCTTTTCAGTTTTAAAAGGAGAAACATGTGGCTTACTGTTAATACAGGGTAGACAGCCTCTTCCCTTTGGCCTCCAAAATCTGCTGTTTTACACTTCACTGATGTCTTACATCTTTTACTTTATAGAAATGGAGAAAAAACTTTTGGAAGAGAGAGCTTTAAAGCAGAAAGTAGAGAATCGGTTGTTGGAAGCTGAGAAGCAGCGCTCCATGTTGGACTGTGATCTCAAGCAATCACAGCAGAAAATAAATGAACTCCTTCGGCAAAAGGATATCCTAACTGAAGATGTAAGCAACACTGACAAAAGGAATCTTGAGTCAAACTTTGTCTTCAGCGACTGTTTTAATATTTTTCCTGTTACAGCTATATTGAGGGATATTTGTAAATGAAAACAGCAACAAAGTTTTTATTCTCTGTCTTTGGAACTTTAAAAAGTCTACTTCATGGAATGTGATGTTATTTTTCTGAGATATTTCAGCAATATTCATCTTAAAAGATTTTTCTTACGTAGTGGTAAATGCTATGAGATTGACATGGAAAAACTAGCTAATTGAATATGTGCTAATGCCTTTGTCCAGGAAGCAGCTTTGATTTACCCAAAGATGTAAAGGAAGTCAATCAGAGATTGTTTAAATGTTGTTTTCCTGTGTAGATCTGTAAAATTCACAGGTTTCTGGGTTTTGTTTCTTTTTCAGGTAAAAAACTTGACATTAAAAATCGAGCAAGAAACACAAAAGCGCTGTCTCACTCAAAATGACCTTAAGATGCAAACGCAGCAGGTCAACACCTTGAGAATGTCAGAGAAGCAGTTAAAACAGGAGAATAACCACCTTCAGGAAATCAAATTAAGCCTGGAAAARCAAAACAATGAACTCCGCAAGTATGCAAATTGCTCTATATTTTTTAGTCATGCTGCTAATTTGAAATGTTTTTGGAACTAAAGTTGAGAGCAATATTAACTTTAAAAAAATTGCTGCAAAGAATGTGCTATTCTACAGTGCAAAACTTAATGGGTCTTTAAAATAATTTACAGTGACTCTTATTGAGACTTACCCTAGTGATTCAGCATTGTACAAGTTTGTATTAAAAGATGTTTGTTATCCTGAAAATCTTAAAAAAACACAGCTTAAATATGACTCTGAAGACTTCAGAGAAACAGTTATTTAACTGAAAGTCCAGGTACTTKTTTTTCATGATGTAGGACTTCAGTGAAGAGGAAAGTTACTGGAATTATTAGACTAGGAGAGCTTATCAGAGTTGGAAATGAATACTACTACAGAGCTGTGAAGCATAACCATTGGAAATATGTAATATAACAGATGTTTAAACACATCTGTTGGACCTTTCAGGTAGGAGTGCCAGCAGTTCTTCAAGGTCTTACAAGTAGTATTTGCACCTGATAGTAATGAAGTAAATAATATTTTTTCCTATAAAGAACTTCCTTATGAATGAGCAGATGAGATTACCATAAATGCCAGTGGATCTCAGTCCTCACTCCTTTTTGACTTCTGAGTTTTAACTCCCTGTGCATTATCCTTTCTGTCAGCAAGATGCATTTGGTCGTGTAGAAGGTGGCCATAATGTGAAACAGTGGCAGAAGTCTTTTCTGCTACATTTCTGTTGTTGTGGAACTGACTGTTGTAATAATGGAGGAATTCAAGAAAATACRCATGTCAAGGGATACAGACATTCACAGACTGTGCTCTAGCAAATGAGAGACCCAAAACAACTAGTCAGATCAGTGACATTTTACATGGAAATAAGATTCTGTTGGTGGCTGTTTGCTTTATCAGTGTCTCTCACTGGTTAAACTTTGTCACACTGTTGTAGTTAGTGTGTTAACAATATTAAACTGACTTTT
The DNA here is from genome assembly GCF_030028575.1 of Malurus melanocephalus. NCBI lineage: Eukaryota > Metazoa > Chordata > Aves > Passeriformes > Maluridae > Malurus > Malurus melanocephalus. Next base: position 1,549,048 of record NW_026623359.1, read on the forward strand.
TACTAGTGCAGTGTTCTCAGCTGTACTAGTGAAAAAGAGAGCTGGTAYTCAGAGGAAGCTTCAGGTTTAATAGCTGTCTATACTTAGGTCACAAAATACCTGAAGATCTCAAGAGTGCGAATGCTGTCTTTCCTGTTTACTGGTTTAGAATATCTTCATATTCTATTCCTTTCTAGGGAACGTCAAGATGCAGATGGACAAATGAAAGAGCTTCAAGACCAGCTTGAAGCTGAACAGTATTTCTCAGTAAGTTTTATGCTGCTTTATTTTTATACTAATCTGTTTACTGAGAACAGTGGTAGCTTTTCTTCTTCCCCCTCTGCCATCAGACATTTCACATCTCTAACCCAAATCTACTTGCTTTTCTTGTGCCTGTCTTCAGTGTTGTCTGCAGTCTTGATCTTGATCACTGAGCAGTACAAAAGAGCTCATGTTGAGAAATGCCCCAGCTTTGTAGGGGAGTTCAGAGGGAGGAGTCAAACTCATTTTTCCACTGASTGAATGATCTTCAGCTTGTTTGAAGCCTTTTGCATTCAGCATCTCTTCTATGCTGTATGGTAGAGAAGAGTTGTATTCTCACATGATGTGACAAAACACGTGCACTTATAGCTTGGAAGGAAATTTTTGCCTTACAGCCAAACRTAGTAGAGTTCTGTTGGGAGTTTTTGATTTATTGTGGTAAGGTAYAACAGAATAAATAGGTATTGCACTTAAAAATAGTCACTGGCATGTGGAGGTTAATTTTCATTAATAATGCACGGCCAGTCACACTTCAGGAGAAGCCAAAAGGCTTGTTTCCCTRTTAAAGGAAAATCAGATCTCCTTGTGGATTTAAGTCAGTGAGGAAAAGGCCTACCTAAAGTTCTATAGACGAAAATATTGCAGATATTAAAGGAGAGAACTGAGGTCATTTGTCTGCTGTAGATGGGCCAGAGAGAGACAATCTGTCTTGAAATCCCTGCAGTAAGTACACTTCGAGTTGTCTGTTGCTTTACCTGTAGTCAGTCTTTTGAGTGGACAAAGCAATATGCTTCTTTCATTTTCTTCAGAGTTCGAGGTTTGTATTGATTCCATGAAATGTTGAATTTCACTTATTTTCTAATTAATTTTTTTCCCATATTCCTGTATTTGTTTTTGTCTTTTAACTGTCATGTTGATTTCATGGATTTGTATGATTAGAATCTAAACTCTACATACTTAATTACATTAAATAAAAATAGTAGAGAAAAAYAAATTAATTCCTTTACCTGCTTCTKATACTTCTGATTTTGTATGAATRCAAACAWAGAAAATGTATATCATACATCAACCCACTGACAAATGTACAAGTTTAAAAAGGAAGAACAATAAAGTGAAAAAAACGAAACACACTTGTGAATTATGATGACATTTAGATAAGTTTAGAGAAGGCATTGCACAATTATTCTCTGAATAGTGTAATTAAAGAACTGCAACCATGTCAACTTGTATAATTTTTGTGGACCTTCAAGAATATAGAAGTCACATAATTTTCYTTCCAACTTTAAATTCTAGACTCTGTATAAGACACAAGTTCGAGAACTTAAAGAAGAATGTGAAGAAAAGACCAAAATTTGTAAAGAAATGCAGCAAAAGATACAAGAGTTACAGGATGAGAGGTGGGTTTGCTTGTTGGACTACTAATACATAAAAGATCAGGATGGCTTTTTGTTGTTTTCTTTCCTCTCCTCCTTAACCTACCCTTTTTAAAGTTAAAAGTATATCTCAATAATTTGCAGAGATTCCTTGGCTGCTCAGCTAGAGATAACGTTGACAAAAGCGGATTCAGAACAACTTGCCCGTTCCATTGCTGAAGAACAGTACTCTGATTTGGAAAAAGAGAAGATTATGAAAGAGCTGGAGATTAAAGAGATGATGGCAAGGCATAAACAGGAACTTACWGAGAAAGATGCCACCATAGCCTCAGTGAGTTATATGATTTATAATTTGGGTAGAGGTTATAGAGCTTGAGCTTTATTTACAGTTTGAGTCATCCATTCCTGTTTAGCAGATTTAGAGGTATATATCTAAGATTTTAAAAATATTTATTTCTTACAAAATTCAAAAATCTCTTATCGTGTTTCTTACATGGATTTCTCTGACCATTCCTTCTTCTGTCAAGAGGACAGCAAGTCCTCTTTTCCTTAKCCTGGTTTCACTCTGCAGGATTTCCTTCTGTATTGTAATGCTTCATATGCATTGTTTGATGCTCATAACCAAACTCATATGARTTTGGTTACATGGTCACATGTCCTTTTTTTCTCCTAGCTGGAGGAAGCAAATAGGACACTAACTAGTGATGTGGCTAACCTTGCTAATGAGAAAGAAGAACTTAACAACAAACTGAAGGAAGCACAAGAACGTACGTATTCTCTGAACCAAATGTGATTTAAAYTGAAACCAGGTTTGTTCTTTAATAGCACTATCTTCTTTTGTAATGAGTTTTCATAGAATCTTTTTTTAATTACCTTGCTGCAGAAATTACAAAGCTGAAAGAAGAAGAAGCAAATGTAGGAAATATTAAAGCACAATTTGAGAAACAGTTGTTGAATGAAAGAACATTAAAAACCCAGGTAAGCAAATGTATTTAAATGAATGTAGAAATAGTGATAGTGAATCAAATAATTTTTAATAGAAAACTTGTTTAAAAAAWTTTTTTTGGTTTTTGCTGTGAAAGAAAATATATTGGTTTTTTCTTTCTTCTACTCAGTAGACTTTCAGTGTAATAAAACTGAATCCTTATGATTTTTAACAGAGGAACTTCTAATCCAGATGTATTTCACCAGCAAAAGTCTTCATTTCTGTCAGATGATTTGTTTCTGTTTTCAGTCTTGGTTTATATTCCTCTGTAAAGTCTATAAAGAAGTACATTGCTGAATTCTGTTTTTTTTTAGAGCAAGTGGCATTTTAATACAAGATATATTTTGGGTCTTGCTATGGAAAATTGAAGGGATTATTTGAATGAGTGGAAGTGTTCACAGTTAATGTTTGCTTCAAGTGAAAATGGTATCATTACCATCTTTTATGTTTTGAGTAAATACATTGAATTAAAGCARCTGTGTAGCACTGGACTGCAGAAATCTTAGTTTATAGTTAAAAGTGCCTGATTATGGATAGGAGACTTTATTTCTTCACAACATAACTGTGTGTATTTGTGTGTTTTTTGTCACTTCTTTCTTTCCCCTGGAAAGGCTGTGAATAAATTGGCTGAGATCATGAATCGGAAGGGTCCAGTGAAACGTGGAGCTGACACTGATGTACGGCGGAAGGAAAAGGAAAACAGGAAGCTGCATATGGAACTGAAGTCTGAACGAGAAAAGTTAACCCAGATGATGATCAAATATCAGAAGGAAATAAATGAAATGCAGGCAGTAAGATCCTTTAACAAATATAAACATTGCAGTATTTTCTGTAAAATCACAGTATTGATACAGACTTTAAGGTAGTGTATCCAGTCTCTATTTCTGAATTCCCCAACCAGAAGAAATACACAGAATATATGTTAAGATTGGCTATAAATTCTTCATAATTTTCTACTTATATTTTCTCTGAGTAACCAAATATTGTGATAATAGGAAATCTTGCAATTTATCCCTGCAGCAAATAGCAGAAGAGAGTCAGATCCGGATTGAACTGCAGATGACTCTGGACAGCAAAGACAGCGACATTGAACAGCTTCGTTCCCAGCTGCAGTCATTGCACATTGGACTGGACAACAGTAGCATAGGAAGTGGACCTGGAGAGGCTGAAGCAGATGATGGATTCCCTGGTATGCTAATTTTATTAATATTTCTGCATTAATTTGGTTTATACTGGTGTTTTTCCATAGAAACGGGAGTATTAAATTGATGATCTGATGATTCTGTGACTTTTCATCTTCATCTTTTTCTACCACCTTATCAATCTTTAGATAGTGATCACTTGTTCACCTACTGACTAAATCTGTCTGTTGTAAAACTTCACCTTACATTTATTTAAAGAAGTTTTTTTTAAAAAAATTATTGTGCTCTTAGAACTAAATAATTTTTTCACTTTATTTTGGTGATTACTTTGCCATTACTGTGTGTATGTGATGAAATGTARAACTAATACTCTCTTCTTAGAGATTCTATTTTGACTTCTTTTCTRCTTCTCCTCCTTTATGCTTTATGTTTAGTCCATATCACTCAATCCCACACTATGGAATCCATGTCCTTTACCTATCAGCACTCTTCTACCTCTGTCAGTATTGCCACTAAGCCTTCCAGTTCTCGCATGCTTCTTGATTCCGATTCTGACTCAGAGGAGGAACCTTTGTCTTGTTCCCACAGCCCTACAGAAGTTGATAGCACAGGTGACATCCCTGAGAACTGTTTGGATTTGTTCTTAGTGTGTCCTTTTCTCTGTTTCAAAACTAACACTRTTAATACATTATTAAAGAAACATGAACCGAATGTGGCAGTTAACATGCTGCAGTGGCAGTAAACATTGCCATCAAAGATGTGAGAAAGTTTGCATGAACAAATAACTGCCTGTTTTCTCTAAATGTTTGCAAGTGCTTGCTGACAGTTCTAAACCCACCATTTTCACTGAAGCATTGAATWTGTGAGCCTTATGGCTTGTTTTCCAGGTAGCCTCTACACAGTATATGCAGCTCTCTGTATGACCCTAAGGTAYTGAATACCACAAAGATGAATCTTTGTGTTTAAGGGAAGGGTGGAAACATTTAACTCCTCATATCTAAATATACGTTATTTTCTTGTAGAAATTCAGYCTCCTGAGTATTACATTGTTTTGCCTTAAAAGTGTATTATGAATGATAAGGCCCTGGTAAAACAGCGCTCTGTTTTACTAATTATGTATTCATTTTATTTCACTACACATAAACCCTTTTAACAAARCTTCTCTTTAGTATTACATTATATTATATTAAGGTTAGAGGTGGGTTTTCTAGTTGCATTCAAATTTCTGTTTTTCACTTTGAGRTTCCTTTAAAATGCATTCCTTTCCACTGAAGGCAGAACCTCTTTTGGGATATTGACATTACTTCATCAAACTAGAGTGAAGAATAATGCATTTACTCTGTTTTCCTCATTCTCTGTTTTTTGCTTTGAAGCATCTAATAAAAGAAAAGCTATGTACATAACATACTTTTTTCCTTGTTAGCTGCTGTTGTGGTATATGCATGGATTTGCTTTGTTCTAAAGTAAAAATCATAGCTAAGCTTGGACTTTTTGCTTGCATAATTAAAAATATTGAGGTAGGATGGTTGTCTGTGGTTGTTTTTTCCCTTCTAGTGTTAATAAGCATGTATTGTGAGAAGGTTGGCATATTCTGCCCTTTTTCTAATCTGTCAGTGTTGAATGGACACCATAAGTGAAGAAGTATAATCAGAAGCTCTCATTTTGTCCAATTTCACACAGTATTAGAGATTACAGAGAAAAATAGGAAAAACATTGTATTTTAGGAAATAGGAGAAACATGCATATTTTCTTGCCCTACACGTGCCTTCTGGATATGGAGTAGACTTTTTCTGCATCAGTATTATGCTTGCCACACTTTCTATGAGGTGTAGTTGAAAGGAGCAATATAAGGTGGCAGGTACGAGCCAAAACATCTTACAGAACTGCTTCTTGTATTTGGGATGTGTATTAAMAAAGGTCATCAACAGCAATGCTGGGAGGGCAATAAATGTGGCAGACAGTGTGTATCTGTATATCTTGCTTTAAGKTTCTCTAGACAAAAAATAATTCTRTGAATATCTAGTAATTATTTGTTACACTATGTTAAACACAGGCTGGAACCTGCAAATGCCCTCTGATGAGAAGGAAATTATTTTTGTAATTTTGGAGTGTGTTTCTGCTTGTTCCATRGTTTTATGTTTGCTAATGCTTAATGCTTCAGTATTTTTGGCTTGGAGCTTCCTCAGYAGCAGTAGATAGCAATGTGCTATCGTAGGAAACTCATTAGAAAAATACTATTTCAACTGAGTAGTTCCTCTTTATAAAACACAGGTGGAAGAAACACTTGTGTGAAGTGCAGCTATAAAAATATGGTCAAAGGGTTTGTGATCCTTTGTGTTACCAAGCACTGGCAAAGTGTGATTCTGTTGAKCATTTGGTGACCACTGAAAGGTGTATGTCAAGCAACAGCTGAGCTCGTAATACTGTTGATAAATCAAATGTGACAAACGTGCCAGTGTAATATAAAATACTGCAAGTGTGTGAAAGGTCAATTGAATTCACGCAAGCCATAAGGATTAGCAAAACCTTAGTTCTTTTGGATTAGAAAGCCTAGGAGATACAGGCAGAATAAGAGAAAATTTACAGAAGGTATCRGTTATTCAAAAAGTATGAATTACAGGCCTAAACTGACATTTTCCCCAGCCTATAGGGTATATAGGTTATTTTTGGTTGTAATTTGCCTTCTTTTTTGTCTTGGATTGGATGTTGTGTGGTGTATATTAATATCTTTAGGTGCTGTTGTGAAAGGCAAAAGTTGATAAACATAAAGCTTCTAAGACTTAAAAAAGGTACTAAAAGGGAATGTGTGTGCTATAATTGCAAGTTTGTTCTTCCCCTTCCTCCTCATGCCTACTACTTTTTTGTRATTGCATTGCTGGTTATTGTCTGGATATTACATTTTTTAATGTACTCCTGAGCATTTATCATGATAAACTGTGCAAGACCTTGTACTGTTGAATAGTTCATCTTCTCATGTTTGCTCTGTTGCTTTACTRTTGATCTTCAATAACTTTTAAAATGCACAGTAGTCTCAAAAGAAATGTTTTGTCTGTTTTTAATAAATATCTCTTTTTCAGAATCAAGATTGGAAGGCTGGCTATCAATGCCTGTTAGAAATAATACTAAAAAGTTTGGATGGGTTAAAAAGGTAAGAAAACCACATTTATCATCTTGTTTCATATGTAGTCTCAATTTTAAACTTACTGTAGGTTTTCAACACTTCAATTTTTCGTTGATCTGTGTTTTCTCATTACTTAAGTGTACAAAATATTTTAGCTGGTATAGTTACATCTGAGAGGAGCAGCTTAAGACAATTGCAATATGTTAAGACACCTCTTTGTATAGCCAGAGGTGAGARCAGTCATTCATGATCTTCAAATGCTTGTACATGCCATAAGCATTCCCAGCAGTGTAACATAGCTGGAATTAGGCAGCGCCTGGAAACAGATGCCTTTGACAATTTCTTTTTTTAGGAGATGAGACTAACAACTACTCTCCTGCCTTTTGCAGCCTTCATTTCTTTACTGCTTCTCAGTAATGGCTTTAGTAAGCCTTTGTCCAAAATGTAACATAGACATTTTCATACCAGTTTCCTTACTGCTAAGTCATACTGTTAATTCTAGGCAAAATTCTGGAAGTAGGACATCCTTTAGGTAAGTAGCTTTTCAGTGAACTTTGCTAGCTATTCTGGTAAGTAAGTATTCTGATCTTTTAAAGTGTGATTCCTGTTAGTTGTGACCTGCACACATGAAATAGGCAGAGACTGACAGTTACTCTCTCTACCAATCTAAGTGAAAATTAAGTCAATRAAATAGAAAAGAAAAGCTTTTATCTTCCTTTCTTCCAGACTTTCATTTTTTTTTCTTCACAGATATTTAAATATGTTTAAATATCAGTTGATCTGATAATATAACTTGATTTATCAGGTAGTCAGAATTTTGTTTGTTGTGCAATGAATTCCTTGGCATGGACTTAGTATACAGTACTACTATTGTCCATTTAGGTACCATTTAATCAAATTGTGGAAAAATACTGCTGCAGCATATGTAATAATTGCTGTGACATAWTTGACATCTGTGATGAGCTGGATTAAAACATATTTTATTTTTTTGTTTCCTAACAGTATGTGATTGTAAGCAGCAAGAAGATCCTGTTCTATGACAGCGAACAAGATAAAGAACAATCTAATCCCCATATGGTATTGGATATAGAGTAAGTATTGCCATGTGTTGATTCCTTCTTCTGATTTGTAGGTGAACTCTGCTGGAAAAACCTATGACCAAAGCCTTTTGAGGTCCAGTCTGGGAGCACGTCATGTGGGACATTACTTTTTTTAATCTACATATAGAGCTGGACCCTTCGGTACCCACTGTGATGAAGGGTTGGTTTTGCTGTAGGCACTGGTGCAGGAGGATCAGTGTGGTSCTCAGACTGATCCAGAGAGTTGCACTGAGCCCTGATGTAACTAAAATGTAAGGAAATGCACCCACCAGCTCAGCTAGAGCAACCTCACRTACACTTGAGAGCAGAACATGTTAAGAAAACTGTAGCAGAGTGGATATAATTTTCAGTGTTCATATGGTTTGTCTTACAACATGTCATCAGAGGTGGGTTGTATAGTTAATTTATTTTCCTAATAAATGCAGGATATGGCTATTCAGAGGTTGGAGCATAGGGACAGAATTGTGTTGAAAGCTGCCAGCAGCCATTGAAGTCACATGATGATGGTTTTCAAGTGCTTTTGTAAATTTAGCCAGTTGCTTGTGGCTTCTTTTTATTTAGGGTTTTTGAGAGTTCATGTGCAGGGTTGAAAGATAAGACTTTAACCAAGTGATAAGAAATATGTGCAAATTTGACAAATCTGTAATGGCTCTGCGTCTTAATGTGCTATGTTGCATCCTAACTTAATCCATCAAATTTGTCATTTTGGTAGCATTAATTTTTGTCCTTATTGAAACAATTTCCTATAGCAAACTCTTCCATGTCCGACCAGTGACTCAGACTGATGTGTACAGAGCAGATTCCAAGGAAATTCCAAGGATATTCCAGGTATTGGTTAATAAATTAATGTTTCTAGTGAAACAGACACAGTATTTTTGACATTGTCAAAAACATTGTCTAATTAAATATTTAGTAAAAATATCATTGAAAATTCGTTCCTAGTGTAATTCTTTGATGTTTCAACTTTGATAATGACTGAATTTATATTTTCCATCTGGGAGTACTGCAGTATTCTTTCATTCYAGATCCTATACGCTAATGAAGGAGAGAGCAAAAAGGAACAGGAATTTCCTGTGGAGCCCATGGGAGAGAAGTCAAATTACATTTGTCACAAAGGACATGAGTTTATACCTACTCTTTACCACTTCCCAACCAATTGTGAAGCTTGTATGAAGCCACTGTGGCACATGTTCAAACCTCCTCCTGCTCTGGAATGTCGCCGCTGCCATATCAAATGTCACAAAGATCACATGGATAAAAAAGAAGAGATTATAGCGCCTTGCAAAGGTAATTAGTAAATCTTTGAATATACAGTGCTGGAGTCACAAGGCATTCTAACAAATCAGAGCATTCTAGTAATGGTCTGACACCAACTAAAGATAAGGGTTAGTTTGTCTTTTGTTAGTATGTGGCCATCAGTCCCTTTCTGAAGGTGTCTGTGAGGGTCACTCACTCTGAGTTCATGGCACATACCTGTTGTGTTGTCATACTCATGCAGCCAAGCATGGTGGTTGTAAGGTGCTCACACTGTGTGTTGTGCTCTTTGCTRTGGAAAAGAACAGTGCTGTGGAAGGTGTCAGGTTTGGTGCAGGTTGCTCCCTGTGACATAACATTATATAATTTCTTGGTCTCAATCACACCTCTTTGTGTTTCCCTTGTTTTTTCCATGTGAATGTGTATCTTCCACAGTGCTAAACTGTTGCTCTCTCAGTATGAGGAGGAGGCACTGTCAGCAGCCAGGGAATCTAGTAGTTCATTTTACATTTGATTTCTCTGCTGATTTCCCTGAGTTGACTATGCSAGTATGGTAATCTTAACAGCTAAATTTTGATGTGGGGCCATGTTTAGAACAATAACAATATTAATTTTTGTTTTTTAAATCCTGTTACAGTGTACTATGATATTTCTACGGCAAAGAATCTACTACTGTTAGCTAATTCTACAGAAGAACAGCAAAAATGGGTGAGCCGGCTGGTGAAAAAAATACCTAAGAAGCCTCCAGCACCAGACCCCTTTGCTCGATCTTCCCCCAGAACTTCCATGAAGGTACAGCCAAACCAGTCCATCAGACGACCAAGTCGACAGCTTCCTCCGAACAAACCAAGGTGACACAAGAGCTGCTATTTCATTTCTTRTGTGAAATGTTTTACTACAAGTGGTTTCAATTCCTTATTCAGCCTAGAAGGACTCATGCTAATGTCTCATGATTCCTAAAAGAGTAGTCTTACCAGATTCTTCTGATTTGGTAAAAATTGTCCGTACAAAAATCTGCTCCTGGATCACTTTTAAGGCGCAGAATCCTATAGTGTGCTGTGGAGGTGATATCATTCTGCAGGTAGTATTTATGTGATTGCACAGTGCAGAGTTTCTGGCGATTTTCCAGTTTGCTTTTTTCCTCACCTTCAGTACTAGCTTATATTTGCTTCTATCAGTTCCCAGTGCTAGCAGCCTGTGAAAAGGTTGGTCTGACTCATTTTGTTCATTGCAGTATTCCAGTTTAGCAAAGGCTTAACATTTTTCCCCAGAGAGATAATTGGGCAGTGGCTAGACAGGATTGCTGTCCTTGTTTCTGTGCCCAGACTGGCACCAGTATCTCAGCTGGCTGGGTGAGTGGCCAGAATTACAGTGGGGAATGCAGGAAACACAACCTTACTGTGATGCTGCTGTTACCACAAACATCCTCATGCTATTAAGAGTTCAATCTTAAACACATAYTGGTATTTTAATGGGTGGAAATGCAGAGTGAAAGGACTTAGAGTATTTTAATTTCACTTCCCTTCTAACTTTTACACAGTCTGATTTTTTGTGATTTAATTTGCACATTTAAAACAGGATCAGACCTCATAATTTGGATTTTAAATTAATAGATTTTTTAATTGTAATAATGAAGGAAAAAAGTTTTTAAATCACTTTTTAGGGACCAATTATTGAAGAGTTTCTTTGTGCAAAACTTACCAAAATATCAGTGATACAATTGAATACTAATCAAGAGAACATTCATGATACCTTGGGGGACAAGTTGATTATTTTTCTTCTGCATAGTGCAACTTTGTAGTGTTGCTCTGTTTCTTGCTGTTAGCATAAAAAGGTATATTACAAATTCTGATTCTTTTTCAATTGCCATTCTTGGGTGTTCTGAAAATAATTGTTCTCCTCCCAACACCCTTTTTTCAATCTTTTTGCAAGTGTATACRAAATGGTTTCGTAGCATACTATTTACCATTCTATACTGGTGGGAAAAGGAGGAGGATGAATATTTTTATGTSTAAAACATTTAATTTTTCAGTTTAAGTTTCCAAGTTAGCCTTGCAGATGTACCTAACAGATGAAAAGKGTAGCTCTGTGAGGTCATGTCACCTATCATCCTACTAATGCAGGTCTCTCAAAGCAGTGGAAATTTGTATGATTTAAACAGCTTTAATTGGAAACCACGTACTCATAAATTACTGTAATTGCTATGGCAGATTTATATATCAATGTTGTGCTTACCATATGCAATAATTAATTTTCCTTTATGAACTTTACTAAGAATGAAGATGTAGTTGCCAGTTCAATCCAGGGACTGAGTGGTTGGGCACAAGCAGTGGGYTCTGGCAGCCAGGCAGGCTCTGGGATCTTCACCAAGAGGAGCACATCTGGGTGACTGAGGGAAGGGATTATCCCTGTTTGTTCACTCCATAGTCTGCAGCACAACACTGCCTCCACCTTTTAGCACCCAAATTCCAGCCAGACATCAACACAGTGGGGGAAGACCAAGCAGAGGCCACCAGGATGGTCAGAGCAGATGCCTGAGGGAGCTGGATGTGTTCAGTCTGGATGACAGATATCTCCAGGGCTCCCATAGCAGCCTGTCCCAGCCTGTGGGGAGGGTGTCCAAGAGAGAGGCAGGCTTGTCAGTGCTGCATGGTGGGAGGGTGGGAAACAAGGGGCTCAGTTGAACCAGGAGACATTGCAGGTGGAKAGAAGGAAAACCCAACGCAGAGAGGGAGACCAGTGAGGCTGGACAGGCTGTATGCCTGGAGGCTTTTGACACCTTGAGCATCCTGGGCTGGCCTTCCAGCTGACCCYGCTTTGAGCAGGAGGTTGAGTTAGAAATCTCCTGAAGTCCCTTCCAAGATGCATGGTCCTAAAAATGCTGTCCCTGCTAGGAATTGCACACAGTGATTGTTTCTCCAAGGTTTTCATGGTTGTTCTCCGTGAGGATTTAAGAAAGGGCAAACCAGTTTTTTATACAGACCATATAATTTCTGCTTTGCCATTCAGTTGGATTGTGCCAAAAGGATTATTCCAAATTGAGAAAAAAAAAGTCCTGTATTTTACGTCCTGTATTTACTAATAAATTGAGTGTTATAGCCGTAATTCATGTAACAAGGGAATATTGAGCCTTTTCAGGGCTGTGTTACATTTAAAGGTTTAAATAGTTTAAAGCCTGAAAATCCAAATTCCCCTGAAACCCATTTTGTTTAAAACGTGATTAACCGTATTAAACAATGTAACATGTTTATATTGATGCCCTGTTACGGTTTCCATGCCTGCATCGTATGCTTGGCTAGTGCCTGATTAAAGATCCTTTCAGCTCACTGGAGAGATGACTAGGCTGGAGTTTCATTTGTTGTTGCTAGAGCAATTGAAAAGTTARTACTTAAGATATTTGTCTAAGATCCTTCAATAATAGCAGAAAGGGATGAGTGCTTCTAGACAGTGATTCACCCCATCCCGAAATAAATGCCCCAGATAAGTAAAATGACTCATTTGCTGACAGGGTTTGCCTCGCTTGCTTTCTTTGTCCTATAGTGACCATACAAGGAGCACAGACWGGGAGGCCTAGACAACAAGATGATATATTCTCTTTTTTGGCATTGCTTAACTTTAAATAATGAGCTACAGAATAGCTCTGTAATGTAATCACACTGTATTTAGGATATAGTAAAACCCTGCTGTATTTGTACGTTCAGATGAAGCAATCTTATTCAGTGTTCTTTTCAGTGCTCAAAATTACTTGATTTTATTGGAAAAATTGTTAGCTTTACATTATTGTCTGGAAAGGGATAGTAKGAGAGCATAAATCTTCCTCAGTCAGCAAGAACAGCRCAAAACAGAAAGCAGATAWTTTTATAAAATGTACATTTTGTCTTTCCTATGGAAATTTTGGGGKAAAAATCAGTATGGTAAGTGTTCTATATTGAATTGAATTATTTTTAAGATGAATTTTCAATTAATGAAATAYTCTTAGCTTATAAGAACACTAACTGAATCTTCATACTCATGATAGGTAAAGGAACAAACCTACCTACCTTAAACATTCTTTCGGTTAAAAAGGTTTAGTGATAGCAAAAGGAATTTTCAAGTCTTTTATAGAAGTGTGACGYTCATTAAACATCAAACCCTCCTGTTGCAGATTACTTGATCTGGCATTTAAGGACTGGGATTGGTCATTTGATGATGTTGATGATATTGATGGTGATGATGATGATGACGATGTTTTTGATTTCTGAAGAAGTATAAGGGGTAAATCTAMATAGAGAGGAATGGATTTGTTTGCCTTTGAATACAGCATGCTATGTTGGAATTTGTTTCTCGAAGCGGAGAAAATACAAGATCTCATTTTAATATTTTAAACAGAAAAATGAGATTCTGTTCATGATGTTGAACTCTTAGAGGAGTCATTTTCATTAAAACAAAGTTGTTGCCTTTATCAKTGTTTTTATCCTTCTAATTTTAGATATTTTTTTTCAAAATTCATGTCTGCCTGCCTGTAAAAAAACCCAAAACTGGTGTTGTCAGTTGTTGCTCATAATCTAATCGTAATATTGCTAACCTCAGCAGAGAATATTTGAAGGATAAAAGGGAGATGGTAGCAGTTGGATACTTAGCTGMAATAGACTTGGTATTTACAAACATTTTTCATTTTTAAGCTTTTAATATAAACTGACTGGTCTATGGCTAGCAGACATGAAATCCCTGGAGTTGTGCATTTTGCTTTTCTACCTGTGTTCTGAAGTGGATTTGACTTGGCTTTCCTTTGCAGTGCTGTGCTTTCTGGGTACCTAACCACGCATTTGAAAACTCTGTAAACAAATGGGCTTTGCAGCTTCTGTGATGTGGTTTCCTTGACTGCTTTAGAAAGATCCAGCCATTGTAGTGACCTGATTTGTCCCGTGGCTTRATTCTGGATGTCCTGGAAATAGTGTTACTATTTTATAGACCTCAAGATTTGATCATTTCACATGTTGGTGCAATCTTAYGTTTACACAGAGAAGAACCTCTAAATGTTAAATGCCTAAGAATGGTTTTGAACAGTATGTGAGCTGTGTCTGAGGCGTGCAGCAGCAGCACTGGCGCTGTTTCTCAGCTGTGTGCTCAGGGAACTGAGCTCCTGCAGAGCTAACTGGCTTAGTGTTCACAGTAATGAGCATTACTTTAATTAAATATACTGCATCTTTATGTATTAAAAGCTTACAGATCACTAATCCTGTAGAAGTAACTATTACTCGGGGCATATTGTACTATACCCTCATGTATTGCAAGGGGGTTTAATTGATTTGTGATTATAATGCATAAGGATGTGCTATACTGAAGTAATGAYGCTGTTGGATGCAGAGGAAAGGTGTTTCTCCCAAGTATGATGATTAGCCCATCTCAAATGAAGACTTTGAGGAAGTATTTTTGTCAGATTTACATTTCTTGCATTTACTGACTGAACTTCTGCTTCTTTTTCAGCTAACTGCTTTCCGTGAATGCAGATACAGTCAAGGTGATAATTTTCTTCCCATTACAGCAAGACTGAAACATATCCCAAAATATATTAAATATATATATTTTCCTGAGAGATTGTGCTATATATATCAGAGGTTTACATTTTTGCTGCAATATAAATTACTAATCTCTGAGGGTTTTCCTGTATTTTCCTGAGTGACTGATCAATTGAGGAATGGTTGGTAAATAGTAAAAGGGTATGTTAGGTAACCTTTTAAACTGTGTTCCACAAAAGCTTTCTTGGCAAGACACACACACTACATTTCATAAAGGATCAAGAGGAATGAGTATTGAAATGGAAGAAACTGACTTTTCAGCTTTCATAAAGATGCCACCAGCACGTCTGCAAGTAGAACCGGACGAAGATCCACCATAGTGATATAGACTGCATCTGTAAGAAGTGACCATTATACTGTGTATATATATTGTACTGTAATACTGCAAGAGGGTTTTAAAAATCTTTCCACTTTATTTTTTTATGCTTATTAATCAGATACCATTACTTATTGCAGTTGCAACTATGCACTTGTATAAAGCCATAATGTTGAAGTTTATATCATTCATACACGTCTATCAGAAGCTGCATGTCARTGTTCAGCAGCTAGTATAGGTTTGAAGTATATACTAGTTTCAGCTACATCATCATGGGCAGTCCTGTTTTACCTGTCTAATTGCCTTAATTTAATTTTTTTCAAGTTTTTTTGCCCATTCTTTCTATTTAAGGAAAAAGAAAGTTTACCAGCTCTTAGGATGCAATTTTGCTTTGTGGCAGAAGATATAGTGCACTATTTTTACACCTAGTAAGTATATCAGTGTCAGCCTATTTTGAATGTATATCGACTGGTTTTAAGGGTGGAGAAGTGTTGGTTACAGAAACAATGAAAGCATGGGATTTACCAGACCATTTGCTTGTACATGTAACTGCTCATCCAGCCCTTTTTACAAACCTCAATACTAGTTATTGACTTATATTAACCCTCATTAAGTGCTATGAAACTTCATTTGCCTTGTTTTTGCATACTCTCCTAGATGTGTTTTTTTTTTTATTTCTGGAAAATAAAAGAATCTGTGACTATTTTTACATTTCACAACACAATATCCAAGGACTGTCACAAACTTTAAGAAAAGTAAAACATACTGTAGATGTATTTTAAAGTTTTAATCTGGTTCTCTAGCACATAGCTGTAGGCATAGATAAATATTTCAGTAGTGTGTTTTGAGAACTGATAGCTGGGAAGAAAGGGCCTCAGAGGCACTTAATCTGACTTTTTTTTWAACTTGGAGTTGTACAAAAAATATAATTTATGTGGGCTCAATAATGATGTGTTCATAATTATCCCAGAAAATGCATGTTTTATACAACTACAGTATGCGATGTTAAACATATTGACAGTAAAAAATGTAGTCTCATATTTGGTCTCTTTATATATATAAATATATATATATATTTAGAATATATATATATATAAAATATTGTGTGGGAGTGCAGTAATTTAAAATATGATCTAACACTTCAATGAAGGAGGACATTTCACTTTAAAATTTTGTTTGTTTGTTTTTGTTTTTTAAAGAGTGTGGAAATGTTTGGAAGGATAGGACCATGTTTTATTTAACACTATCATGAAAGGTGGACTTGGAAACACTGAAATACTGAAAATTAATAAATATATTTACATTTTGTAACCTCTACTGCAGTTCAGCTTAACAGAGCAAGAATGTATTCAGTCTTCTATTTATGCACTCACAAAGTAAAATGTTTGTGAGTTCTTAAATTCAAAACTAAAACTTTCATATAATTTCCTTTAGGTATTATAACCCAGAGCACAACTACAGTGGTTTTTCCCTGCTTGTTTTGATTTACAGAAGTACGGTATATTTTTAGAAAATGCAGATTTGCATAGAGTACAACATTAAAAATGTATACAGTAAAACTGTTTCCATTCACTGAATGCATAAATATTTTATATATATATATATATAAAAAATGTTACATTGTGGGAAGTTCTATCCTTTTCTGAATTGGAGAATATTATATATATATATTTTTAAATAAACTATTTGAGTAAGGTAAAATAGTTCCTGAACTTGAGAAGCTGGTAATTAATTGAAATATTTAAATATGAAGGTAACTACTGCAGCAGATATGGGAAAGCAAGGGCTGCTCCAAAGGCAACTGRGCAAAGCCTGTGTGTGGAGGAAGCGCAGACTCCAAGGGAGCTGTTTGGCAGCTCCTCCACTGCTGGGGCTGGATCCTTTGCACTTTCACTCCCTGGTTTGTGTTCGTTTACTGTGAATCCACAGGGCCCTGCTAAGCCTGACCTTTTAGAAAATGTACTATATGATAGTATTKGCTAGCCACAGTTCAAAAATTCTGTGCTTGTACAAATAGCTGTTAGCTGTCTGTACGGGGATGGTGTCATGGAGCAGCACAGGCTAAGGGGRAGCACTGGGGAGCACAGCACCCTCAAGGCCAGTGCTCTGAGGTGCACCAACCTCACTTGGTTCCCAGGACACAAAAGGCAGAGCTGCTCTTCTGTTCTTGTCACTCATCCTGCTGTGACATGCAAACAGCTCTTTAATTTAGTTCCTGGAGACAGTGTTGTTTCCCTGTTATCCAGCAGTGACCTTTTAACATTTTTGAGAGAAGGGCATATTCATGAACTAAGAAATATTTGTCTTGAAATTCACTGATGTTTTGACACTTCTTTTTGTTACAGGGTTGTCCCAAGCAAACAGGACATTTTTATGGCCTGAATGACTTACCTATAGAAAATTCTTTCATTGCAAGTCCTTTTGTCTCACTAGAGTCAACAAGGAGCATAGCCAAGCAATTCCCAGGTTAACCTGGGAAAATCAGGGGTCAAACTGGCAGCCAGGAGCTCAAGGCACTTGTAGGGAGGTTGCTTCTTAATTCCCAATCCGAAAGCTAACCAGCACAGAAGCTGGACAGGCAGACCCCTTCGGAGTTACCTTGCCAGTTGTCAGAAAGACYTTTCTGCAATGAGATTTCCACTTCTGTCCTGGCTGTGTGCTGCAGTTCCCTACCTCTTGTGGTTCCTGCCAAAGTGCAGACCCTCGCAGCACCGCCAGCAATCCAGCACCCTGTCTGCTTTTAACTAGAGGAAAACTGGTSGTTCTTGTGCTTCTGAGCACTGCTGGTGCTGTAACCAAATACGTGATGTAGAATCAAAGGACGATGTAGGACTTGGAAACATGCAAGAGGCTCAAGGATCTTGGCAGTCAGTGATGGGGCCAAATTTAAAACATCACTGAAATTTCACTGCAAATGTCTAAATCTCTTACTGCCTCTTGAAAACACTGAACCTCCTAATTTTTGAGAGGCGTTCAGTGGCTCTTGAAGGCACCAAGGCCAGGAAAGYTGCCACTGAGATTATGTGCTTTTTCTCTTCAGTTTCTTTTTAGTTTCTAATGTCAAGTGATCATTAGAAATTTGAGCATTTCTGTTTGTCATCTTATAATGTATTCATTTCCCATCTAGCTTTGAAAGAATCATCCTTGGAAGAGGATTATGTATTTTGGTGTCAAGTGCCTTTACCCATCATGTGCTTGKGAGGTTATATTTGGGATGCTGCTGTGAAAAAGGGGAACTTACATGAAAGCAAACTTGTTACCTGGATTGCTCTTATAAACCCTTAATCACCTCCTTATTCTGTTCCTGAGGCAGAAGAGCATAGCAGTACAAGGTCCGGTTCAAGGACCTGGAGTATTTCAGTTTCCTTCATATTCCTCGATAGTTTGCCTTGACATTCATGTTAAAATATTTTTTTTTTTTTCATCTAATCTTAGAATATATCAAGTTGGAAGGGACCTGTAAGGATCATCAAGTCCAGCTCCCCGCTTCTTACTGAATGACCTAAAACGAAACCATATGACTAAAAGCATTATCCAGCCACTCCTTGACCTCTGACAGGCTTGGTGCCTTTTCACTGCATTACAGTTTTGTATGGATGATCATCTCTGCACAYTTTAAATTGAAAACATTATTTTTTATTTTTTAAGATGATCTTTTGAATCACTTAAGGGTCTGTCAGAATCCCAAGGATCATAGGGTTAGCCTGCTGCTTTGAAATATCCCTCATGAGGGTGGGGAGTCTTCTTTTGCATCTCCGTAAAAGATGTTAATGGAGTGGTTCTGAAACTACAGTTTGTGTTCTTTGTTGAAGYTGCCTAAAAAGTGGACAGGTGTATATACACTCAGTCTTATCTGAGAAATACAACAAGTCTAC
This sequence comes from Malurus melanocephalus, assembly GCF_030028575.1. Taxonomy (NCBI): domain Eukaryota; kingdom Metazoa; phylum Chordata; class Aves; order Passeriformes; family Maluridae; genus Malurus; species Malurus melanocephalus. Next base: position 1,568,012 of record NW_026623359.1, read on the forward strand.
TGAGATGTATGTGGCAGAGAAGAACACTCAAAACACATCCAGCCTAGTGCTCCCCAGGAACTACTGCAATGAATGGAAAAGCTCACTGTAAAAACATACCTCCAAGAAGTGGAAACAGAAAAAATTTATTGGCACAGGGATGATAATTACCATGTCTTATTAATGAAGASTGGGGTTTGGATTCTTTGCTACTTTGTAGGCAGGAAGCATTGTTTTATAAAGGTAAGAAAATCACATTACTACTTTATATTGCAAGGGTGGAGCCTTGGATTTGACTGCATCTGCTTTTGCTCCAATAATCTTGTAGAAGATGCAGTCATCTTTCAAAATGAGTCACGGTGAAAGGTAACAAAATTTCAKTTATAAGTGTATGTAGTGCAGATATCTTTAAAAAAATCTAGAAAGACATCATCATCCTGAAAAGAAAGGGCAGAGTGCAGTAATTTCATGTCCTTGCAGCCCTTACTTGGTTGTTGGAGGAGCTGCATAGAAATGCTTTCACAGCCAAGACAACTGCATGGGATGCTTCAGTCCCACTGCCCTGTTTGGATGTCTAAGGCCTTCAGTGTTTGTTYAGAGATGTGAGCCTGCTTTTATGTAGTCTTTTACTGTCCCTGTGGGCCTCATAGATCATCCAGTTCTTGTCATTCTCTTTACTCTTTGGGTATTTTTTGCCCAGGATGCTGTTGCACTCGGTAAGCATGGCTATCCAGCAAGAAGTACATCAGGTTTGTGGGATCACTGCCAATAATCTTTTCCTTTGGATCACCAAATGCTTACGTTTAAGGCATTGAATTGCCTCAGCTATGTGCTACTTTTTATTAACAAGTGAACTGGCAGGAACTTTTTTGAGTTAGCTGCCCTATTAATTCCCTTAATCTTTTTAAGACTGAAGGAGCTGGGCACCCCACTGTCTGAACCCTGTTTCATATCTGCTTGTCCAGCATTGTTTCTGACCTCAGCTGTTCCATTTCCCAGTAGGCTCTTGGAGCAGATCTTACAGCTGGATCTTGCAGCTTCAGGACTTGCATCTGCTCACTGGATCCCATAGTCTCATGTGTCTGCATGATGTTTTCCAGCACATTACAAACCTTCCATCCTAGGGGCCCCTGAGATTCAGTAGGATCTGTGTGGCCATTATTTCACCCTGGAGCCATGGGAGGGAGGCTCGCCTGCGTGCTCCATATGCTGTTCTCRGCTACAGCAGTGGGAATTGTATTACTGGAAGGTGGGAATTTGTGCAAACTTAAAAAAAAAACAACAAAGCTGAGAGGAAAATACCCTCAAGCTCAGAGAGTCTATGAGGACTGTAAGTTATGCTGACAGTGCATTTAATGGAAAAAAAATTAAAATCTCACAAGTCACTCTCTTGAAAGTCACACCAGTCTACATACAGGAATCTCTATATAGTCAGCTGTTGGATGGTGAAAGAATTTYTTTACAGTAATTAAGTGTTTCAAATACGCTTTACAGAAGCTCAATTTATGCTTTGTTAGAGTAATGATTTACATGACAGAGGCTACACTGAGGCATAGGGTGTTCTTCCATTTATGATTTTCATGTAGTATGGAATTTGATATGATTTTCATATTGGTACTGCTGGCCAAAGCCTCCACATTCCAAAGCAGAAATCTTGTACATCCCAGAGCAAGCATATGCACAGATGAGTTGCARTTAAAATAAGGTGGTAAGTAGAATTGAGTGTCAGGATAGAGCCATGTTACTATTCCGTTTGAATCAGAATCATTAGCTAGCTTCTCTTTTCACATTCTAGGCTGGTGCAGATTCTGCCTTTTACATAATATTCCAGAGTCCTTGACAGATAAAACAAGGTGYCTGCTCTCCTGAAGCTCCCTCCCTGTGAGTCAGGGATATCATACAAAGCCCAGAAGTACCTGTTTAGGCCTCTGACAAATTGAGACAGTTATGAGATGAAATAATGAAACAACACAGGGTATTAACAAAATTGTGACACTTATTTAACTGTCCTTCAGTTAAACTTCACCAGTTAGTTTTCATCAAAACTGTCATGGTAAAGTCTCTTACTTTATCCCTGGCCCAAAAACTGGATTTTTTTCCAAGATACAGATGGTTGCCCCAGATCACTTCCAATGTAGAATGGAATAGCCGACACCTTTAACTTGAAAATGTCTGTCTGTCTGTCTTGCCTTTAGGCAGGAAACACCTGAGGTCAATCAGGATTCRGGTCTGTGAGACTGGCAAGGTCTTGCAATTGGATCCATCACAAGTGATGGTCTGTCAGATTCTTAACAGAGATGTTCATTGTGGCTCCCAGGCACCTGTTTGACCTCAACAGCCGTCATCACCAAGACYTCTGAAGTCTCCTGGAGAACTCCAGCTCAAAATCAAGCGAGTTAAATTCAGTACAAACCAAGAACTTTATAATGTCCTATTTAAGATTTTTTTTTTTCAGCTTCCTCACCATCCAAAATTAGATATCCTTAGACCATTATTTGTGGTAAAGGCAACATTTCATGGTCTACTTCATACATAAATTTCAAGAATGGAAGAATTTGTATGAGAATGGGGCAAACTAGCCTGAAGAGAATTTGGAGGGAAGTAATTATTTATCATCAGGGAAATACATGGCTGGGAAACTACCTCATGCCAGTTATCTCCACATCTGTGGAGCCTTTCATTTAAAATCGTTCCTCATTTGAACTCAGCTGTTATTTCCTTCTTTTATTTTCCCCCTATTACAGATGTCACTAAATGGATAATGATTGTTTGGTGGAGGAAGAGTAATTTTACCTTTTCTTTAAATTTTCTTTAATTTAAAGAAGTGAATGAAGTTGTTCTGTAAGATTGGGGCTTTTCAGCTAATTGTGAATTAGTTTTTCCAGAGTCAAACCRCTAAAATCCAGCTCTGGATCTGCAGTGTTTTTGGGGTGTTGCTGCCTCCCCACCCCACTCCTTTCTCTCCTGTTTCAGTAGATCAAATGAGCAGAGCCAGGATCAGGAGTAGCTGCGTGCACACGGTGAGGCAGCAACAGARGCTCAGGGGTCAGGCAGGGACAGGGACTCCTGAGCAGTCCAAGCAATCATCCCTTGCTGAATTGGAGCAGCACAAGGAAAGACATCCGAGTCCACTTTGCTCAGAATGCCCAGTGTTAGGGAGGCTCACAGGGTGGCGAAAGGATTGTTTTGCATTTGTGTTGCGTTTTCCTGTTCACTGAGGACAGTTCAGAAAAAATACACTACACACATCCTCCCTGCCAGACCTGCAGCCTGCTGCCTCTGGCATCAGATCCTCATTCTTTCAATAGTAAATCTCATGGTAAATGTTTTCTCTATTTTAATAGAGTTGAAGTGAGTTTGTAGCTTACCTGTTGCCAAATGCAGTCGCAGTTCATGTCCACTGCTGGAGGTGTCTGCGGTGATTCAGTGGACTATATTGGAATTCAGATTTTGTCTTTTCACAGGCAAGGAAAAAGTTTTTGAAAGCCCTGACAGGACCCATGCTTTGTCAGCCAGGGCAGTACAGGCTGTTAGCTCATGAGCACGTTGAACTGGTGTGATTAGACACCGAGTGTGTAATTCCACACTCGTACTGCATCTGTGAATGGAGCTCCGTTACTTCCAGCCCTGTGGATAGGAGCTGCTTACTGGCTTACACCCAGTGCCATAAATCCAAGATGCTTTCCCTGCCTGCCTTTGCCCCGTGGCTGTGGCTGTATTATGAGGCAAACAATCTCCTTGTGTGTGCCCCACTACTGGTGAATGACAAGTTTAACAAGATTTATCCTGCCTATGTATTTGTCTAAAGCTGTGGCCTTTAATCCAGCCCCTGAGAAGATTATGCTTTACCTACTGGAAAACAGGGTCTGCGCTTTCATGGGAGCTTGCCTGGAACTTGAGTGTGCATGTGTTTATGAAAGTGAAAGGAATTACTCTCTGAGAGGGGAAAAAGTGTGTAAAACTATTTACTGCTATTTTCTGATTTGTTCCATATCTCTTGCAGCTTGAATGAAAACTCCAGCTTTCCAAGTCCACAAAATTACTTTACCTTAAACTCGTGAATTACCCAACTTTGTTTCTTTTCCTCAGTCTTTTTTTCCCACAGGTTCCTAAGGTGATTTATTCAAAATWTGTTAAGTAATCTATTAAGAGCTGTTCTTAAATGCATTTTCAGTATTTTATGATAAAAAAAATAACTTCAGGTGCTGATTCTTACACTAAAAATGGAGCAGCTTCATTTTCTACAGCATCACTCAGGAGTATGAAAGACGTCARTAACAGGGTGTGGACTCCATACAAATCTTTCTCTATCAAGGAAATTAATTAAAACTGTGTTTTTTAATTTTAAGATGCTGGAGCTCTTTAGCATTTGACAGGTCAATATTCAAGGCTGATGCTTCAAGTATTAAAGTGAAAGCTGCCCATTTATKACCTGTAATGAATATTTCATTTTCATATATGGAAACAGAATAAAACCTCAAATGCAATGAAAATTAACTGTAAGAATGACACTATCAATCTTGAAGAATAGCATTTATTAAAATCACCTGGAAAATGTATCACAYGCCACCTGCTACCATTTAAACCACTTCAGATACTTTACATAGCTTTAGYAAAATCAGAATGTTTACAGTTACTCTTTCAACGAACAGATTTTTACATTTTATTGGAGYAGTAAAAAATGCTCATCTTTGATAATGTGGGATACATAAAATCAATGCCCACAGACGTCTCTTCCCAGCCMTTCCCACTACAATGCAGAGTGTACGAAGCAGCTGTTTTCTGGTGAAGGCCTTGCTCCAATTGTGGAGTGTTCACTGGCAGAAATATCTGCTTTTGCAGATCCCTTTGCTTCACAGCAGTCACACAATTTAATGTTGCAAAGAAAACCTGCCTCAAGTATAGTCAATGCAGTCTTCCCATCGTTTTCAAGGGTGTTGGGATCAAGGGTGCCTTGGTTTTTACTTGCCAATCAACAGAATASTGTAAGAACTCTTTTGAAATGTTGTATCTTTTAATTTTGGAGAATGTAATGAGAAATTAAGGCAAGCTATATGATTACTAATGTAACTTGGTTGTGYAGGCAGTACTTCCAAAACCAAAATCCCCTGTCAATAGTTGTCAAGAAKCTCCTTTCCTCCTTTTACTACAAGTACTACAAATTTATTAGAATTTCTGAAGTAAAAATATAAGTGAAGTCTATGTTCTTCAATACTTAGCACTGGCAGACTAAAAATTAATGAACCACAGAGCAGTATCACCAAAACCTGACAACCATGGGAGACGAGTCTGCTGAGATGCATCAAGGTGCACATGTCACTGTCAGTATGGATGGTGTCTGGGAATTCTGCATATCATTCCAGAAACTTCTGCCTGAACAACACTTTTAACTGTTGGTCACAGTTTCATTAATTCCCATGCATTCTAGTCCCTGCTGTTCCCAAAACAGTATGTTCAGTGAATGAGAGCTCAGGTTGAAAAAGAAGAWTTCATAGTTGAGTTTTTGCTCTTATCCAATAAAAACTGGGTATACTGAAGAAAGTGACTATGGGTATCCTGTATCAGCTGTATAAATTGTACTATTTAAATGTTGCATGTAAGTGCTACAATCCCAACTGGATTTGTGACTTAGTATAAGACATTTAGAATCTTATTCTGGATTGGGTCTTCACTCAGATTTTCTTCATCCTAAARTACATACATACTTAATGTTGAACTAACTGAGCTACTTGCAAGAAGACCAACTTCTTATGTTGGTCTTCTTATGTGGTTTTTCCATCTTGGAGCAGAAAAATGAGTCGGTATGTTGGTGCAAAATTGATCATGTGTAATTGAAGAAAATTGCTTATATGTAACCAGAAATACTGAAGTAATACCAGAATATATAAACATCTAATTATGAAATACCTTGTAGTAAAAAAAATCCAGAGAAAATGTGGTATCAGTGAAACTTGTCTGAAATGACCAATAAAAATATGCTGCTTAAATTAATATCTTATCGGAATTATTTCTACRAGGACATAGACATTAATGTACTATACTGCATGTCTATAAGTACTGTACATACTGTAAGTATGCTAAAAGTAAATATTAGAGAGCTTCCTCAATCTCTGAGGAATTCTTAAATTCTTTAAGCTTAATTCATGGTAATGATGTATGTGCTGATGAGTGTCTTTTAATTAGTCTTTTTAGTCTTCCTGTAGTGCAGGACTGCGGCTGTGACCCAAAGATTGAGGATGAGCATGATTATGAAACGGATGAGAACTAAAAGGAAAAAAAAATATTGTAAGCATAAATCAAAAAAACTCAACTGCCATTACAACACTGGTTTGTAAACTTTTGCTGGGTGTACTGACATCCTGAAACTCTTTTCAGCCAATTAGTTTTAATTACCATGTTCAGGAACCCATGCATTCTGAGCATGAATGCAAGAGAAAAGAGCATTTAGGACTTGATCACTTTCAGTAAAAGCTCAAAATAATGCACTACAGTACCTTTAATTCTTTTGTAACCAGGAGAACAGTACAAGCATGAGTAGCCTTGTATGAATTTATATTTATATTTAAGACCAAGAGTTAAATTCATAGTCACAACTCACATGTCCTTTATAATTGTATGTGTTTATAAAGGAACTACTCTCTACTCCAAATTTTAAGTTCAGACTTCAAGACAGGAAATACTTGTATCTGTGACAGAAAATCTGAAAACTGACAAAAAAAAAGCAGTTTTTCAGTATGTGAGGTTAGCTCCTCTTCTTTGAGAACCATAACAACATAGTACCACTACCTGTGAGAAGGTGCTTGAAATAKAGGTATGTCGGATGTCCATTTGCTAGGTGGAATATTCACAGAAATGTACACAAAACTTTGTTTCACAATGATGTGATATCTGACAGTTTCCTACCTGTGAATGTGTTCACTGTTACAACTTAACTGGAAACATTTCCATTAGAGCAGCACAGCTGGCCCTTCCATGTTCCAMAGTGCATGGTGCTGAACTTGAAAAAGCAGCTTTTCCCAGCACCAGCTTTGCTTTCCTGGTGCTTCCTCCCTCCCCCTCAGTGCATTATTCCAAATTTTTGGTGACAGATAACTGCATGGCCCCACAAACTCCTAACTTTAGCAAAGAAAAAGCAGCAAGCATGGGGGTGGAAATGTGGGCCTGAAATGGGACTTCCTTTTCCAATGAAAGACACTTGGAATGCTTGTAAAGCTACAGCTTCACTGTGCTGCAGAGGGCTGCTTAAAAAGCATAAAATCCATTCAGATRATGGTTCTGATGAAATAGCAGTTTTGAATGAAAACAAAGAACTAGCAGATGAAGAACAAAGGGATTTTGGTGCTGTTCCACCAAGTCTTGATTTTGAACCATTTATTGAAAAATCTGCTAAACTCCTTAGCTCTTTAAGTTTTCTCAGGATAGTAAGAAGCTGTTAAATAMATTTGCTTTATAACAAAACTGGCTGCAAATTATATATTTTAAGTCATGTTTTTTGAGTTTCTTACCAGCCTGCTATTCATTTTCAGCCTGACATAAACTTTCTGAATGTTGTATCTAAAACTACTCACATGCTAAGATGAACTTCAGTTTTCTAGAATTTTTTAATTCACAAAACCATCAATAAGAAAGGGGAAAACTTCTTATTTGAAAATCTCATTCAATTACTATAGACTTTTAAAGCTCTATTTTACYGAATTTATTATTTTAGTAAAACACCAAATATTTTTAATGCTTTGTTCTGCTATTTTCAGAATTAATTTTGTAGTGCTTTTTCCTTTTGGAAAAAAAAAGTCTTTTGGACCAATTGCACTACATGACAAGCACAAGCAGTTTTTTGGTTGGTTGTTTTTTTCTTTTTTCTTGATGAATTTGCCTGCTTTGTAATCCTGTGCTACTTTTTTGGCAGCAACTTTTCTCACCATGCTAACCTACCACGTTCATGGTTTGTTCTTCTGAGACCTTCCAGCTGTTTTACAGAACAATTGTAAACTACTGTGGCAGCTGTTCCCTTAAAAAGGCAGGGCATGCCATATTTTACTCACCTGCAACATCATTCGTAGTCATTACAGTTGTAATAATTCTTGCTGTAAATTGAATGAATTCTGATTAGTGGAACACATCAGACACATTTATACTTTAAAAAAGTATGAAATATCCATTTTTCAACAGGATAATCTTGCATCAACTATACACTGTACACATTCCCGCTTTTAATGCAKCCACTCTCCACTATTTTCGTTTCAGAAATCAAGCTTGCCAAGCTGACAGACAATGTATTAGGGGTCTTTTTTGATAAGAAAATCAGAGATATAATTAGGACTTTTATATCTACCATGCTAGATTGGATGTGGTCAATTTACTGCTTTTTTTTCTGTTCAGCCCCTCCTTCAGTAGTTGACAGTAACCTACACCCACAGTTGAGTCAGCTTGACTTAACYATTGTGAATGTCCACGTATGCCTTCAGGCTTTGCAAATACAAGAATTCAGCTTCCCTTCCTACAATGAACCTAAATATTAATTATTTCACACTTGCAGCAGACTAAAAGCACTTACACAGTTTACTGCCACTTTTCAGCAAATATACCACAGCTTTTAATTATTGRCTTTCATGTAGAAATAGATCCACCATTACTGTGTTTTATAATGAGAATATTTTAAACAAGTTTTGTGAAGATGACAAAGGCACTTCTGACAAATAGCTGTAGAACTGTTCATGCAGACCACTGGGGCATTGCCACAGGAACTCCGCAAATCACTGTTCATAAATTCTCTAATGAGACAYGTAATTACAAGTAGCCATAAAGGTTTTAGCTTTAAGTATGTATTTATTTGTAGGTAACTTCAAAATTAGCATTGTCTGATTGTATGCCTGAAATTTTTTCACCTTTTCATGATGGATCACCAGTAACTGTATAAAATCCTATAACATGGAAATCTTATCCTCATAAATAAAGCCTTTCAGTTATTTCAACTCAGGTTACCTTGGCCACATTTACACTTCAAGTCATTGGTTTTTATCAYTGGTGTCAAAGATAAAACTTACTTTCAAGAAACTGTGTGGTATTTGAGTGTCAGGAGTCAGCACTAAGGGAAACTAAGGCAAGATCTTTACCTACAATGATTGAGTAAAGACCTATGAAAAGAGGCATTAGGAGAGCTTGGTACTTCACACCAAGTTGTTTATAGTTTACCTGCACAGGTGTATGCAGACAGGCCCCAGGTCAGGGCGCTTGTTTGTCCGGCATCTTTGGTCTGCCAGAGATGATGCAGCTGAACCAGCTTACTGGCTCCACTGATGAATGTGCAGAGATTCTGAAAAGCAGGTAAAAAACAGGAAAGAATCTCTGCCTTTGCAATTGTATTATTTGAACAGGACTAGCCTTTTAATTTAGAATAAAAAAAAATACACTCTTCCAGTACTGGGCCACCCAAGTGCTTTGGCTTCTTACTAAGGAAGAGTGAAGCAAAAACTGGAAGTTGCCAGAAACAAGGGGCTCATTTCTGASGTACTGCCCAGCAAGAATCTCAAAGAGCACAACTACTACTGTTCTTGGGAAATGCTTGATAGAGGCAAATACAATAAGAAGCAAAGAAACAAAAAAAAGCTTCTCAACCTGCTCCATAAAACTGTTTATGAAAGTTAGCTAAAACGAGACTGACCTAGTCTAAACAGCAAGGTTGATTCAGACCATCTGTTACCATTATGTCTGGCAAACCAAACCATAAAGGAATGAAAAAACTGACAAGAATGTGTGGAAAATTAGTCCAATTTGAGTGAAAAAATAGTAACAGGAATGCACTATTCACTCTGTCACTTTTTAAAGGGGATTTTGTAAAGGCAGCTCGTAGAGAGGACTCCACACAGGCCYTTGTGCCRTGCCTGGATTTCTGCTGAAAGTAAGGATCAGCACTGAGCTTGGAAGCACTGAGCTTTGTATCATCTTTTGCATTAGCAGATCCAGTTCGTCTCAATTACATTTTTACTTTCCCTCTTCTGCTAAGAGAAGATCATCTTTAAACCTGTGTAGGCATTATCAGATKATATTTTTCTCAATAAATTGTAGGWCTAARGAGTAAAAAAAAAAGTACTTCACAATCCCTGTTTCAAACATTTTAACACTGTTCTCTTCCTCTTGTGTTAAAGTCTRTTGGTTGGGATTATGACATTAGGACTAAAGYAGCAATTGAATTTAAAMATTTTAARTATTTGGTAGTATYARWTAAGGCACAACCAAGTAACAACTTWCCTCAGAACATACCTTTTTTCCCCTCCACAGAGTCTCTACTGCCAGTGTTTTCCAGCTATTCACAGAAGAAAGAACCAACTGTATCTAAAAACTGGTTGGTTGTTCTGAAAGCTAACCTAAATGACGAATTCTTCCAAGGACATATATATAGGAGAGTCCTCTAATAAAGGCTTCCAGAAAGAAAAAAAAAGAATTTCATATGAAGATCTAATTTCAAATAATCATCCAGCACTTACCATGGCCAGGTCTATTATCCACTTCTGCAGTGTTAGCATGTACCAGCTCCCACAAAATCTTACATTACATTAAGTTTCATAGCACTGCAAATTATAGGATACAAAGTTCTCAAAACTGCCTGAGGAATCAGATTTATTTTTAAACATCTGGAAATAATCTTATTGAAATGTTTAAAGAGACTACACAATCCAGATAAAACATATTAAGCACTGGTTGAAACACTAAGTGTTCCTATTTTTCACACTGTCTTTGGTCAAACAGTGTCTGGAGTTTCTCAAAACCTGCTCCAAAGCACAAGACTTGAGATTTAAAACCAAGTCCTATTTTCAAAAAAAAAACAAAAACCAACACCACTGTGTTGTAGTAAGTACAACCTGCATGGCTAGGAATCAAATAAAAAAAAAAAGATTTGTCATTTCTATTTTGCATCCCTGTAGAAATGATGTAAATTAAGAATTGAGTTTACTCTTTATCAGCTGGGAGCCTTCTAAAGCAGAGCAATATATAACGCTTACTTCCTGTAGAGATTTTACTGTGATCCCAGAAATCAGCATGTGAGTGTAGAATACACGTTGAGGGCTGGCTAAAAATTATGTACAATAATAGCACACAACAAATTATGATATTGCAAACAAGCCACATAAAACAAACCTCATGGTTTTCAAAGGATACACGAGTGCATAGAACAAAGCWCGTTTCATTTTTCCATTGAAATGCATAATACAGAAAAGGAGAATGGCATCTGCAATAAAGGAAAGACAGCTCGTCACAGAAGGGACCAAAGGGGCCCAAACACAATCCTAGACAGCTCCACTGGGCATGAGGTCTGTGGAAACTCCTTTCTTACAGCTTTTGTCTCTCAAATGTGATTTATGACAAAAACACTGTCAGCTCCTAAACTAAGTTTTTCTTAGAATCTGGAGTGTTTAATATGTTTCTCTCCCATGTGGAGGCAGTGGATAAAGTATGAGTTTACACTGCAACTAACAATTAGGTCTTTCTAGGTGTATATTAGGTGTAATAATTAGGTCTTTCTCCTCTACCTGAGCATCTTGTTTAATGACATTTATAAGAATTCAGTTTTATGTGAGATTTCCATTCTGTCTTCCTCCCAACTCCAGCATCACTGCAGTGGAACACTGCACCTATATGCAGAGTCTTGGAGTGCTGAATGATCCCCACTTCATTTCCAAAACATGGCTCACAAAATTACCTTGTGCAATGATGATGGGATATTCCAGGTATGTCTCCAGAGGGTAATTATAATAGATCTGGTACCTCAGAAACACAAGGAAGCTGAATAGAGAGATASAAAACAATATGACTGCACAGAGGGACACAAAAAATGCCTTCACAACTTTTATACTGTTTTTGTGGTACCAAAAGGCTTCAGGTAAGTGCAACCCCTGTTGTCAAATGGATCAAATAAACATGGGCACAAAGTGCAAGCCTGATCATTCTGTAATCTATTTCTGTTACCCTCAAATAGAATTAGATGAAAAGAGCTGCCCACGCTTCTCATCAAGGTCTTTATGTCATAGTGTGTAAGGCACAATTTTATTAATTATAAATGATGAGAAAGAAATAAAGGTGTCAAGATTTAGGASATACCTTCTCTTTGCAAGAGCTTTGGCACCTTTAGGATAACTCTGACTTGTTTATTTATGTCTGTAGTTGTAGTCCAATTTATAGTTTAAGCAAGTTCTACAGGGGTAGAAAATGTCTTCCAAGTTACGAGATTGTCCACTGTAGCTCTACTGGTCAAACTGAGTCTGTTTTTAAGTGCACCAAACAATGCCAATTTTCCTTACTGTCATTCCACAACAGTGTATCTAAAAGGAACTGAACTTGCATAATRTTTTCTGTACTTCCAACTCTCCTGCAAGTCCGTGGGGTTAGACAGAAAATTCAAAGCTGTATAGAAAACAGAAAAGACTTTTAGGGCAGTTTAACATAAGAAAAAAATTTTGGTTTCTAATGTAGAGAAATGGCACAAGGAACAGCCTACCTCATAAGAACCCAGATTTTACAGTATTCAGAATTTAAATATCTGAACTTCCTAGGAGCGCTATTTGATACAGAGTCAAATTAGACTCCTGGCCATCAGCACCATGTTTCCGTGTCACTCTTCTGCCTGATCACTCTATATTGATTCCACRGAACCATACCAGCTTGTGCTGAATCCCTACAACTGGCTTCAAAGTCTTTAAAGGTAGAAGGATAAATAGTCTACTAAATATACAGACAGTAGCAATAAATGTTTCAAAGAAGGCCAGAACCTGCAGTCATGTGGGTACCGTGGTTCTCACACAGGTGCTGAGGAGACACTGCAGCTTCACCAACGCACATGAATGATTTTATAGTGCTGCCACTGCTTTTTGGCTGGGGCTGTGGGGTCAGTAATATCTGCTGGAACACAAATCTACTTTATTTACTCTGGGGCGTGTTAAAGGTAAACAGCAACAGCAGGATGAGTGCTGTGGAGAGAGGCGGGCGGGGAGCGGCCACAGCGGAGGCTGAGGGGATTTTGCACAGGTCCACTGGAGAGGTGTCTGTGCACCCGAGCTGTGGCCCTGCCTGCAGACACGGCACAGGCACGTTCAGAACAATCACGCCGTTTCTGTGAGGCGATTTTTCTGACCAAAACCCCCTTTTCTAGGTCCGGCAGGGAGCTAGCAGCCATCCGGCTGGATGTTCTGCCCAACTCCATCCTTCGGTTCGGCCAACGGAGGTATTTCGAGGTATTTTATCCCACTCGTACCCATACCTGAACGTGCACACACCGAGTTTATTTATTTGTCATTTCCTATAATCTTCTTTAAGCAAGACTTAATAAGCCTAGCCCATGTAAGCTTATTATAGGCTCACAAGCCTTTGGAGTTTAACACGGCTTCTAATTTTCTTAAGGAATTATTTAAGTCTTACCGATTGAGGTGAGGGAAGCCTGTCTGACGAGTACAACTACCTGCACCACAGGGCACACGGGACTACTGAATAACCCAAACACACGCCTTACACCCTCTGCAGCTGCTGCATCCAGCGTCAAGGGTGGCCCGGGATGCCTTTGGGCAAGTTAAAAAAGCTGAGTTTCCCTTTAAATGACAGCGCCGAATCACTAAAACAGGAAGTTGGCTCCTGAAAGGCTCTGTGGGCTCAGCTGGCGGGGCTGGTGCCGAGCTGCGAACGGGGCGATGGAGCACCGAGGGAACGGGGGCTGCTCGCCGCCCCCAAGCCCGCAGAGGATAGACTCAATCCCCGGCTGCCGCAGCAGCTCCGGGCCCCGCACCCGCGGCCGAGGGGACCCGCGGCCCCAGCGGCTGCTCCCGCCACAGTCCCCGTGTGCCCCCGCCGCCTTACCCGGCCAGCTCCAGGAGGAGGCTGGTCACGCTGAGTCCCCACGCCGAGCCGGCCTTCAGCACCGCCACCACCTGCGGCAGCTTGATCACGGCACACACGGCCCAGGTTGTCAAGTGCACCAGGTCCAGCAGCCCCGGCGCCATCCCGCTGCGGCGGCCCGGGCAGGGGAACCCGCGGAGCGGCGGGCGGGGTGTGGCGGAGCCCGCCCGGGACGATCGCGCTGGCGCCGGGGCGGCCCTCACGGAGCGTTTGGGGCGCAGGCACTGCCCGGGGCGCGGGGAGGGGATAGCCGGGCCCGGCGGAGCATCCGCTGCTCCTCGGGAGGAGCTGTGGCACGGTCACCCCCGGCCCCTGCTGCCGAACACTGGGGGGACACCCGGGCCGGCCCCGGGCTGCTGCTTGAGGCCTCTCCACATCTGACTCCCTCGGTGACCAGGCCGTGRAACGCTCTGCTTCAGGTTCAGAGTGCTTGTCTTAGAATGACTCGTACCCTGAACAACATCCCCAGAATAGGGGTCATGTGATGCTGTGCCGGCCATGTGCCGTGTTC
>NW_026623359.1:1582827-1703442 GCF_030028575.1 Malurus melanocephalus
ATTCCCGCAGAAGGGGATGGTACGCTTCTGACAGCAGCCCTCATTTTTACAGGGAAAAAGTGCAGCAAAATTAAAAGTTCATAAATGCTGGACTTGTCAGATGACACCGRAACCGACCTGAATAAACTTTATAACTCAATATGAAGTATTTGAAAGCAGGCATTCTTTATTTGCGCAGGACACAGCCGATCTTTCTTTATTCTGTCTGTGGAGTGAGACTTTACAACAAAGTTTTTATTTATTACAGTTACACATTCTCAGTAAAACATTTAATATGTAAATATTTTCCTAGAACTAAATTGCTTGCATCCACCTCTTACTGGAAGTTTATTAAGAACCAGCTCTGGTGGTTGTGTTCACTGAAGGCTTCGATATTACAGTTTTCCTTTAACTTTTTCTTTGTGTGTACACTGTTGTTTCTTGTTACATAAAGTTTGGTAAAAGACCACTGCAGGCTTCCTTATCTGTTTCTCTGCTGGTTCCAGCTAAGTTTATCGTCATGTGGGTACCTTTACATTCTTTTATCTTTTTWTTGCCAGTTAGTGTTTCAGCAACTTCAGGGAAGCTGAAAATTTTTATTCTTTAAGTTATTTTTCACAGGTTATTGGAGATGTAGCAGGTTCTCCGGGACATACACCTACCCACCATACAGAGTTTTACACAAAAATAGTAAAGCTTTTGTACTTCTCAGCTTGTCAGAACTAAATGAAGGTTATCCAAGGAATACACATTTGTACTGATTACACATGGACGGAATCTTGGCTCTTTTGTGCCTGCATATGGCTGGGACTGCTTTGACCATCAAATCCACACCATTAATTTAGAGTTTTACCTAAAGGTAATTGCTTTGACACGAGGGTTATTTGCAGGCAAAGCATTCCTTGTTTTTCATTTTAATGTTAATGAAAGTTGTGTTTCACTATGATCAGTAGTTCTTAAGACAGGTTTATTGCACTAATTCTGCATACCCTTAGTGGTGTTTTAAAACAGTATTACTAATYCTTAATTTTTAAATCGTTGCCTTTTGTGTAATTCAGTTATAAAGGGAAGGAGGTATGTAGAAGTAAGTAAAATCTCARAACTCAGGAATAAATGCCCCCTGAAACAAAATTCTAGTGTAGAAACTGTTAATACTATTCGCAATAATCAAGCTTTTCAGAGACAGTAAAAGAAGAATTTTTTAAGCTTACCTTAAATAATATTTCTTCCAAGATTTTCTTGATAAATTGAGCTCTTGGCCTTGTGAGAGCATTATGTACTTGAAAAATAGTTGAGAAGTCATCATACAAGAGGCAGTTACCTCATTTAAAATTAGTTCTGAGGTGYAGATGTTTCTGTCATTTCAAATAACCCGAGAATAGAGAAATATCTAGGGTATAAGTTGTGTATCTGCCCTACTGTGTGCATTTTTTGGATGCTGATCCAAAAAAACCAATATAATTGTCAGTAATGTGTATTACCTATTACCTTTCTAATCAAGAAGCTGGACTGACYTCAAACTATTAAGCAGGTCCATGAGCCCATTTTATTCTACTGCATTTATATTTAAGAAGACATTAGGTAAGCTTTAGTCAGCATTTCTCCTTTTTAAAAAATACATCCTGCTTTGCATTGCAAGCAGTCAGATAAACAGAATGATTCRCCATCCTTCCCCTGCCCTGTCTGTGTGATGGTCCCGCTCTGCATCTGTTCACTGCCCACGTGAGCAGCAGCTTAAGGAAGGAACAGACGTCACCGTGCTGCGCAGCCCTGTTCAAGGCTATGACAAAAAAAAATTTATAAGTGAGCAGTATAAGAAATCCTTCCTAGTCTGTTTAAATCATTCAGTTCTACATCAAGTTTCAGATTTGGTAAAGTGCAGCAGAATGCARAAACCATTTAAATTACAGTTCACAGAATGAATCCATACCCTTCAGGTCTCTAGTGCAGATTGCCAGTTCTGCAKCAGATGGGCAGTGCTTTAACACTGCTGCACATCAAATGGCAATGCACATGTTGACTCCTATTGAAAATGAAACAGAGAAGGGAAACAATCTTCCTGTAGTAACCAAGGACAAAAAGCCAAATCAGATTTTTTTTTTTCCCAAAAATTATGTTGGCATATCATAGTTGAGTTTTGGAACAAAATAATGTCTTAAATTTTGTGGGTTGGCGAAGAATACGGAGAGCACTCTCTTGCTGGTTATTTCCACAGTCTGGCATGCTAACAGGGAATAGTTAATTTTATTGATAATTGGTGTTTTAAACTCTAGGTTAACAGAAAGGRGTTTCCACAACTGAGGAGCTTGTGTGGATGGGGACAATGCCTAGGAGACATGAGGAAGAAGGCTGGTGGGGGACACAGTTGGCCAGGGACAACAGGTTGCAGGATGTTCAATCATTTGCCCAAGGAAAGGGAACGTTAACGCAGTGTGTCAACAAATACAGCCTGGGAGAGAAACCAGAGGAATTAGACATACCAGCTCAGCTGCAGTCCTGTGACCTTTTTGGGATCACAGGAGCAGTATTGCAAGGAAATTACGAGTGCCATGATGGGAGGATTCAAGCTTTTTTGGAAAAGCAGACASGAAAATGTGTGGAAGTTGTGTCTTACACAAAACAGTTTCTCTTTGCCTGGAGATYTCCCCTGCCTGGAATAAGCACTGAGCCAACTGAGGGGTCAAGACTGGTGGGGAGGCTGGCATGGGGAACATTGTGGAGCCACCTGCTGTAAATTGGCTGATTGGAGGAGGAAGCAGATGAAGCCTTAAATAACTAAAAGGAGCTCACAATTGCAGGCACAGGCTGCTTTGGAATACAAACTTGCCTTGCTATCTGGAGGAGCACTCGGTGAGGCAAAAGCAGTTGAACCAATTTTTGTGAGTGCTGTTTGGCCACATGACTGTGATTTCCATGTCCTTTAGTCCTTCTGCAAGCTGCATATTTGAGGCCCTGTTCTGCCACTAGAGACATCAAGATAAAGAGGAGGTAAAAATGATCAAGACTTTAAAGCAAAATTAAAAAACAATTACTATGATTTTAGGTACTCTTGGTCTTTGATTGTCTTTGCTAAACGCTTGTAATACCCAAGGACTGTGAGCTTTCCTGTGGAGTAGTAGACTGATGCGGACTTGTCACAAAAGCTCACCATGAGGAAGGAGGTTATCTCTGTGCTGAGGCCCCTTGGTGGCACAATGACACTGCTTCAACTCTGATTTGAAGAGCCTCCTCTTATTAAAGAAGTCCAATGGGTCCCTGTGCTTCATGTTTGAGGTTATGTTGTACAAGAGTGCATGACATGAGCATAGAAGAAAATGCTGGAGGTTGCATGTGTTCATTGGTTTTGCGTGCAGTATGTTGTATATATTTGTGGCAACTGAAAGCATGACCTTATCTATATAAGGTTTACTTGATATTAGACTGAACAAAAGCATAACAAATTGAATGAAAGTAGGCAAAAACCCTCCAAACCCTCTTGACTCAGTGTTTGGTCTGTGAAGTGTTTTTTTGAGTTAACAGAATTCTGGGTAATGGCATATTATCTTAAATAATATGGCTATCTAAAAAATAGTATTGAGAGCCTAGAATGCCAAACACAGATTTTAAAACCTAACCCAAAAGCCAAAGAAAGCTAGGAATCTGGGACGTGCAGAAGAGAAGGGAAATACACTGACTAGTATCCCTTCTAGAAAATCTACGTTGAGCTTGTACCCTAGAGAGGAGGTTGAGTGGTAGCTTTTGCATCTGGAACCAGTGTTGTTCTAGATCCATATTTATATCTGACCCCGAAGAAGGGTCTCCAGCAGGCCTGGAGATTGTGAGTACATAAGGACAGCTGCCCTTGCTAAGGTCATGGTGTGTGATGCCTCCTGCATTCTTGCTAAATGTCTTCTGATTCTCCYGCAGTGTTCAAATGGCTCTGCCAGCACTTAGGAGCAGCTACAGTACAACCATGCTTATTCCAGCAAAAAGATTGTTCTCTTACCAGGTCTTACCAGTGAAACACTGCCAGGTGCAGGTTTCACTCTGGCTTTTACAGGGTTTTTTTATGTATCCCTATGGTAATACAGTGCTAGCAATGTGTCAGCATTCTGTTAAGTTTTGTGGTGGAGAGTTGATGCAGGTGCTGTGTTTTCAGTCCATTTGGCTTTAAAGAGACATAATGGTGTAAAAGCTGATAAGCATTGTGATAGCTGTAGGTGGTTCTACACTATGTCTTTGGTTTCTCTTTCTCAGCAACACCTGCAGTTGACATAAGAGTTACTGCATTAATAAATTTTTAATTTACAGATAATATAAAATATGTCCAAAAATATTTTGTTATTTAGTAAGTGGACAAAGTAACACACAGTTTCAAGTGATCAGGCCCTAGAGTCAACCCAAATGCCATCATTTTTTATATTTATTGTACCAGTATATTTTCACATTACTTCTTAGTGCAGTTTGTCAGTCATTGTATGCCAACTGAGACTGTCTTCTGGATTAAGAGACAATTGCAATTTTGCGGTAGTTTTGCTCCATCAGCCTGGCATAAAGGTCTTTTGCTARTATGTGGCTGTAAGCCCAGATATTTGGAAATTCTGTTTCTAGGTGCTGGCACTTTTGTAGATTGATAGATTCATACATCTTCTCAGACAGGCGTTGGAAAGGTTGCAGGATAAGTCAGTCTGTGGGATCTGTGCCCTGTGACAGAAGGGGTCTGTGGGCAGGGCTGTGCCAGCACCTCTTCAGCCTTCAGCAGAATTCCTGGGTTACTTGGAGACCCATCTGTGTTTCAAGGAATTGATTGAAACAAACATGAAGTTTTCTGAAGAAGGAAAACATACCTGACACGGATTCAGAGTATCAAGTAGAGTTTTTAAGAGAGGTATCTGGCTTTAGGAAAGGTTTACTGGTTTGGATTTAGGAAATGCAGCTTGGGCCCCTGACAGATTATTTTTGGCTTCTAAAATCAACAAACAAAAAAATAACCCACTTCAGAAAACTGTTGTCTGATTTRAGAGGAACTTTAGTTCAGAAATTTATTTCTATATTCACCATGTGAATATGTATGTACATAATGCATACAAATGTATGATGCCCAGACTGGCAATGTTGCCTGTCTAATGTTTATATATAATCATCCTTGCCCGTCTCAGTTCTAGGAATCTTACAGTTTATGCAATTTGCGCAGCATGAATAAGACCTTCTTTGTAGGAAAACCTGTTTAGTTATTTTGTTTATTGTAATCTAAAGGTCAAGAAACAGTTTTAAATACAGTTTCTAAGAAACAACTGGATTTACAGTCCTCGCTGATCTTATTAAACAAAACTTTGTAGTTAAGGTACCATCTGGGAACTATATATGAAGACTGTTCTAAAAGCATGGGAAACTCAGGTTTATATGAACTTGCATATTTTTTGTAATATATATTTTTTGTAATATATATTTCGCACTTATTTTAAATGGAACTCAAAATGAGAACACACAAAATCTGGAGGCACTGAAAACAGCTCTCCACCAAGGTAAAATTATCAGTAACAATCCTCAAAAATATAGAAGAGAAAGCAGTATATAACTAATGGAAGAATTAAATCAGTACCACTAGCCGCTTGTGATCTTTAATGGAAAGAAATACAGAAAATGAATTTTCTAAACATAGATAATCCCTTGTTTGAGATCTGTCAACAAAAGGGAAAAAAGCTTATAAAAATCAAGCCTAAGTTATACACCATAAGAGTGCTTTACAAGTAACTTACCACACAGTGTAATATCTACACAATGTGTTTGATAAATGGAATTTCCACTGATTGTTTACAGATTTCACTACTGTTATAATCTCATCCAATCTTTCAAAGACACTGTGCTTGTATAAATAAAGATTAGTTGGCAAAGTTAATTATTGTAAGAGAAAAATGACTGCTAAACTTGGGATGCAATTGGAGTCTAGAGATTGTCTGTCTGCTGCCTTCTACTTTCAGATGCTGAGGTAGTTTTGATTAAGACCCTGGATATTCTTAAAAGGTCTTTTGTGGAGGTTGCTGTATATGGTAGAGAGACCCAAACTAACTTTGGAAATGTAATGCTGGGTACCAGAGGAGAGCTAATTGCAGSAGCATAAAAGAATTTGCATTTCCAGGGAAAGTGTTAATAATTGAACAAAGTCACATGTCCAGTTCTACACAATGTTCCCATATTACAGATTATCTGATCTATTCCACACAGGAAACTTTGGTTCTCAAGACATTTCCCCCTTGATCATTAAGATGTCAAAGCACTTAAGAGTTGCTGTTGAWTTAACAGAAGATAGAAATGAATTGGAGTTCTGTGGTGAACAGAGCTGGTCCTATCCGGTTGCTGCCCRCTAGTATTTTAGAGTAATTTCAATTAACTTAAACTAAGACTCAGAAAGTCAAGATATTAGCTTAATTGCATATCAGAAGAGGCAGTTGAAGGTTGCTGTGATCACCCAATGAGGCACAGAGCTACATTTCCAACATTGAAGGCTGTACTCTTCGATGATTAAGCCAAAAATTACTGAATACTTTGGCTTCTTTTCAGGTATTCCTACAGACTTTCCAATTGTGATCTGTTGGCCTGAAGTGACCTGTGCAAAGGAGTACAGCAGGGCTTTTCCTGTGCTGAACACACATCACCACTGCACATTCCCACCTCAGGAACCACCTGGCACCTCAACGGTTGCTTYGTCCAATTGAGGACACAGGACATGTTTTACTGAAAACTTCCTCAGATTTTTTGAAGAAAATTGGTTGTTGCCATTCATAGATGTGACATAATATGCTCTTTGAGAAGTATCCTTCTCACACCTGTCAAGAGGACACTAAATAAGCCTCTCAGATGTCTGTGATTAAAAGAGACACATCTAGATTTTGTGAAAAGTATCCTGTATGAGTAGTTCAAATAATCCAAAAATATGTGATCAAACTGTATTCTAGAGGTAAAATATATTTAAACCTGGTATAATTAAAATAGGAATTTTTAGAAACTTCTTAGTGAATTTGTTTGAAAAAATCATGTTTGCAAAATATATTCTGATTCAAACAGCTCTGGTGTAGTCAGAGGATTGGTGAAAAATCTTCATACAGTCATTCAATCTATACAGTAAAAGATGAACCACATTAAATACATCCCTCTCAATGGATGTGTGTGTTTAATTTTCATAGGTGGAGATTCCTCAAGGAATCCATTCCAGTGCTGCATTATCCTTACTACTAGCTTCCCAAAAAGTTAATGTGATTCTTCCTTGCTGTGATTTAAGCTTGTTATTTTTGCTGCTGCCTGACACTCACTTGAAGTTCCAGAGCTATACATGTATCTAAGGATTGGTATCATCTTCCAAGACTGTTTTTTTTTTCTTCAGGTTAAACTTTTAACAGTCTTTTTAATGTTTTCCTATATGACGTCTTCCCATACTCGGTTGCCAAAACTGCTTCTCTAGATTCTGATTAGTAGCCCATCTTTGGGGTAAGATGTGGAAGGTCTTATCCAAAACTAGATGTGCTTGTATTTGAATTAATGCCAGTTCTAAGTGAAGTGGGAGGATGAAACTGTGCGCTGTTTAGACCATCCTCTTATGCTCCAGTTTGCGGGAACTCTCTGAGAGAAGGATTCCCTGGATTCACACACAGTAAACAGAGTCAAGAATCTGGAATTATTTCATATAATTAAAAAGGAATTATGTGACACTGCCTTAGTGTCCTTTTAGCTGGATTACTTGATGTGGAGTGAGTGCCATCTGGAGGTTAGAAGGCATGGAGCTCTGCATGCTTTCATGCTGAAAAACAACATCTCYGTGCTTTACAAATGAAATGTTCTTACATAAGTAGGAGTTTGAGCCTGACAGATACTGGGCACCCACCACTCAGTGTAAAGTTTGTGACCCACAGAAAGACTTGCATCTGCTCAGTATGTCTCAGAGTTAGGCATGCAAGTGAAACGTCTCTTGGTATTATGCAATTACCAATAAATATTTAACCTCTGAGTGGCCTGTGCAGTTTTTGGAAAAAAGYTCTGGAGGGCACAGAGCAAGGAAAGTCTTGGACTACTCACTCCTTTCCTGCTTTCAGATGTGTGAAAATAATTGAGTTCCTGGTGCAGTCTTCTGCTCACAGGAGAGAACAGAAAGCATTTTAGCTTARCAAGAGGTCTGTTTTAAAAAGCTTCCCATATGGGGTGTCTGAAYTCAGTTCTCCAGCATAATTCGTGTCTGCACAGAGTGGAATCAGCCCTCCTCACCTGAGCTGGTTGCATGATGTGGTTTTCATTCTTCAGGTAACTTAGTTGTCATCTCAAAAGCCTTAATCCTCCAACAGTTTTCACCATCTTGCGGAAGCCAGGAGGAGAATTGCTTGGAGTCATGACTTCAGGGTGTGAGACTTGTCTCTGGCTTCTACAATGCCTTTTTTTTGCCTGAGACCACTTGGATCAATGATCACACTGGTTACAGTGGTCACCTTGTGTGCTTCTGAGCTGCATTCTGCCACTGAAGTCTTATCATGTAAACAAACAGCTTTAATTGCAAAGCATAAGTGCACCCATCTCCACATCAGTCTGGTGAGAGGCTGCATCCTGGTGTGTCAAGGCAATGCTAATGGCTTCTGTGTAGAGCTCCACTTAGGACTGAGCATAATCCTGCAGAAGCTACACAGAGTTCAGAGGACAGATATTGTGTGCACACTCTCCATGCTCTGCTGCTTGCTGCTTTGTCTCTRCAGAACAACAGGCCATAAAGATTCAGCCTATGTAATGAAGGTGCACTGGCTGAACAGGCTTTTGGTACTGTGCTGATTTACCTTGATGATGGTTTCCCTGGGCAACCRCAGATTTTGCAAACTATGAACCTGTTAAATTCAAGGCTGACAATCCTGAGGGTGTAAGACAGGTTGCTGAGCCAACACGCCTCCAGAGCAAAATGTGAAAGCCCGCTTCCTTGTCAATGAGTTTTCATCAGCTGAACCAGAAAAAAAGTGTAAGAGAAAGGAATTTGAGAGCAGCAAACCTACAGAAAGAAAAATGAAAACTAGTGTGAAAAATATTTGGTCACCCACCCTCAGCAGGGAGTGGTGAAAAGCACAGAGCATGTCTCACGTGCCTTAAGTATAATTCTTTAGTGCAAGTTTATACATGCAGAAGGTGAAGAATGCTTATCTAACTACATGCAACAAGCTGCTGCATTTGTATGGTGCTGGCTTTCAGAACTGAATGTGCATTGTTTATGTTGTGACTCATCTGAGAAATCTCTATTAATTGTTTTAACGAGATAAATTTCATGAAGAAATTGTCTTTTGTCTGTAATCTTGTTCTTTCTTATATTAGTGGTATGCTTACTGTAGATTTGCATGGGGAGATGGATGAAATCTGTGCTATCTGTATATGGCCCAGTCACCTGAAATACCAAGAGGATCATTTATTATGGCATTGTTGGACAACATCCATTTTTACCCATGAAAGGACTTGCTTTGTTGCTGTTACACTGAAGCACTTAGAAAGCTGGAGCTCACCCTGAAGTTCTTCTTTTGTGCTCCATTGCTGAAGAAGTAATTTCGTATTTACCCTGCCCTGCCAAGCTCAGTATTTATTTGACTGACAATATTTTGGTTGGTTGAGTTAGGAACTTTGCTTGAGAACACAGACATGTAGTTTGGCAGTGGCTTCTGCTCCTTTCTCTTACCCTGGATAAAACAAGGACCATTMATGAGTTTTCAAAATTACATCCATTGTTTCTTACAAAAATACAAGTTACTTGAATTGTTTAGAATATCAGCACTTCTGCTTTTGAAATTAGAATTTAAATGTACTTCAAAATATCACGCTGACTGTACATGAAAGTGTTGTAGAAATAAAGCAAGACAATTGGGTTTTTTTCCTGTTGTCTTATGATAGGCTAACAGAGGGAAAGAAATAATTTTAWAGTGTGTTGTGTAAAATGCTATCTGGGATGGAAAGTTAGCCTGCTCTGGAATGGTTGTGGTGTGGGAGGTTTTTTCTTTAGTTTTTAGTAAGTAGCTTGGGTTTCAGCAGAATGACATCTTACAAATTTTCGTCTGGGAAGTTGGTTCTTCCAGCCCTTGTGTTTCAGCCAAGTTGTTAACATTGAAGCAGATTGAGCACRTACAGGTAGCAGATGAAGAAACTTCAGTTCTTTAATTTTTCTTGAAGATTTTAGTCATAAAGCATTTCCCAATAATGCCTAAGTATGCTTCAATTTGAAATACTAGCTTAGCTCAAATTGACGAAAACTAAAAAGAGCATGGGTACAGATGAATGTCTGTTCAAAACTCACCATTTAGTCATGGTCCTTTAGGAAGCTCCAGTTCTGGTGCCTTGGAATGGAAATAAAAAATTCAGTGTCAGTTTTTCTGTTTTTAAAGGAATTAGTTAATTTTGATCATAATTGAATGCCTCTTCAGCTGCTCAGTTTGACACTTCCAGCCCAGTTTGACACTTGCAGATTCCTTGTACTAAAACCTGTCTTTTCTGTGATGGAGCCCAGGGTTTTATTTATTCTCATACTACATGAGGAGTGGATGTTTTCTTTTGCTAAGGGAAAGTGAGGATACCATGCCCGCAATGTATTCCTTGTGCAAATGTAAATAAATTACCCATGTCCTGAGTCACTCTAGAAAACATTTGTCCAATGCCTTGAGCAAGACACACCATCTCAGTTTTTAAATGACCAATACTTTGCCGGCATAAGTCCCTGGTAGGAATTCCCAGAGCCATATTGCTGCAGGCAAACATCCATGGGAGTATTTTGTGCAGGTAGGCAGCTGTGCTAGAAGCACATGGAGTCAGAAGACCTGAGTTTTGCTCTTCAGCTCAGTTCTATACCTGGTGTGGGACCACAGGGCAAGTCCTTTGATTTTCCATAGTTTGCTTTCCTTGGCCTGAAATGGAGAAAATACCAGTTCACCCACTGTTGTAAGAGTATGGTGAGTCAAGAGAGGAAACAGTTTTACACAGCTTTATTTGCAGCAGGGYTCAGGGTACACCTGGGTTGACTCTGAGCTGCTCACTTGTGCTGCATCTAAGCTCATTGAACTAGTGCTGAAGCTGAGCTTGTCTGTGCCGCACAGCCATATACCATGTGGGGCTAGGAGCACTGGATTTCTGTGCTGCACTCCCCTGTCCAGTGTAGATATGCCCCAGGTGCAACTAAAATCGAATTTATGAATGTTCTGTTTATCACTATATGTCTCAATATACCAGCACAACACTGAGGTCCTAGAAGTTTTTATCTCGATAAGTAGGCATTATTTGAATGTTTTCAGATTTGGGTATAACTGGATGGTGCTAATTAGTGAGAAATGTCATGGTCTCAGGTATTGTCCTACATCTACCTCAGGTCAGACCATTTAATACATACCTGCCTTTCTCCCTCATTGTTTTTGGGATGGAAATGTGGAATTGAAGGACAGCCCCCTGCAGGCTGTAGGGTGTGTGGTTTGGTGAATCCAGCTTTAGGCATCTTGTTCTTCACCAGTCTGCCCTACCCTTTAGCAAGAGTTTGTGTCTTCATAGCTAAAACTGGAAAGCAGAACATACATCAGCTGTATGGAGTGTTACACACTCAGTGAGTTTGCACCAATATCCATGCCTGTCGACCCCAGGGKCAGGCAGAATCCTTCCTGCTGCCTTTGCTAAGGAATGAGTATGGAGCAGGCTGAGCCTGTTGAGCAAGAGTCTGAGTCTCCCAGCACAACTGGGAGAGAATAACACTGCCCTGGCTTTGTGTGCGTCASAGTTCTTGGCATCAGCCTGTCCTTCAAGTAAATGCAGCCAGACAAGAGTGCAAACGTATCTCTGGGGAAATCAGGACTGTGATCTGTATCTCCTCCAGTAGGCTGAAGAGGGCAAAGGTTTCCAGATGATTTCTTTTTCCATTTTAAAAAATCCTGAGAGTGATGCTCTTTTTCTTTCCTTTCGCTTGGGCAGCACACAGTTGGAAATGGAGCTGCTTTTAATTTTATCAAGGATATTCTTCTGATAGGTATARTGATGCTGTGTTCTGAAGTATGAGCATAAACACTTACTCAAGATATGTGGTGGAGACAGGATCTTAAATTTGGGTTCCTTTGGGTCACTGGTGTGTGCACAGTCAAAGCTTAGTTCATACGTGTACAGCTCAGTCTGCTGAAACACCATTACAGTGGGGCAACTTCAAGAGATTTACAGACTGGGAATACAGAATTGTATTTTGGCAGAACATTCTGTTCAGCTTCCATTTCAGCCATTTCCAAGACTATGAAAAGAGTTGATAATATCAGCGTGTCTGCAATAAATTACAAAGCTTGGCACTTTTATATCTTCATTGTGCAAATYGACAAAGCTAGCAGATAGTTAGCATACAGTTCTTTGCATCTCTTTTCAGCTTAAGCCCAAGCATGCTGGAAGATATTAGCACAGATTTTGTCCAGTGAAGAACAGGGATAATGTAACCCTAGAAAGGAAGGTATTAGGATCTGATCCAAGGTCCCTTGTTTGATAGTGTTGGCTTTGGATCAAGCCCCAAGGCTGTCAGGGAGTATCAGTACCATTGTCAAGACAAGCAGAAGAGGCATGAACTGGAGCAAGTGACTTACCAGATTTTCCTTCCTCTCTGTTGAGCCTCCACAGACTCCAGATCTTRTCCTGTTGGACCTGGTCTGGCTGGCTGCTGGTCTGCCCAGGCCCAAGCAGCCACTTGTGCAGTGACAGGTCAGCTTGGTTGGGTGCTGCTGGGACACAGGAGCTGGGGCTCRTTGTCCCAGAGGTGTGATTGCTGTTTGTCACGACCTAACCAAGATATTTCTCCTGAATCCAGAACCCCTTCCCAAACTGTCCATTTTTGAGACTCACCATATGTCCAGCCTTTTTAGATATATTGTGACTTTTCAGAAAGTGAAACCCATTTTTGTTTGCGCTTTCAAAGCTCCTTCTCTCCTAACATTTTCTGTCAGCTGCTGCTTTGAAGTGCTTTCAGAAAAGAACATGCACAGCAACACTGACAGGCAGTGCTCAGCACTGCTTTACTTCTCTCTTATTTAACACTCCTTTCCTACTGCTTTATCTTGCATCATTGCTTGAACACTGAGGGGGTTTTCATGGTAACAGCAATTTCTTAAGAAGTGACTCTAATTGGAAGCAATGGGATCTCCAGATGTAACCAGCAAATTCTTAGCTTACAAGGTGATTACAGTGACTGCAGCTGAGATCAGCCTCTATCCAAAATCCTCAGGACAATAAAGTCTGATTTAATAGCAAAGCGTGCTGTGGAGATTGCTGCTGAGTAATCAGGAGGACTTTTGTTGTGGTTATGTAGCAGAAGCAAAAACTTCTGAAAACTGCTGGTTTCCCTGGCGTGTTTACTGTCTCGATTGGAAAGGTCTGACTYGTGAATATATACCAGAAAAGGAGAAGAGACCCAGTGTGACAGCTGCTGGGGCCTTGAACTCTGTTTGGGGCCAAGATGTTTGGTTAAAATAAAGTGATTCAAGGAATCTGTTCTGAAACCTTATTTTTAAATTAAAAAAAAAAAAAAGCAGTGAGAGATCATCAAAAGTCTTTTCTAAGCACTTAGAGAGTTTTGCAGATGTTATTRAGCAACTATGAGAAGTTTTTAAGTAACTTTAAAGGGTCATTAGTATACAAAGTGAGAATTTTCAAAACAGTGTCCAGAATGTCAGTGTTTGTCTTTGCAGTCAGCCTGTTGAGCTTCTGCGGTATGAACTCACTTCGTCAAGTATTTGTGACCTTGCAGGAAAACAGAGTATTTCACGTATAAATTTCCTCTGAAATTCTTGACTGACTTGTTTTTGAGTAGGGTGATGAGCTCCAGATGAAWTCTAGCCAGATGAATTCTAGTCTCTTATTTTGTCTTTCTGGTAAATGCTAATGAACTTTGAATCTACTTCTTCAGGGGGATTTTGGCAAACTTATTTACTTGCAGTATTGGGAACCACATACTGAATTTGGCAAATAATTTCTTTTAAAATAGTTACAACTATACAACAATCCAAACACTTCATGAAGATGGGTTTGAGCAAGAAATACTTCTATAATTCTACAATAATTTTGAAAAAAATATTCTGAATTTGAAGATTGTGATAACATAACTTAAGAAAAGGTAAATTCTACCTCAAAACCCCATGTTTGCTTCGGTTTTGAATTAAATTTTAGTAGACKTTTTGTTTGTTAGCTATTTTTTCTGAGATAATTGAAACCTGAATAGTGTTTTTCATCTCTTTCAGCCAAAAAGCAAAAAAAAAAAAAAAAGTCATGTACCCACATAGCATTATCATGAAGTGAAGAAGTGAAGAAGTGAAGTGTTTTCCAGCTTGGACTAATATTGTCCCTGTTCCTCTTGTGGATTCTGCTTATCTTGTTGCATTTGTTCCAGGGTCCTCTCCAAGCTGGAGTGTGTGCAGCTGGTTGGAGAAGAGTGTTTTAGCAGCATCTGATTGCTTTGAAAGGAATCTGAGGCACTTTTGGAAGACCCAATGCATTAATCAGAGTGCATAGGATTTTAACTCCTAATCTGGTTGGGAAAGGATCCTGATGGAAAGTCTGCTCCTTTTAATTCTTGTGTATAAAGCTCTTGTATCAGACCAGAATTTTAATTCTGACCCTTTCTTCAAGTCAATTTCTGCAAATTAAACAGTAATAAGCTAAAACTGTTTTACTGTGAACAGCCTCCAAATGACTACTTGCAGCCACCGAATAAACTGGACAGAAAGACTGCTAGCAAGTGTTTTAAGTCTGTGCCATTGTGTGGTCTCAGCAGACCTGGTGCAGATATTGAACTTTTTCCCTTCACTTTTCCCATTTACCAGTTTAGCATTTTATTTGAATTGGTACAACTGATTTACTGTGTACATCTTTCCATCCTGCAGGTTGATGTTTATTGTGGCTTCATGTCACATATATCTATGTAAATTCATTAGAACATCTTGATTTTTTTCTGGTTGGGGACATTAATGAAAAATAATTATRAGTGTCACTGTGGAAGATGGCCTYTGCTTTGMAGTTTGTTTTTTAATTAATTCAAAAAGCAGTCTCAGTGCCTGTCATTCTGAGGGAGAAGTTGACTGAGGTTAGTCTTTCGGTTTTACCGGACAATTGATGATATGCACTACAAATTCATCTGGGAAAAATATGGTAGTTATTTCCTTTGAGTCAAAGGAAAAGCTGCCTAGAGAGGCTTTTTATAGAGGAAAGAGTTCAGGTGTTTGGACAAAACCTTTTTATTTGACCACAAGAGGGTATTGCAGTATCAGTTATGCAAGACTGTAACTAATGTTTGCCTTTATGAGCATTGCCTCATTTTTAAAACACATATTTCGCAAAACTGATCATTTATATTGGTTAGTAGTTAGGAAAATCAGGTTTTGTWTGCCACAATTTTATGTCCTTGTCCAAGGGCAATTTCTGAGCTGTTTTTTTCCTAAAATTTCTAGTAACAAGTTTCTTACAGCTTAAGAGGTTCTCCTCAGTCAAGGCAGAGACTTAGTTACTTTTGAAACACTGAAAAACTTCATGGAAATGGCTTGCAAGAATGCATGAGCAACAGAAAGGAAATAATAACAGGAGATTRACGTGTTGCTGCTTTGTCTGGAAGTGCCTGTTGGTCCAGGATGGGACCTGGCACAGTCAGTGAGACTGATCTGATTTTTCCATATGGTTTTACTTGCAGGAATAAGTTCTGAAATCTTTTTTAGCTCATTTGTGTTTCCCAATTTTCTTATTTACATCCAGTTCTTCTGTAGTGTACATCCAATGTCAGTTTGTACTTTTCTTTTTATAAGTCAATACTGTGTTGCAATACTTTCCTACAAAAGTTTTGTATTATAAACTTTTAAGAGCTATGTTGTCAAATATGCTATGTTTGTGTCATGTTTTGTACTATTCAGACCGTGGGAGGGGGACTTAGAAGGATTTTTGGATTCTTCCATGCCTAGATCTACTGCTGAATTTAGGAGAAGGTGCTTGGATGCCTGCATGTCTCTCAACAAGCTCACCTGTAAAAGAAGTAGAAGAGCAGCTATATCTCATTATCTGTGAGGAACAAGTTTCTGAGGGTTCTGATAATGGTTTGATGGACCACAAAGCAATTTTCCTATAAGAAAGTTTATGATCTGTTGCAGACATTTAAGTAGCACACGCATTTAAAAACCTGGGTGCAGGATATATATCGTGCAAATATGAGGCAGAAGGAGAGGGCAGCTCTCTGGAGAGCAGCTCTTCAGAGCAGGTCRCCATTCAGAAGATCTCTGTCACTTCATGAGGAGTGAAGAGATCCCCATGGAAATCTTTCAGTGTGAGCAGTGTTTCCTGCCTGCCCCAAATAGTGACAACTGACTGTCATCATCATTTTCCTCAAGTGAATAAAGATCAGTCAATAAGTCAGGGTTGCAGGCTGGAGGGTGTGTGGTGGTGATGGCTGGCAGAGCAGGGTGTGAGGTGGTTGGTCAGAGGATGCTGGGCACCCAGCAGAATTAGGATAAAATACTGCTTTCTTAATTAATGAGAAAAAGAGAAAGACTTTTTCCTTCTTTCTGTGTGAACTACCTGCATTATCTACACAGGTACAGTATGAAGTGACATTTGGCAGGGCATTAACACGGTGCTTTTTCAGCAGCCCTGGGCATTAAGCACCGAGGACTCTGGAAGACTGGAGGTGACAGGTCCTGCTGCTGAGCCGTGTCCTGGTCTGGCAGGAGCAGAGTGCCTTGGGTGGCTGTATGCAGACAAAATGAGAACTAATCCAGCCAGCTACCACTTTGGAGTCCAACTGCTTTTAAGCAGTTATGTAGCTGACTGATTAAAGGCATCATGCTTTAAGTTTTGCTGTGGGTTTCTTAAGAAATATACTTATTTCATGTCTTAATGGAGTTCTGCTGATAGACCCTGGCAAGCTGAGTGTCTGTTGCGTCGGCAGAGTACAAATACCATGGGGAGAATGTCTGCTTCCAGTGACACAGAGTCTGACACTTCAAAATAAAACCAAAGCTGTAGTACAGACTGTAAGAAATCTGTTGTGATTTTTTTTATCCCCTTATAAAGGTTGCAAAATATGTTAACTACTGATAAGCAGTTTTCCTTATTTGAAGCAAAAATTATTTATTTGAAGGAGTATTATTAACTTGAAAAAAAATATTAAATATCAGCTATTATTTCACAGAATATTCAGGCCTGTTACATTAGAGTCTTCTGTTTAAACCTGCCACCTGAGCAGGTGATGGAAGGGGTACTGTAGGGCTAGTATGTGATTAGGGATTTGAAAGTATCTGGTTTAGGACAAACTARAAATATGTGTAGTGTTCCTCACTGGCTGAGGAATGTTTTCASTTTCTATTTCACATAATTTCATAATTTCTTAGAGGCCAGATCCTGACAAGAAGTGCAATATTATATGGACATCAATATTGTATGGTCTTCGTTGGCCAGAGTTGAGTTGAGTCACATCCTCACCACAACAGGGAGCTCTGGTAACTGCACAGTGGAGCTTGGCTTTATCCTGTTCACTCTCACTGTTCACCCAGTTTGTTACCAGCTCTAGGAGAACTGCAGGGTATAAAGGGGTTGAGGATTTCTGCAGAGGCTGTACTTTGTGCTGCCTAAGCTGCAATGACCACAGCTTGGCCCCTGAGTCAGGCATGGCCCTGATCCTGCAATTCCAGGTTTGCAGCTGCTCACAGTGCCAGCTTACAGGGCAGGGAAACTSCTTCACAAATAGTACAGAGGCTCAGTTTCCTCTCTCTGCTACCTGTGGCACTGGAGTACTTACAGAAGTATTTTGTCCTGTGAATTACAATATTCTAGCTGTGTGCCATTATGTATTTCAATGCTCAAGATGCTGTTCAGGTTTTGGTTTTAGTTTTTTTTYGGCAGTATTCTCTGTTTTTTAGCTATCTACTCTGGCAGCTAAGAGTCTATTTGTTGATCTGCATTTTGGTACACTGACCTTTTCATTTACCATCTGCAGACCATATTAATAAAGSATATTAACTTTCTGTTTTGATGAGAGAAACCAGAAATTCTCTGCTGCAAATTATGCAAAGTTTTCAAAGCAGATACCTAAAATTTATTTAAAATTGTGTCTATGGCTATTAAATGAAAGGCAGCACTTGGCTTTTAAAATGTTYTTCACCTTTGCAAGTTTTGTTGGCTGAGAAATGAGCTATGTCCTCTTAGTTYTTTTTCAAGATAACTTTCAGAGTCTAAAATTGGGAAGCCTTGTCTGAACATGTCACTCACAAGCTTTGTCTATTTTTCAGCAAAGCTTTTAGTGTCTTCATTGCAGTTATTAGTGGGGGTTTCCTTTTAAACTGTAATGTTAAATCCCACTTCAGGCTGATGTTTGTCCAGCTGTGGCTACTGGGGATTGGAAAGAAGTCCTCCCTAAAGGCAGGGTGTTCCCATAACTAGGTGTAGGGGGTTTTGTGTTTAGCCTTTTCTTTGATACACTAGATTCTGGTGGCCTGAGATCATGAGAATTCAGGTCTGAAGGGACCTCAGGATGTCTCTAGCCCAACCTGCACCTCAGAGAATGAGCTATGAGATCAGACCAGCTGGTCAGGGCTTTATTCTGTTGATCTTGAAAGTGTCTGAGGTTGGAGACTGCACAACCATTTCGGGTAATGCATCACACCACAGGGCTGTCTCTGTGACAAAGATATTTTGGCTTATACACAATCAGAACCTCTCCTGTTTCAACTTGTGCCTATTTCATCCCTCCACTGAACCCTGCTCTAAGGAGCCTGACTGACTGCAGGTACTGGGACACTGCTCTTTGATCTGCCCACAGCCTTCTCTGCTCCAGGCTGGGCAGGATTCGATCACCATTGGCGCTGTCAGTGTTACACAGATGTGTCAGACCTTTATCTGACCTACTCTGTTCTCTGTCTCTGCCAATTGCACCATTTACAMTGCTCATGCCCAGCAGGGCAGATGCTCCAGACAGTCTCCATGAGACTCAGAAAATAAAATAACAGAGTGTACAGGGAGTGCACAGTCCATTTTGGCATTCTTTTCTTAGATCACCTACACTGTTCCGTAGTTCTGTTCATCCTTATTTCATTTATTTTTGTACAGAGCTAGATTGTTTTGCTATAAGGCTGGAAACTTTTACTCCCTGAAGAAATGGACAGCCAGAACAATGTGAAATCTTCCTGGATGTGTTTGGAGCTTTGTATTTTTAGCTCAGTTGTGCAATCATTCACGTGCGAATACTCAGTCAAAACTGAAAGGAAAACAGCTGCATCCCCAGACCTTCAGGTCAGAGCACCAAACAGACTTTGAACAGATTTCAGGCCGGATTTTCACTGTACCARGTGCTTCATTAATGATCTTGTTATTGTGTGATGAAGAGAATAGAAATCTGCCTCTTAAAACGGGCTGAATTCCAGCTTTCAAATCAGATCCCAGTTTGCAGAAAACTGGGTCTCTATTTAAGTTTAGAAAGCTTCCAAAGCAGTAGACAGACATACAACTAAATAKGCAGTTGCAGAATTAGGATAAAATACTGTTTTCTTAATTAATGAGAAAAAGAGAAAGACCTTATCCTTCTTTCTGTGTGAACTACCCACATAATCTACACAGGTACAGTATGAGTATTATATACCTCTCTTTAAAAATCTAGCTCTGATCACAGTGCTGACATAAGTGCACCTAACAGCCTTTTTCATGTCATGAAAAGCTTCAGCCAAACTGAGATTGTGGAATATTGTTGCCCTGTTTGACCTGAAGTATTTAATCTTGAAATATAGTGAGATCAGTGAATYGTTAAGGACAAACAGGGCTTCCAAAATGCTTCCAGGTTCTGAAGTTCCTGGACAGAGAACAGATCCTGACAGCACGAAGAACCCCATGTCAGATGAGATCTCCGACAGCTGCCACCATTCCTGGTGCTTAACAGCAGGAATCTCCAAGCTCTGAGATATTGTGCTAGCTGGGTCCTTGGTTTCTGGACTGCTCAAGGCTTCTATATGTTTTTATAAGAGTGGAAAAAATAGCAACCAAAATAGGGATCTTCAGATGGGCTTTTTAATTTTGTTCTACTGCAGCATTCCAAGTCCTTGGTAGATTAAACAATGAAAAAAAAAAATTTACAAATCTTTGTTCTTGTCTGTGGAGCATGTAAGGTTCCTTTAAATGTATTCTAAATTGTTTGAGACTAGCTAATCTGTGCAAAATTAGTTGGGTCAGTGAGATAATCACACATAAAGCCATCTACTGCCATTTAGAAAATTGTAGGATAGTTGAAAAGTCCACAGTGAGCCACCAGATCCACAGCAAAGCTGCAAGAGACCTGGATCTTTCTACAAAAGCAGGAGGGACTGGCAAGAACMTCTGGCTGYCAGTGTGCACAGGATGACTGTGAAYGTGTCAATGCTCCACATCCTGACACCCAGAGTGTTACTCATCCGAATCTCCCAGTCATCTCCACTAACTCTGTTATGGATTGTGCCATGGAGTGGTTTGGGAATGTACAGCCCATGGGGACTCTCAGGCTGCTGCTGGGGAAGGTGAGCTGCACCCACTCTCCAGCCACTCACGGATGTCAACATTGTGGGCCAGACAAGGGCAGGCAGCCCCTGGCCTGCAGGGTGGATTGAACATCTCTGTGGCTCCTTAACCTCAGCTGGGTTCACTCCAAGGATCCATAGTTCCTGCTACTGCACGTGTGTTACCTATACCTCCATTGTCTGTAGGGTGACAGAGATATCCTTGAAGAAGTCCTGTAGCAGCTGTTGAATATGAGATTTATTGAGAAGCAAAGGTATAACTACACCTTCACTAGGAAAAGAGTGCCAGGGCCCACTCCCTGGATGGGAATCATAAATGTTCCCCATGTTAGTGAAGAATTTTGTACTAAGTGATTACATTAGCTTGCATGGTGTGCTCTGTTACTTAATTCCTGTTTAAAAAGGGACTTAGCCAAGAGCAAAGGAAGGAGTTGGCTGAGGGACTTTGTAGAAAAAAGCTTAAATTTCCAGTCTTTTGTTAGAGGAAAGTGTGTCTTTTCCTCTATTTGATAGGGTTAACATTCCTAATTCCATTTTTCCTACATAAAAGTTTTGTTATATTCTTGAACCTGACAATTGGAGGATTGAGGATGTGTTTGGACTGCCTTTTTTGTGTGTCTGATGATGAAAGCAACTTATGCCATTAGCATAAAATAAAAAAAAAACCTTCTTATACTTGTAGGAGAACAGTTTTCAGAAGCTAAAAGTTGTGCTGGTGAATGAGAATATCCGTTCTGGAAACGGCCTGCACTGGATCTGTTATTAAAATGGTATCATACTCTTGCAAAAAAGGCTAATGCAGGAATTTTGAAAAAAGCATCTCTGTGCTGTATCCATTTGATCCCTGCCCTTTGCCTGTTTCTGTTCCTCCATGCTCTCATTAACTTGCCATAATGTGARTATTCTCCCAGGCTGCATGTCTTAGCTTGCACAAACCTACCATTTTGCAGGAGGACTGGAAAACAGCAACAGTGAAAGAAGATTTTTCAAACTGCTGCTTTATGAAAAAAAACTTTTATCTCCAGGTACAGGTTCAAGTACAATTTTTAAMCTATAAAAGTTTTTCTTTTTCTGTATGTCTTTCTTTGTGGTGAGTGTTTCAGTTTCACGAGCGCCTTGGTGTGTGGTGGCTGCTTTACTTTGAACGTTCTGTTTTATGGACTCTACTGTTGGGATTGTTGTTAGCTGGGAGAAGTAAATAGACTTTGAGAAAGAGATCACACCATAGCAACCTTCATCATCGTTTACAGTTCAAATAAACGTCTGTGCTGTGGAAATTTATGTCTTGAAGAATTTTCTAAACTAGAACACTAATTGGTTTAATAACAAAAGGATTAATGAAGATAAGTTGAAGACAAATCTACATTCAATATTTAAATGGTGAATAATTTTATTTTTTAAAAGCTGCTATTTACCCTGAGATTATCTCAGTTGGTTAGAGCATGGTGCTAATACCACCAAGGTTGTGAGGTCAATCCCCATATGGGCTGTTTAGTTAAGAGTTGGACTCGATGATCCTTGYGAGTCCCTTCCAACTYAGAATATTCTGTGAATCTGTAAATAATACATCACAGCCACTCARTAGGGAGACAGTATATTTCACTTATTTACAATACCAGAAAGTACATGACTGTTTTGAGGGAGAAATTCATGTAAGCACCAGGAGAATATGAGTTCTCCCATTAAAAGTAATATTAAAACTCTCCTTGTTTAATGGCAGCATGTGTGTTTTGAAAACTCAAACCTGTCAATTTATAATTTCCTCACCTTTTTGGTTAAAGAAGTAGATTTTATTCAAGCAAAATGTCTGTTGGCTGAACTGGACCTTTTACTCCCCTCTGAACATCCTGGCTGCAGGGAGACCTTAGAGCTTTAAAAGATATGCCAGGACAGAACATTTTTTCCTTCCTGCAACTGATGCTAACACTGTTGCTGACAGTACTTTGGGCTTATTCTTTTCTTAATATGCAAATTAGCAAGATTTTATTCCAAGGTGTAAGCATTCCTTATTCCTTAGAGATTTCACCGATATGTATTTGCCCTTCAGCTGGCTTGCCTTTAGAGTTGGCCAATGGTGCAGAAAGCATGGGCAGGGGAAGGGTCAGTGTGGGATGGAGTCACCATCTGGGAGGATCAAACCAGAAGAATTGGCTGGTGAAGCCAATTAGGAGGCAGAGTAGGGTCATGCATGGATTGAATATCAGGGTATTAAAATTAGAAATTATCATAAAAGCCAATAACTACAGGGCATCAGCTGAAGATCAATCTTGAACCCAGGGCTGGGTGGTCCCACAGAGCCCCCATCATGGTGCTTGCTCAGAGCCCCCCTGCAACACACRCAGCTCAGGTTTGTGCCTCTTCTCTCTCAGCTCCCTTCCATCACGTGGAGATTAGCTGGTGAAGGGAAAGCCAAGTTTTTATATAGTGCTGGCTGCTATAGAAACCACGAGCTCTGTGACAGCGGGCTGGGCTGTGTGGGCACCGCCAGCAGCAGCTCCCGACCAGGGGGTGCTGGAGCCTTCACTCTCAATTTTCAGTATTCTCGACCAAAACCCAGCTGCCTTCTGGACTCTTGTGTGTCTGTCACTCTGCAACGTGCAGGTCTTTAACGTTGGAAATAAGATGCCAAATGTCTGAAGTTGTTCATGTTTGAAATTAAATGCATGCTCATGCACGAGAAAGAAACCTACGACTCCCTGCTATAAGGGTTTATCTGCCGTTTCAAGTCTGTCGCAACGTGTGGATGACATCAAGYCTCTGGTGATTGGAATCATGGCTGTAACTTTCCTCAGAAAGTCACTTTCAGCCACCTCTGTCTCTCCAAATGTAAAGAGCCAGCATTAAAAGAGGTGATATATGAAAAGTATTGTGACTGCTAAGCTTTTCATGATTGTGTTAAGATAAAAAGGTCTATAAAATGACTAACTGATAGATATTTTCTGAAGGCAGAAACTGTTGGCTGCAAGGGGAGAAAAATAAACTAGCATTGATCCTTGSTCAATAGGACAATTCTGCTTGTTCTGATAAGTCTKGTTTTAGGGAAAAAAAAACAGAACSAGAAGAGAGAAAACGAATGTCTAACATCCCAAAGWCATCTGAAGTGCACTCTGCTAAAAGTAAAAAGGAGATTATATTCATGAAGTGTGCTAAAGCAGTAAATGTGCTTGCTTCTGTCACAGTTACAAGATCTCTAGAGGAAGAAAAAGGGATCTGCTTTTTTAAAATCCAAATTCTGGATGTTACGTAGATGTAACTGAGACAGTATCTCAAAAACATTTACCTGAGAAACAGATCTGAAAAAAAATTACCCTGATGAGTACAGAAAACTAGGACAGAAGGTACAGTAAAAAATAAAAAATTTAGAAGCTGAACTTGTTTTGTGTTCCAAAACATTCTTCTCAGTGTCCCACTGGCAAGGTGTTGAGTGAGGCAGAGACAAGGCAGGGACTGTGTGTGGAGACTGGGGAGCTGCTGTRGAAGGGAATGATGAGAACTTTGGACCCTACTTCTGCAAGTTAGAAGCTAATCTTGCAAGCTTTTGCCTTGCTTTATCCATCTGCTCTGCTTTMAAACACTAGCACAGGTTGTGCTATACACACAGCAGCCTCCCCTTTGAGGAAGAAATGTCACAGCAAAATGTTGGTGCTTCTCCAGGTAACATTGAGTACCTTCTGTAAGCCCGGGGTGTCCTTGGATTTTGAGATCACAAAAAACACAAACAGCAGACACATAGGGTTGACAAACTGCGTGTACCAGCTATTGGAAAATGCACACTGAAAGAAAGGTGCTGGCCGACCACTTGTGCTTTGAAAACAGCAGCCAGTCAGGTTCTGCCACAAGTAAAGATGCTCTGGGAAGTACTGGAGCTGATCCTCTAGGGGGAGAAAGATTCTGACAAACTGCAAAACCAAATCTTTCCAGAAAGACTGCATGATTTACACACCCACTTCTTMGTTTTGAATAATCTAGGATTATTGCTGCCAGACAAACTAAGTTGGTGCTGTCATAAGCTCTCAAAGCCAGACAATAGCAAAACCAATTCAAGGGGTTTTGTTTTCYTCTTTGATTTTTTAGGGCTTTGCAAGCTGTGAAAATGATGAAACACCTAAAACAGCAGAGGGAAAAGATTGTTTGGGATTATACTAAGTAATCTTTCTGGTGGGAAGCACACAATTATGTACGATGTACTGTCAGCACATGGAGCGTGATGGGACTATAATTTTACCTATGTTATTTCCCGGGGTTGCCAAAGAAACCATAATAAGAAAAGTCAAAGTGCTCCTGTTCTTATTGATCTTCTTAACAAATTCTCAGAAAGGCACTGACTGTTATAATTATTTTCTCTGCTCTAAGCTGATATCTGATGTCACACATACCACTGTCAAAATCAGCTGGTTTGCCAGTGCAGAAATGTAGCATAAAACTGTTAAAAAGGCTACACTGAAGGAAATAGAACAAGCACACGAGTGCTTTCCTTTGGTATTTCTTTAAAAGCTTTATTAATGTAGTCAGAAATGAGAAAAAAGGGCTGCCAAGTCCAAGAAAATTAATCCTTGTCAATTTTAAGGTCATTGAGATGATGATGAAGGTCTCCTTGATGGCTGGCAGCGTGCCCATTGTGAGGAGCTGCATTCAAGGAAGAGCAGGAGCTCTTTGGAAACATTTATTTCCAACCATAGGCCAGGGCAGGTTTGCTTGGCAACCTTGGGAAGTAACAGTTGTGTACCTTGGGTGGACATTGGGAGACACAGGACAGGAAGGACAGTGGCAGGGATCTGCTGGAGGACAAAGCTCTGGGGAGGCATTAGCAATGGGCAAGAAGGAGGCCAGAAGGACTTTTCACCCCGAGTCCCTGTGGAACCAGTAGCTAAGAAGGTGGTTGAAGGCTTCCTCCTCGTCCTTGTCCCCTTCCTCCTCCTCSTTGTCCTCTTTTTCCTCATCCTCATCCTCTTCCTCTCTGGCAGAGTCCCACAGGGAGTGGGGTCTTTGGGGCTYTGTGGAGGCATGAGGTAGTGAGGTCTCATGAGGGGAATAAGGGAAAGCTGACCAACTGGCAGATGCCCAGAGTTAAAATTTTAATATGATTTTTCCCCCTTTTGCTTTTCTGTCCCTTGAAATGGGCTGCTCTGGTCCTGAAGTATCTCCGTGATCGATGCAAGAATATTTTTTATCCAAAAAACTGAGTGTACAGATAAAGAGAGAGTGATGACTAAAATGAACCTCTAAACTGGAGTGTCTGCAAACACATCCCATGCTATTTCTGCAGCTTCTTGTAGCAGCTGCCTGTGGCCCCAAAGCTGAAAAGCTCTGCTGAGAAAATTGACTTATTATTACTGTATAAATAAAAGCCCAAGCAGGAAAGGAAGAAGTTTATTCTGTAGAGGAAGCTGAGCTAAAAAATTTGGGCTTTAGCTGTGGGGCTAGAGAGGTTTTTGGTCATTTCAAGCATGGAAAGCAAGACCATTCCCTTCCTTGGATTCTTGTGTTCATTTGCAAAGTCTCTGTGTCCCCTGTTGCCCTCAGATGATGAGCAGGGACATATGGGTGCTGTGGGAGGCTGGGAGTTCTCTSAGGTCAGGAGAGTGCATGGCATTGACAAGTGTAGTGTACCCATGGCTGGTCTGCARCTTTGGCTGGGAAGATAAAAAAATGGTTTAAATTTATTCAGGATAGTGAGTGCAAAGCAAGATGGAGCTCTTGGAAGCTCTGTTGAAAGCTGAGAGGTTGACATGCAAGCAGAAATGTTAAAAGTTGGGTTTGTGTCCGTGTGGTTGTCTACCTTTTCRTAAAACTAAGGTTTTAAAACTACCTTTTCCTAAAATACAGTTCCCCCCCTCATTTTTGAAAGAATTTTCTCAAGTAGGTTAAATAGTATGTGAAGAAGAAATTCAAACACCCCCCTACCTGATTGGCTGTCTACAGCTAACTTTTAATGAGCCTTTCTTAATMACATTTCAATTAATCTCCTTCC
Source organism: Malurus melanocephalus (assembly GCF_030028575.1). Lineage (NCBI taxonomy): Eukaryota > Metazoa > Chordata > Aves > Passeriformes > Maluridae > Malurus > Malurus melanocephalus. The sequence goes on from NW_026623359.1 coordinate 1,609,282, forward strand.
TACTGAGCGTGTGTGCAAGATACAACTTCAGTAAAGTTATTACAGTCCAATTTTTAATCTCCCTGTGTAGAGTAATGGTTGGGATGTCAAGTAGCTCTGATGTTTGGAAATTATGTCTGAGAGCCTCAGGAAAGTGTGAAAGAGAGCTGCCCTCTCCAAGCCTGTGAATAGTCATCCCAATAACTACTGCTTCCAAGGGACCTTTAGGGTCCTTTGTCTGAATGGAGATTTGATGAAACTGAAAATAAACCATTTTGTGTTGGTGCTTAGAAGAACAGAAAACATTTTTCTTATTGTATCATATAATTAGTAGGCGAAACGAGGTGACCCCCCTGGCCAACCTTCCCATTGTAAATCCTTTCCATCAGAGCTTCAAAAACATCTTGAGAAATCTTTCAACACCAAAGGGAAGTCCCTAAAGATAATCAAGTGGTTTTTGCATTACCACAGTGGCTTCTAATCCTGTGAGCCACTTAAGGAGTGGAAGTGGTTTTCAAATTATTTCAATCTGTTCTCCTCCCATGGTAGTTTTAAAGTCACCTCCCAGGCATCCATACCCATCACTGAGGGGGAAAGGCAGAGTGGAATTACACACTTATCTGCAAACGGATGTCTGTGTCACGTAATCCCTCAAGCACCTCATCAGCCTCAAGGCTGTGGTCACTGGCTGCTGAAATTGGATCTGAAATTATGGCAGGGTCTATCATTAGGRGCAGTTATTGTAGAATATAGACTGTTCTCTGCAGGTACTGTTTTCCCATTTATCTGCTGTGCACAGTGTCCCTCTGTTGAGCCATGGCATCTACCCAATCAGCAGCCCCATCCATCACGGCTGTGCTGTGAGTTTGTCTATGAATGGTAAAAGAATTGTAATTGTGTGACTTGTGACAGCTTGTGACAGCAAGCAGTGTGACCAGCCTTTCATTATTGCCTTCCTGTGGGCTTTTATGTTGGTRCTTGATTGGTAGCTTAGCTATGAATTTGCATAAGATTGATAATTTTCATGAAAATTTGACTCAAACAACCAACACAGTATTTTGTATTATTTTTTCCTTTCCTTGTTTCTTTGTAGATAATGTTGGTTCTATCTGGTGTTTAGGCAAGTGGTGAAAATAAAGTTCTCTTGCACTTTCAATACAGTAAATATCTCTCTTCTTGACAAAACATTAATGAGTCTAAGAAASTTTCATTTACTCAGTGTATGCAATGAAACACATACATGTTCTATTCTATGAGAATCATGACACATGCATTGTGCATGAATGCTCCCATTTGTGTACACATGAAAGGTTGAAATATGGCAAGTTTTGACCAAAATTCAATGAAATTCAAGGACCAAGGCAGCCTTTATTTTCATTTCCCTTTGGGTTTATGGGAAGCCCTAAGTTTTGTGCCCGTGCCTGTTTCTGTTGTAGATCTGGGCTCCCACTGAGAAGTTGCTCATTAACACAGAGTACCTTGCCTGCAGACCATAGCAGCTAGTTTAAGTTCAAGAAGTAGAAAATCACCCAGAAGAAAATCAGCCCAGGTGTGTTCCTGGGCTGCAAAGCTCTGCCAAAGGGGTGCCATCTGTTCCCCCAGGTAGAAAGTTGCTCTGAGAGATGCTGTTCCTGGTGCACAGGATATGTCTTTGGCTGTTCCTGTTCTTCAAGGTGTTGCGTTACRATGAATAAACAAACTTGTAGCTCAGGACTGCCTCTCTGCACCTCTGGAAGACACCTTTATCCCCACTGTTTAAAAATTTTAAGAGTCTGTTATTCAGGGTATACATAATTTAATTCAAATAATAACAATAATATGAGTAATGGTAAACAGTTTTCTTTCTTGGCATTGAGCCAGGTCAGTGAGACTTTAGTTTTGTGATGCCAGGATTGATTCAAACCAGACCTCCTGAGCTTAGAAAAAAATGCCCTTCATATATGTAGTGGATTTTAAGCATTTGCCTTGCTAAAGTCATGACCTGCTCTCWTCAAGTCAGTAACAAAATCCCCATGGTCAGAAACAAAAAACCAAATCCCTAACCAGGTACTGCAAAAGAAAAGCATGMTTCAGTTGCAGGTATTGCTTAATGATACAGTCAAGCTTTGAAGATTCTTCCCTGTTTTCAGGATACGGCTGGAGAGCAATCCTGGGCTCCTCATCAGGCAGCTCCCTGCCAAAAGCACTCAGAGCCTGCCTGGGTGGGAGAGCTGCTGCCACGTGTCCTCCCAGCAGGTCTGTTGAGCTGCTGCTCTCAGTAGGAAAGGTGTTATTAGCTCCTTTAGGACAGTGTTTTGACARGATGCTGGATGTACAATCTCACAGGAGTACTGAGAGGGTTGCTGCCAAACTCSCAAGTCTCTTGCTGCTCTTGGGCAGAGAGGCATTTTTTGATTCTGAGTTTTGTGGCTTGGGTTCTACATTATTGGGTTCAACATTCTACTTGGTAGTATAAAACAGTTCCTAAACATATGCTGCCAAATTTCAAATTACTGCTAGAAAACATGGCAGAAAAAAATTAGCAAATAATATAATGAAAAAAGAGAGAGAAAAAAAATCAGTTCCCAGTATTAACAGGAGTTGCTGAGCTGTTTTGGTAGAAAATTGAAAATTATCAGTCTGAGGCTAAGGTCAGGCAGGGAGATATTCAGGCATGAGTATTAAGGTTTATTATCACAGAATTTATAGCCACAGAATTTTGTAATGACAGAACCTGGTGTTTATAACAGGAAGGTCAAGACATCCTCACCCCAGGTAGCATCTCTGGTCTCCCAACAATAAGTGACCAGTTTCGACATAAAGAATTTGTGAAAATTGCTGTCACAATTGCTGTCAGCTTCCCCRTGCACCTGCCTGGAAAAGCATCCTTTTGTGATTATCGGGGCGGTTTGGGCCCTCGCTGAGTTCCAGCTGGCAGGTGAGGGCCCGGGGAGGGGTGGCTGTGGCCGCTCCGCTCCGTGCCCGGGTACCCGCCAGCAGAGGGGAGCCGACAGCTTCCCCATGCACCTGCCTGGAAAAGCATCCTTTTGTGATTATTGGGGCGGTTTGGGCCCTCGCTGAGTTCCAGCTGGCAGGTGAGGGCCCGGGGAGGGGTGGCTGTGGCCGCTCCGCTCCGTGCCCGGGTAGCCGCCAGCAGAGGGGAGCCGACAGCCGCGCATCCATCTCCGCGCTGCAGGGAGCGCGGGCTGCGGGCATCAATGAATGAATGAATGAATGAATGAGAGAATGACTCAATGAAGGAACGGATCAATGAGTGTCTTCCTTAGCCTTTCCAGCTGCTCTGATTTTTAGTTTCCTTCTGTATTGTAGAGGTGCTGGAAGTGGGTTTTCTAGTGAGTTAGGATATTTAAAAGTGATGTGTTGATGGCATAAGTATACATCAATTCCCGAAACACTGAACAATAAACACACTTTTATTCCCTGAATATTTTGTACTAGAAAACAGATGACATGAAACTGTCTCAGAGCCTATAAATGAGTCTTTAATATATCARCAGGTTAATGAACCAATATTACAGACAAGATCTTGAGTTAGARCTGCTTATCTGATAATCACATTCCTGGTAATCTTTAACTGGAATATTCCAAGTCTCTCTTTTCTTYGCAAACTATAAAGGGACAAAGTAAATGGACTGGAAAGATATAATTTAAAATGTTTAATGTTTCTGTCCCTTGTTTATGCAATGACTCTTGCCTTCTCTTCAGTTGTTTCAGGGAGGTTCTGGTTTGTTTTCCTGTCAGATTCAGCCTGCACAGAGCCATAAATCACTCACTAGATTTGAGGGGTGACCCTGCTGTGCTCACAAACACTGCTCCTTTTCCCAGCAGGAGCAGAAGACAGGAAGCCAGCARCAGGAAAAGCTCCAGCAGTGTGGGTGGGAGAGATGGAGAGAAGAGCACCTGATAAAGGGTGAAGAGGGTGCAAGTCAGTGGTTACTGTGCAGCATCAAAGGAGAARGGGAGGATGCACCTTTTGCAATGCACTCAAAACAATTATTAAAAGTGAGGGAGATGATGTGGGAGAAGGGAGTGACACTTAYAAATACTGGTGAGAGCAGCTTTTGCAGTGGGAGACTGGCGAAGGTGGAGAATGTGGATTAACAAGGTTAAGAGCGGAAGGCTGAGAAGAGGCAGATCAAAAATCAAGAGGGAGGAGGATGGACAGTGTCTGTGAAACAGGAGGAAGGTAAGCCCAAACCTGTGTGGGYTCCTGGTGATGCCCCAATGCCTGCAGGCAGTGAGTGTTCCCAGCTTTCACTGTTCCTCAGTTTGGCTTCTATGAAATGATGGTGTCTTGGCTTTCTGGGTTCACAGGATTATTCAGGTTATTCGGAGAAAGGGCCTCATGAGATCATCTAATCTTTGGCTTCATCTTCTCTTCTCCCTCTCTACCTCATCTGATTAAAGCTTTTCTGTATCTTACAAGTAGTGTTACCACAATGGTTTTGGTAGGTCTTCCATGTTAAAATAATAAAACCCCCTGTTACCCAGAGGCCTCAGGCATGTGGATGCAGAAGATCTCAGCACCTATGCAAGGGAGAAAGAAATACAAACACAAGCAGAGAGGGTGTACTATTTCCGCTGACTTTAATGTGGTTCATCCATGTTTGTGATGCCTAAATTCCCTGTGTGGCTGCAAACTCCTGAGTTGCCTGCTTGAAGCACAGCTCCTGGTCTTTCTGTCCAAACTTCATCCCAGACGTAATGCCAGTGAGAGGTGAAGTGCTATAACCGTATCTTATGGCATGGGAGAGCTTTGCATCACAGCCTCTGCTCAGGCCCAGAAAAATGTGATTCCTGGAATGTAATGCTTTCTTTCTGAGGGCAGCAGCTTCCCTAAATGACCCACCAGCTTCAGAAGAGGTGTGTTCCCTTTCTGTTTTGTATTACTATTCTCTTATGTTCATGTTAACTTTAACTTTCTGAGATTTGATAGGATCCTGTTAAACACCGCAATTATTGCTTTAAGAACACGCTGTCCTGCCATAGTCGGCAGGGCAGATAGGTTTTGAGGAAAGCAGCTCTGCCTAGATGGGGGAAAAACCTGCTTCACAGGGGGGAGGAGAAAAGTGTTTCAGAAGGAATAGGATGTGCTTCATCCTAAAATACCAGGGTGATCAGCACGGAGAGCAAGTTGGAGCAGTGATTCTCCTCTCAGCTGCAATGGGAGCAGTGGCTGTGACTGCCCAGCCCTTCCCTTTGCCCTCAGCAGTACCATGGGAGGTTGGCAGCACTCTCTGCCCAGGGGTCACCATTTCAGACAACTTTGCTGAAGGACTAAGGCATCTCTCTCAGGCCTGCTGGGGTTGTCTTGGCAGCCCATTCACAGCTCTGAGCACCAGAACCGCTGGGATCAAAGCAAAGCACAGACTGCTCCTGACTGCCTGCCCTGCTGCATGTTCTGACCTTGACCGTGGGGGTTCCTGGTGCCTGTTGGAGWGGCTTTATTGCTGAAAAAAAGCTTTTCTAACTCCTATTCAGGGGAATTATGCTCTGGAAAGGCATATATTGTATGGGGAAGAAGGACACTGATATGTTGCTTTCTGACATTTATTTATATATTAAATTCCCTTTTTCTCCTCTAAGTGAACTCTGTTTAAGGGTGCCCAGGAATGAGACAGGTAAACACATGCATATACATATATATAAAACAGTACCAGTGGTCATAGTCATCACTCTTTCTGAAAATTTTAATTCCCCTCTTCATCCACTGTGGGTGATTTTTAAAGAGAAAACGTCAGTTGCTCCAGGCAGGATAAAAACCCTTTCTCTGTGAGTTGAGTAAATCTCTCAAGTGCCTTTGGTGGGCCACAATTAGCGAAGCACAAAAGAATAATCATCTGGTTGTTCAGAGAAAATKAAATTATAGACTGTTATGAGCCAAAGTGCTATGATTTTCGCAATCTCCCTCTACTTGATCCAAAAGAAAATTCTTAATGGAAGTAAAAGCTTGCACTTGAATGTTACCTGCCATGCCTGCTTAAACCTTGATGCTACATGCACACAATTTTTCATAGTAGACATATATATTCCCTTCCACCTCCTTTTCCTCTGSTTTCTGCAAAATGAAATGGGGATGAAGTTAGCATCAATTCAAATTTTGAGTATTATTAAAAATTTGGAAGGATGGGTTCATCTAACTTGAGCATTTTTGGCTCGAATACAGGAAACACTGGAAATATTGAATCAGAAAAGAAAAGACCCCTCTTTACTGCTCAGGGAGATTTCTCCAGGATACTTCATTATCCCCAGGCAGGCAAGTGGCTGAGCAATGGCTGAGTGACTCTGCCACTGTAAAACAAGAAAAGACAATAATGTAGGTTTGCTGTAAAACAAAAACCTTTAAAGAGTAGAAAGATGCTGTTTGCATGAGCCCTTATTGAGAGGCTTGAGCATTCACAGTCCTTGAATGAGAGCCAGGCCCCATCTGAGGGGCAGAGAATGTCATTGCACAACTATAATCTCAATTATATTTTATAATCCAGGTCACAATAACATGAGTGACTGAGAATTTTTGTTCAGTACAAATTCACAGCTGTATAAAAAAAAAATTAAAAATCTTCTGTCAGCATTCCCTAAGTTTCTAACTCCATCTTTAAAATTTCACAGATATATTTCTTACAGCCAGCAGAAATGGAGTTTGCCCTTTGCTGAGAAGAAATACTGGTACCTCTTGCCTTGACCTTGACTCTCCTGTGTGGTATATTCATSAGTTTACAGAGGTGTGTACTGAGATGTGTCTCTGCTTCTCCTTCTCCAGTTCTGCTTCAGTAGCCCTGTAAAACTGTCTCTCCAGAGCCAGACTTCCCTCATCCAGAAGGACTTTATTTGTCATGCTCCACATGTCTTCATGCATGGCTTTTTTTTGTATTGTAGCTTTTATAATCTCTCATAGGAATACACCTGTCAGTTTGCACACGTCTCCACTGCCAGCCATCTAGCAAAAATCTCCAATGTTATTCTGGCATGTGGAGTGGCTGTTTACTGCAGGAATATTTGAATTTCTCCCAAACCCATCAGTCTGGGCCAGTTATATGGGAATGAGTTACATTTCCCAAAATATCAGTACCAAGTTAAAAGTCAGCTGTTTATTGATTCTGTGTCTTGACTTGGGGTTGGGAGTTCAAATGTTTACAGACTTCCACTCTGTAAGACTTTTTCCACTATGTAAAGAAGATGTGCAGTTTAAAGTAAGTGCAAATTAATGAGTTGAAGAATRCTTCTCCAAATAAAGGAAGCCTAAAATTTTATTAGGTATGTAGGTGCAGTTCAAGTTAGCAAACCAACACAATTTTGATCCATCTCAGTGTATCCTTATTATCCAACCACAGAGCACTGAGCAGTCTGGTGTGCAATGGGTCTAATCCCATTTTGCCTGAGTTGCAATTCCTCGTGTATGTCCTTTAAGCAATCATCTCTCCAATAGCTACTGAGGATTATGCAAGTATAGTTTTGCTTGATTGGAAATCCAGAGGTCCCAGCACACAGTTGCATTTTGGAGCTAACAGATAATCCAGAGATAAGATTAATATGAACTCTTTGGCTGCAATAATTAATTTGGTAATGTTCAGATTTTTTATTTTTATTTTTTTTTTTGCATCATGTCAAGTCTAATTTTTTGCTTTGGACATAGTGTGCCTTGTGAGTCCACCAAGCTTTTATCTGAGCTCCACTTCAGCCCTTGCTTTATACCCCACATAAGTTTCTAGCTGTGACAAGTCTCTCTAAATGGATTTGCAAGTAATTGACYGAGCAATAGGTGAATTAAAAAAAYTTAGTTTTTAGCTAAGTCCCTATATATGTCAACCCAAAATATGTCTTTACTAATATGTTCTASACTTTAGGAAGAGTGTAGATAGACTAGTTTTTTAATAATTGGACATTCTCATGCCACTGGCCACCATCTTACTCAGAAATCTCCTGAAACAGTTTTCTCTTCCCATTTTGAATTCTGCTGTGTGGGAAACTCAGAATCTGMAGAAATAAAGGAAATTTTTACTAAAAATACTCATATCCTAACCAAACAATTCCCAAATTGAGGCTCTGAAACAAGTTGCCCAGAGAAGCTGTGGATGTCTCATCCTYRRSAATGTTCTTRGCCAGGTTGGGTGGGGCTCTGAGCAACCTGGTYTAGTGAAGTGTCCCTRCCCATGGCATGTGGGCTTAGAATTGAATGCMMYTTCCAACCCAACCCAAACCATTCTATGRTCCTATGAAATGCTCCCAGGGACCACAGCAGCAGCTGGATGGAAGCCCCAAATGTTATCTCTGGTTTGTTCTGATTCAACCTCTTACAATTTGAGATCTTGCCAAAGTATTTTAGTCATTTAAGTTTCCAAGGAATGCTATATCAAAATTCAGCCTTCAAATCCCCACTTTGTTCCCAACTGTGCAATTAGCAGGAAAAAAAAACCCAAGAAAATAATGGGAATAAATCCTATCACCCCACAGATGGATGAGCAGACATCTTCCTTCCCAAAGTTTAGCCTGCTGGAATAACAAGAGTTTATTGCCTGCAGTCTCTTCTCCAGGGAAGTCCTTACTTGCTGTAATCCACACAGCAAGCTGAGAGGAGRATCAGGCTGATTGTGTTTGTCCTGTTATTTTTCTCCCGTTATCTTTTATATTGAATTGCTCAGGAAAGGGAATTGGGATATTATCAGTTTACAGGCTACCAGAAACACGCTGTAACAGATTTGACCTCTCTGAAACCYGAACAAAATATTCCTGACTCCTGTTAKTTTTTGTATGTTATGGCCCACAGAYRGCCAAATCTAAATGTGAAATATTAMATTAATGTGGAAACATTTGAAAARAAAAGGTTCRGTGTGCCCTTGCCATGCAAATAACAAAAATAAATGATCYTGTAAGCATCTGGGTCGTTCAGGGTGGTTTCTAACACCTTTCTTTAGCACTACAGAGGCTTATATTTATATTAACATCCTTAGAGTGAGACCAATCGAGTCTTGCAAACAATCTCATATTTTTTGTTTCTAAAATATCAAAAACACTCTTCTGACCTTCCAGATTCAATCCAATATGACAAATTAATACATCTCAGTACTTTTTCTTTTGCTGAGTTCACGAGTGCTGAGGTTTGTTTTTGTGACAAAGGCAAATCATTCCTCCTTCCACAGTGATAATGAATGGTGTCCTCCACTAGTGCAGGCTCACAGCATTCCTGTCACTTGCTGTGACTGCTACAATTATGATCAACATTAGAGAGTACATTCCTGCTCTTCTGCTGGGACTGCTGAMGATGAATGGTTTCTATTAAAAACAATCATTGATGTGTACAGTATTATTAGATGYTTATTTTTATGTGTTGGATAGCTGGTGATATTTTAAATTCTGCCTTGAACCTTTGGATGAAATATCACTGTCTTTCTGAAAGCCTGAAGAGGCACATTAGCTAGAAACTGCAGAAAATCATACTTTAGTCAAACTCTTTAACAGGGATTTTGGGATTTCACTGGTGTAGCCCCAATGGGGTCCTGTGAAATCAGGCTTGCTTTGCAATGTCCATCATAATTTGTTGGAATATGTCTTATGTTTCAAAACATCTGTAGGCTGTTAAAATCTGATGCTATTATTTCAAACCTACAGTCTCAGATCCCGGAGACCTTCCAACCTGCACATATGGCCTGTAAATGCCCTCCTGACATGGTTTGTCTGGAGGGAGCAGCTCCAGTGGCTGCCTCCTGCTTTAGCAGCTTTGAARTTGCAATTTCAGGGATGATATGCCCTCCTTCAGAGGCTCTCTGAAGCTCTCCCTCCTTTACTGGATGCAGTACAGTTTGCAGTCGTGACAGAACAAGATGTTTGTGTCTCTGGATGAAGTTACAGATATTAGAGCAGGGATTCCTTGTGCTACTGAACTGTGTAAATTTACATTTTTCTGTGAGAGGATCTATAGCTGTTCTAAGGCTTCTAAGCTCCAAGCTCCCAATGAGCTCCCAGAAGAAGCTGGTAGCTGGAAGCTGTAGCAAATTTTCTATTTCTTAGCTGCCCACAAGGGCTGGGGGAACATTTCCCATTTTTCTTTGGAAGTTTTCCTGAGAATCTGACTGTGGGGCTGGAGCCTGTACATGGCTTCTTCCCTGGGTCCAGGGCCAGGTGTGGGTCTGGGATGGGAGAAGGGTCCTGCTCCAAGTACAACCAATGCCAGTGGGGAGGGAGGAGTACCYGAGGTAGTGGAGAATACAGAAGGAAAATGCCAGGGAAGAGTTAGGGAAAACCAAACAGACACTGCTGATGGGTGTGCAGGACTGGAAAAGGATTTTCAGGGATTTATCATTTCTATACAGATGAGAATTAGCAAAGGCTTATTTTCTGAAGCTGTGATTAGACGGAGACTCCTCAGCGTTGGTTGATGATCCCTTGGGTCTGGAATAATTCCCAGGGTTTGAAAGAGCAAAGAGGAGATTACAAGGAGAGAGCCCCACTGGAGACCTTGACAAATTGTTCAGTATGTGGTCTGTGACCCCCTGGAAAAACTGAGGACATGGAACAAGCACTGGCTAAGGAAATGATTGCAAGAGGAGACACACACACTCACCCCCAACTTGTTGCAGTAAAAACCATCATAGAAACAGAGCCACATTCCCCAGAGGTACACATCCCTCAGTCCTGCACCCTCAGMCAGCACAAAGCTCTTCCTGCACCTCATCCCTGGGGTCTGAGCTGTTTGAACTGCAGCACTACAGCATTAAATCTGCCTGTARTGAGGTGGAGGTTTACAATTACTGTTTGAAACTTGTCTCCTCTATTTTTTTTTTTTGTTAGAGGAAATGATTTCATAGGGAAGAGGTTGCAGAGAGCTCATATTTTTTGAGAAACTGTCTTGACAGCCATCCCAAATATATTTTTGGTTAGGTTTATTTCAAGTAGCAGATATGATCTAAGGTCTCTTTCAAGTCAGAACAAATGGCCCAGGAGAAGAACTGATAAAACACATCTGAAGGCATACACAGAAACTGCAGGAGCCTGAGAAGGCTCTTGGGATGTACCTGTTTCTGTAGGTGGTGGTGWTGAGGGGTATTACTGTCACACCCATATCACTGATTCCATATGGGTTATTTCCAGCCTTTCTACTGGAAAAATAACTTGATGTGGCACAACTGAGTGCTTTCAGCCCATAAAGACAACATGGCACGATCCCCAGGGATAGCATGCTTGAGACCCAGACCCTCTATTAACCTCTGCTTCCAGTTCATCCCATRTCTGTGGCTGAATCCCTCATCCTGCTGAGATTCTGTCTCTCTTTGTGTGTGTTTGGGTTTTTTTTTTTTTTTTTTCCCTGGGCCAGCCATAATCTCCTTAGGATTCACAGCCTTAGACTTGAAAGCCTTGTGTCTGTACAGCACCCAATGTACCCTTGTCCATCCACAATCTTCAGGCTAATGGTKATGGCACAGTAATGCCAAGGGGATCTGGAGAGAGAAATGCCACTGCTGCTTTCTGGAATGAAATCTGTTTGTTGGAGTCTCCTGCATCTCCTTTATTTTGTGTGSAATGCTTTGCTGACTCTTCTGTGCTCAAAAATGCATAAAGTAAATTTGAAATATTTTAAAATATCTCTAACTTGTCACACTTCATCATCTCAAAGTGAACCACCTTGAAGGTACCAAATCCAGGACTTTTTTAGGTTCAGGTGCTACTGAAAGTGAGATTTCCTAGTCTGGGAATAGAAGAGATTTTGGGTGACTTGGTACTTACTCCCTGAATTCACATATCCACATCTAACCCTGAGTAACTGCTCAGTCAGCCATAAGGGGAAGCACAATAATTTTAAAATGCTAAAACAATTGCAAAAAGCAAACTACAAAAAATATAGCTAGATGATTCACAAATGGAAATAAATAAATACACAACATAAATTATGCATTACAGTCATTTGTTCAGCTACAGTTATAATGGTTTTGTGGGCAGGGATAGTTACTCTTATAATCTGTATCAAAAAAAAATTGTACTCTAACAAAAAAATCCCCAGGAAATTAATGTTTATTCAGATTTGTCATTACAAACCATTTTATGRAAACCTGGAAAACTTTTAAAAATCTATTCAGTAACACATTTCTTTTAGGGATAAATAATGCAATTTTATTGCCCTCAAAAGGTATGTGGGATCTCTTTAAAAGCAACCACAACATTACACTCCCCCTTCCCAGCCCCAGAGTCCTGGTGGCAGTCCATTAAAAATGTAAAAATGTCTTGTGTTAAAGTTGTAAGTCCTTCTCACTCTGTGAGCTCAATCAGATGCTAGAGCTTTAGATAAAAGTGTGAATTGCCAGATTCTGTATTTGCCATGTCATTGCTGCCTCTGAAATGCCTGATTTCACTTRCAGCTGTGACTGTAGGTCTCTGACACCATCAACAGTTGTGCTTCCTATCGTGCCCAGTTATCTCTGCCAGTGTTGTGCTGGGTGGAAAGGGCTTTAATACAGGCAAGCCTAAGTCAGGCTTCAAAGAGGAAAAGAAATAGGATTGTTTTAAACAAGAAGCCTCTGAAAATCCTTGAGAATATGGCTTGGCAGAGCCCCACTGTGTACCAACAGTTCTTCACAAGCTGYCTGGGACCATTAATCCTCCCAACCTCACAGTGTCTTACAGGAGAATTACCCTCACTCTTGCATGATGTGCTGCATAAGAAAGGATTCAGCTTCAAAAACTGAGATTAAACCTTGTGCAATCCTCTCACAGGGCTGTGCACATATCACTCCCCTGCATCTCATACAGGCTCACTAAACCATGATCCTTTGCTACTGCAGCAGACAGAAACACTGCAGTATAACACTTCTGCAGCAATATGCTTGGTTTTGTTCAGAGAAAATCAGGATAAGAACAACATTCGTAAAAGAGAACACAGAGGAGGAAATTTCAGAATTGCTTCTGATCAGTCTTGCTTTGAAAGAAAAATTGAAAAATGTYAAAGGAAGTATTTGACAATAATGAAAAGGTATTTTTTTCCTGCCACTATTCTTTCTGTAGGCAAACCTCAGTAATTTCCCTCAGGTGCTGCTCACACTATGTGCTGTGCTGGAGCTGGATGAGAGCACAGCTGCCCACATTCTCTGGAGGGCTCCTGGTGGTACAGTGCCTTGTGTGTCCATCAGCACGGCTGTGGCTTTGCAGGACATGGAGTGGGACAGTGGCAGCTGCTGCCCAAATGGTGAAGCTTCTTCTTCCCCAGCAGCTCGTCACCCTCAGCATCCCCTGTCTCCCCTGCTGGTCACAAATCCAGCTTGCTTCTCCYTTGTACCCACAGTGTTCATAAGAAAACATTTCCCTTCCATTGTAATGGAATAGAGGGCTTTCATTGCTGAGTCCAAACAGTGAATAAGCACATTAGGGGAACAGATCGGCAATAACTGAGGCCCTAAAATTTTACAGCAAGAATGAAATACCATAACTACCTCTACACCGAGATCCCATTTGCTACATCAGCTTATTAGCACGTATCTGAGACACTGAATGGTGCCAGGAGCAGCTTGCTGTGCCACCCTGGCACGGACTAGCCCTGTGTCTGGAGAGGAGAGCCAGGAGTGCAATAGCACAGCATGGCCTGGCYATGTCAGTCGTGTCATTCTCTCTTCTGCTTCAAAACAGGCACTGCACTGAAACAGAAGCTGCACTGAATCACCTGCTGAAAGTAACTCCAGAAGATCCTTCTGTGCCAACCCTTGGACAGTTCATAGGAATTGCTTGGGATGATGGACAGAACTGTAGCTGTGACCCTCCTACAGAGGTGACCTTCCTAACACTGTTCACTTCACAAGGTGAATGTGGCTGATTTTGGCAGAAGAAGAGTAAGGAAAAATCACTGGCAAAAGCTACAAACATTGAGAGAGGTTGGCAGTGAAGGAGAGGTAGAGGCTGCAGAAACTCTAGGTGAAAGGAACACAGCAAGAGGGTTTGCAAAGGGCTTTAGAGGAGTACAGGCTGCTGTTGATAAATGTGACAGATWTTGAGGAAAACAGGAGATTTTTCATGCAAATGTCCTTGGGATCCAGAGTCAAATTTTTTTGAGTGGGGATCGGTCAGCAGTCTTCCCCTTTTGCTTCCATCACTGCCTCTTCCAGTCACACCAGTGATTTAGATCAACTGCAAATAGTGCCTGATGGATTAACTCTGAACATCAGTGTGACAGTGAGAGCTCTTTGTAACCTTCAGATGAGCACCTGCTGGAGAAACTCAGCTGCCTCTCAGCCACACAAGTTATTTCCCTACCAGTAAACTAAACCAGATGAGGACATGGGGCAGTGCTGGCACRTGTCTGTCCATCCTGTGGGATTGCTGGCCTGTCCCTGATACAGCTGTGGGACAGGACTGGCTGCCAGAGGATGGCTGAGAAGGATGTGTCCCTCTAGGCAGTGTGGCTGCTGGGGATAACAGTTAGCTGTGCAGGTGCAAGACAAACCATGTCAGTCACCCTGCAAACCAGGCAATGTTCTGAGTGTGGAATGAGTTAGTTACTAATGTGCACAGAGGATATTTAGGAAAAAACCTTGAATTCACATTTGCATGTATCAGGACAGCAGTGAGGACTATCTCTTCCTTATAGAGTGGTTCTCTGCTGCCTACAAAAGCCATGCTACAGACAGCTGGTTGAACTAAAGCATCAAGAGACTTGATTCCTTTGGTCAGTTTGTATGGCTTTCACCTGGGTAAAAACAGTGATTAAGACACTTTTCTTCCCTGCCTTGTTTTCTTGTAATTAACAAAAATCCCCATAGAAATGTCCACTCAAGATGGCATCTCAGTCAAATCCTGCCCTAGAGGACAAAAACCCCARCAACTACAACAACTCACAGACAGAAAAAAAATTAACAGTATTTATTTAATAACACAGAGATTATAATGTCCTCTTTTGCAAAGTTATTGATCTCCATAAGGTAATACTGTATTCTGTAGATGGTTACCTTTTTAAAGGAGGCTGTAACTATTCACCCATCCTTCCTGTGGCCTGAAAAACATAGTAAAATGTTTTTATTTTTCCCAGCAGWTCAGTGTTCACAATTTTCCCAATGCTTACAATATTATGTTACAAAGGGGTTTTTTTTTTATTTTTCCTAGTATTTTGAATAGAAAAGCTACTTCTTCATGCATAAAGTTGCAAGAACTTTATGTGTTTCTGGTGCTATGCCATAAGTGSAACATATAAGATTTTGTATTATACGATTTTCCATTAAAAATGCAGTGCAGTTCACTGTACTTAAAGGAACATTAATATCAAATGAAAACTGATTACTAGAATCAAATTTAATATTCATTTCATAAGGAAGAATTTAATGACCAGCAATTAATCATAAGCAGGAGATGAGAATAAACATTCCACAGATGTGACTAGGGTACAATACTTATGGGCTAGACATGACATTTGAAATTTTYATCCAAGTCCCAGTCTCTTGCACTTAAATTTGTAGAATAAAGATAGGGCAAGAGAACTTGAAATAAGGGATATTTTCCAAYTGGGAATTGCAGATATACTTCTGTACCTATGTGGTAGTTACTATTTTCCAGACAACATTGGTGGGCTCATCAAGGTAATTTCAACAGACTTGGTGGGGATGAAATGGGGATACTGACCAAAATGGGGATTCTGGCCAAAATGGGGATACTGACCAAAACGGGGATTCTGACCAAAATGAGGGTACTGACCAAAATAAGGATACTGGCCAAAATGGGGATTCTGGCCAAAATGAGGGTACTGACCAAAATAAGGATACTGGCCAAAATGGGGATTCTGGCCAAAATGGAGATACTGACCAAAATAAGGATACTGGCCAAAATGGGGATTCTGGCCAAAATCAGGAAAATGACCAAAATGGTGATGCTGACCAAACTGGGGGTAGTGACCTGCTGCTCACTGGCACTCAGTGACCTGTGTGAGGTTTCACAGAGGAAGCACAAACATATCAATGCCAATAGGTAATTTATAGATTATCAGCAATACACCAAGACCCTTTTTAGGTCAGAATGCAAACTGCCCCAGCTGACTTCAGTTGGCTCCTAAGACAATCACTGAAATCTSTTGCTGCACATGGAGAAGTGTTGGTCCCCTTCATCTGGTCAATTCTCATTTGATTTGTGCTGGTTCCTGACAGAGAATCCAGGCACTCTGACTCCACTTGGGCCAAAGAACACTACACCGTGCGCTTCCCATGTTTCCTTATTCCTGCCTTTGGAAAAGGCCCAGGGAGCAGACCAGGATGCTCTGAAAGTGTAATGGGCTTATKCAGAGCTTGCTGAGCATGGACCTGTGTTTCTCTGCCACTGGTCCCTCTCAGCACAGGGCAGAGCCCACCCCAGAAGCAGACCAGCCCTGCCTCAGCTGCCTGTTGGAATATTGGGCAGGCTGAGCTGGCTGCTGGCATGGAGAAAGCCACGTTCATCTGCAGCCTGTCTACCAGTCTCCATTGCTGTTGCCATGGATACAAGGATGAAGTAATAACTTTATTCAGGATTAGCTATTTTTACTGTAATTACACAACAGGAAATTATTAGACTGYTCACTTCATCTCACCCACAGTTTATTTATGTTATGGTGCTTCAGGTGCCTGAAGTGAGCCCCTGAGCACTGGCTGGGTGGTGGCAGGGGGCTGCTCCCTGCCCTGGCTGTGGGTGCTGGAGGGCTCAGAGGGCTCAGCTCAGCTGGGCAGGCAGCAGCAGCACCACACGGCTGTGATGGAGCCTGGCACTGCAGGGACTCCTAGTCAAGAATTAATGTTGATATATTTTTTGCCATGGAAGAACGTGAACCACAGAGTTCATGTGAACTTAGCAGCCATAAAGACCAGGCCTGACTTGAATTTTTGAATCCCTCTTCAGGAGGGAGGCTGGAATTGCCCCTGAGCTGCTAGGGCACAGACTCCTGGCAGGGCAGGACATCCCAGCTGTGGTTCTCACTGATGGCTGCTCCAACCTCTCCATGAGCCCCAGCTCTTGCACAAAGCCATTGGAGTTGTGTTGAGTCCTCTTTTATAATTTGGTGTGGAGTGCCCCTGTGCACACTGCTGCATGGTTCCCTGAATCCTCCTCTAGACTTGGTGGCACAGAGCTGGAGAAATTCAGATCAATGAGGTAGTAAAAACAAGGACTTAACACCAATACTTTTATTCCTRTTATTCCACAGGGCCTTCTAAGATCCCTATGAGACAAGTTCTATAGAATTCAACAGAAAGTAAGATATAGATTTTTCTTAGTTTTTATATAAACTTTCAAGACTGAGCTATGGAATTGTACAGRACAGCAAAGGAATCATTAAAAGACAATGCATTTTTGTTTGCCTCWGTTAGGCTTTAGTGATGTTTTGCGTATCTGCAGCCTTTGTTTTTCCATCAGTTGTGTAGCTGGTGGGTGCAGCTGGTGGGTGCAGCAGACTGTATCTGTTTCTGCAGCACAGGATCACTGCCAGGTCATGAAATCAGAGTGGAGGGAAGAGCCTGTGAGGCAGTCAGCATTAGGAAGTGTAACTTTGCCAGCATCGATGGACAGGGATGAACAGATAACGAATGATAACCAAATGCTGCTGAGATGCTCAGGGAGRGAAGCAGAGGAGCATGCAGGCATCCTGGGGCTGGAGCTGTGGTATCCAGCCCAGCTGGAGAAAAACACATTGAGGAAATGAAGGCCAGACTCTTGAAGCCTCTTGATCTTTCCAGAGGAACCCAGCCACAGGTTAATCCCTGTGTCATCCTGCACCAAATGTAAGAGGAAAAATTGTTACCACATAAACCACAGCAGGTTTCATCTCACAGCTTGTGTCTCCTGCCATCCAGGCAGCTCTGTCCTGCACTCCACATCTACCCTGAAATTCAGAAAGGGAAAAAATACTTCAAGAAAGACTCTATAAAGAAAGAGTATGAAACTCCTCAACATAAAGCACAAGTAAGTTTTGTCATTGCACCTAGCACTGCTACAATTCAAAAGTCGTGAGTTTTTAAATTTCTGCAATCCTGATTTTTCTTGACCACTTTTTGGCCATTAGCTACGTTGATCTAATAGAGAGGAGATATTCAGCCAGGATTTGAGAGGCATGGATTAAACTCCTGAGTTTGCCCTGGCCTCTGAAGGGTTGTCTCGCTGAGTTTCTGCTCTCTACACCAATCTACCTCCCTGTCCCAGCCACACTTGGTACAATGGGACCTTGGCACAATGGGGGCCTGTCTGGACCCCCCCCGAGTTTTCTTTCCTTTCACTGCTGTGTTCCATTTGGTCATGGTTCAGGGAGAAGACTGCATCTTCAGGAGGTGAGGTAGATGCTTCCCTCAATCCATAGTAAAAATTATTTTTAAAATTGCCCCCAGGGGAGTGTTATAAAAGTGTATTTGRACTGGTGAAAAATTTGGAGAATTGAGTGCTTTATTTGATGCTTTTTAYGAATGAAATTTCTGATCTCAATGTAATTTTTGTAATTTCTCAACAGGATGTTCTTCTGAATGAGAGTCCTGCTCTAGCACTATTACTAAGTCATAGAAAAAATGTGAAGAATTTGTGATTACTCACTGGTTTTATAAAGAAATGACACTAAAACTGTGAAAAGTGTTACATTGAAAATATATCTTAGATTGATATGTGAAAGAACTGATGAAAGACATAGGAAGATAATTTAAGAAATAATAGARGCAAACTCCTAAATTATCCCCTTTACTCAATTAGATGTGTGAACCACATCAGGTTATGGGAAACTCAGAATAGGGTCTGTTGCTTTTGATGTATTTTGTTGCCTTTAATTAGATCWGTCCTAAATCTTAAATTCCATTATTTAATATTAGAATGGCCATGTGAATGTATATGTATATGGCCATGTGAGTAAGTGTGATCTGCTGTTCTGATTTGATGAGGACCAGTTAACTAAACAGAACACAGAGGGAGATCAGATCCATTTTGTGTTAAAATTTAGTCATCTTATGTTTGGCATCTATCCTCCATTTGATCAGAACTATTTCCCAGGATGTGCTCTCTTTCTCTACCAAGGCACATGCAGGTATTCATTTTACTTCTATTAACATATGACTCTTAATCAAAGCTGGTGTTCAGATCTCTCTGCATCCTGTGGTCCTGACAGTCATCAGTCTCTTCACAGGAGTTCCTTCTGTCTCCCTTACCATGYCAGATATTTTTGCCTGGATCCTTCAAGATCCCAGTGGGCACATCCATGCTTTCCATCTGCTTGCTGAAATCTGCAGGAGSACGGTCCATTTGCACCCCTCTGCAAGATCAAACAGTGGTGAGAGTCTTATCTGTAGGAAAACACAGACTTTTCATGGCATCAGCCGAAGGATTAAGAAGCCAAGCCAAGCAGTTATGAGAAGCCAAGCTTGACTGGGCCCTTAATCCAATTAAAGCTATGTCTGAAAAACTGTTCTCATTTTGGCCTAAGTGATTATGCAGTGTTTGGAGTCTTGTGCTAGGACAATCAAGAAATACGTTGTGATTAGGATGTGACAGAAAGATCTCATGTTTATAATCAGATAAGGCCTCAATCGATTAAGATTAAATTATTCCAAGACCAGAATTCTTCATTTCCAGAAGCCCAGTTCTGTGGTTTAAGTTTGTTATCACTTTGTAGCAGTGGGTGTTAGYTGAGTGATATGAAGATTTTAATTAGAGCCAGAATCTTTTACATGAAGAKATTAAATTAAAGAAGCAAAAATGGGCTTTTTGGTATATTTTATCAATTTTAAAGGTTCTGTTAAAGCACTGAATGTCTCTTTTCTCAGGTCACTGTTGTGATTTTTCAAAATCTCATCTTCCTTTCTCATTTTGGGAGCCAATTAATTCTTGTTAAGGATACTCTTTTGATTTATATTTGCCAACGTACAAAGCTGCAGACTTACTGCTGACAATATTTTCCCAACTTGAAAGTACATTTTAATAACGGAACTCTACATACCCAATGGCAAGGAAATTTGTGCAAATTCAATTTTACTTGACAAGTACAACAAGATTATAACTATGTGGAAATTAATGATCACAGATTTAGTGTGTTTGGACAGAAAGTTAATCTGGAAAAAATCTTTGTGGAGTTCAGTGGTGATTAAAAAAWTGTATTGTGAACCACAATAGCATCKCTTTGGAGTTCCTCATRTGAAYTTAGCTCTTTATCATTTTGGGTGYTGATTGAAGGACATTCCCATGATCAAATCTCTGTCACAGAGATTTATCTTGGACTGTGAAAGAGCCATTGCAAGGAAAAAACCATTGGCTGTGTTAGGGTGCAGTCCCCCTSCTCTAGAGCAGTTGTGAGAGTTATATGATCCAAACAAATTGGATAGGCCTGGTGTTATTCCTTCTCACAGAATGGATTTAGGTCATATTTGCCCATATAAGTGGGCAAATGGTTACCTTGAGCAATGGCAACAACCACTGGTTGGCAGCAGTTGTTGTTAAAAAATGTAAAATCAGAAGACTGCAGGTAGGAACGTAGGGTGTGGGAGGAAGATATGGAAAAACAGAGAAGGACAATGACAGATCTGGAAAATATGAGATAAGGAAAAGAGCTTGGAAGGGCAAGAGGATGTCAGGACAGTGAGSAGCTGGGATATACTGCAGGGAAGGCCAGAATTGTCAGGGGCAATTAAAATATATTTGTCCTAAGCTTCATCTGAAATCACTGTATTTAGAGGCACCTTCTGGTAGTGTTTATGGTTCTATTGTGGAGAGCTAGGACACATGGGCTGCTCCCAGGCAGGACTTTGGGGGCAACCTACATGTGCTGAGGTAACATGCAGAGAGATGAGAATGACAAACCCCAAACTTGCTGCCTAATGCAGATTAGACATCCAACTATACGGTTAGAATAGTTCTATATGGTTAGAATCTGGTGAGATAAAGCTTGGTGTATAACAGGCATTCACATTTATTTATTAATTAGACATTTATTTATTCACATTTATTTATTAATTAATTAGTTTATTTCAGTTTGTGGTAGTAAGTGTATAAGGAAAAGGTGTGGTTTTGTTCCCCATTCTGGCATCAGAAACAGATATTCTAACATTTTAATGGAAATTTCTCTTACATTCAAATTTGTAGAAAATTAGAYAGGATCTGTTCCAGAATTGTGGTAATTTCTTTATATAATACTTGGTATGAGTCCACTCTTGTTTTAAAGATTTGCTTTATCTATGTATCATCTATCTATCCATCTATCTATCATCTATCATCTATCTATTATCTCTCATCTATCTATTTATCTATCTGTGCCAACTGTGTATATCTGTACATGCAGACACCATGTCCACATATGCATTGTCTCCAGTTTCAATGTGTGCTTGAATTTTGAAATTTATGATTCCCRAAGCATTTTGCTTCCTTTTTCTATGCAACACTAGTATGAGGCTGAAATAAATAATTTCATGTCTTGGTGAGATGAAAAGCTCTCATTTCATACATCTTTATGCAGAATCAGAAATCATCCCTGCCTCAGAGCAGGGGAAATGGAAAGAAGAGCGAGGAAGCTGCACAGCTTCAAAGATGTGGCCACATTGACTGGTAGGAGGGCTTTACTCAAGGCAGATGAGAGGGAAAAGCCCYTCAGGATCAGGGAACAGTTGAATTGAACAATCTGCATGCAGMTTTAGAAAGGAATTCCACCAGAAAGCTACAGTTGTGCTTTTGAGCTGTTATATCCTWCCAAGGACAGAAGTGTAAGCCGTGAAATTTGTGATCAGTTTTGTCTTCTATCTTCAGCTTCTTGGCAAGGCTCAAAGCACTATAGGCTAATTCTGCCTTTTACTGAATTGCTTTCAGGCTCTTATGACTGCTATTGGATTTGGGATTTTCACTTTTTACAAATATGTGAGATGTCTACTGTTCACATTTCTCTTGGCATTTCAGTTGTATCTATGGAAAAAGAGGGGTGTCCAAGGACACAGCACCTCTCTTTTTCCTCTGGCTAGCTCATTCAAAAGTGTAAGGAGAAGGGAAGCCAGACTAGGTACTTTTTCTCTTTACAGAGAGTTTGGGTACACAGACAATTAAACTAAATGCCTTGGCATGCTAATGAGTCTTTTTTTTCCACTCTATCTTTTTAAGATCCACCCATTCTTCCTATTTTTCTCCTATGTCCAGATGTGCAASTAATTAGTCACCTCTGTCTTCTCTGCTGAGGTTCATTAGCCAAAAATTGAGATTCAACACCATAATTTTYCAAAGCCAAAGCAGGCTGAGTCATTGAGAAATGACTGTGTACACAACGTGGTGGGATGTAACTTTCTGATCCTGTCACAGCTAAAGAGTCCTTTACWGCACTTATTAGTGACTCATGTGGTATCTTTGATATGTGGAGTGTTTGTGGCCATTTTGGTTGCTATTCTAAATGTTGTCAGTTGGGAACACTTGGTTTCTTCATGTTTAGCATCTTGACTGAAAGGCTGTATTTTCTGGAAAAGAGCCTGGAGGTCAGAAATCTCTTCTCAGTTTCTGAAAGCAGCCAATCCAAAAATCCCCTGGTGGTGTCCTTTCATTGCATCAGCAGCAGACACCCTACAATGAGTTCAGCCTTTCCAGCCAAGCACAAAACCAGCAGAAAGGGCTGACTCCCACCCCTGGAAGCTGCTGCAGCACCCAAGCAGTCACTGGCTGGTCCTGTCTGCTTCAGGAGTGCAATTGGTGCTTGTCCTCGACAGTGAATCTGCAGATCCACCAAGCTTAATGCATCACACATGAGACWAAGGGACCAGTGAGCCCTCCTCACTGACCCCCTCTGCATTCTCACTGTACTCTGGGTGATGTCTCACAGCATCTCTCTTTAGTCCCATTTGTCTCTGCACCCAATCAGCACATTTGTGATCTCCTGATAACCTGGATCCAGCAGGAGACATCTCAGAAAGGCAATGAGGCAGCAATGCCTGTAGGGAGCCTGTCTGAAAAAGCATCCTGAAGTTATACTAGTAGACTTATTTCTACAAATCARGTTCTTCAGTGAAGGAAATTGTTATTCTGGAAGTTTTCTTTGGCTTTTTAAAGTAATATGTTGGTGTCTAAAACATTTTTTTTTTCACTAGAGTCTACATTCCTTATACCTATGTTTTCCTGCCATCTGACACACCAAGCTCTTGTTTACCTTCCCTTTGCCTATAAGTAGGCAGTTATCAAAAAGATGTATTAAAAACACAAAGAAGTTGAAACTGTCGAGATGATAGAAAACTGTGGATTAGATAATAGTGATGAAGTGACCAGGGAAGAGGAAAAATTGAGATAATCTTCCAAATCCGCCTATCAAGTCCTTGAATGCTTAGTTCCCTGTCTTTTGTGGGGAAAAGGGCAAGGTAGGTAGCCTCATCCAACCCACTGATAGCAAGAAGTAACAGGGACAAGAAGAMACCTCTGTGTCTATTTAAGCCTGGAGAGTGAAACAAAGCAGAGAAAACTGGATGAAAAAATCTGTGCATTTAAAAAAACCTCAATAACTCTTGAGCCTCTCAGCTAACAGGAATAAGAGCAGGGACCTGAAAGGGAACATAATCTGCTTCTGAAGAAACCATTGTGGGGATGAAAATGATCAGTGATTCCTCAGATACCACTCAAAATATCAGCTACTCATTCCAACAGCACCACAGCCATCCCAACTCCAGCCCAAGCCCATTCACATCTTCTGCCTTTTGTAGGCCTCCTTTTCCCTTGGGTGTTTCAAGGTTTCATGGGACCACATGCTAAGAAGGCRAAAATCCTCTGYACAGAAGCYTGAGKGACACAAAAAYTTTGGGTCAAGGAGCTGSTCTGACACCTGAGGGAAAATYTGGAGGACTGACAGGAARCAAAGTTTTGRGAGAAAAAAAAAMCATCTTAGAAGTGCTCAGCAAGCTATGGGATAGACAAAAGAGCATCCTCCAAACCCGTGGGGCTCACATCTTGCTCATCCAGCTGTTTGTGCTCATCTCTGCACTGAGCATGAGACAGGAGCTCACGTTTCTCCCGGACTCACAGCTCCTTGAGCTGCTGGGGACTGGGAGAAAAGAAATTAATTTGTAAAATGAATCAGKGCTGGTTTCAGCTGGGACAGAGTTAATTTCCTTCCTTGTTCAGTGCTGTGTTTGGGATTTAGTATGAGAATAATGTTGATAACACTCTGATGTTTTAGCTGCTGAGTGCTAACATTAAGTCAAGGACTTCTCAGTGTCTCATGCTCTGCCAGTGAGGAGGAACACAAGAAGCCATGAGGAAGCGTGGCCAGGACACTATTGAGTGAGCTGGCCAAAGGGATATTCCAGGGAGCTGCATGTTCACTGTATAAACAGGGGAAGGTGGCTGGGGTCAGGGGGAATTGCTGTTCAGGGATGGGCTGGGCATCAGTCAGTGCCTAGTGAGCAATTGCAGCATGTACCACTTATTCCTTGATTTTTTTATTCCTTTCTCTCTCATTTTCACTACAATTATTATTATTAATAGTAGTAATAGTATGTTTTATTTTGTTTCAGTAATTGAACTAATCTTGTGTCAACGCATGAGGTTTACTTCCTTTTTTTTTTTTTTTATGCTCCTCCCCACCAGGGTGGGGGGACTGGTGGCTGTGTGGTTCTCAGCTCCTGTCTGGGATTAAACCACAGCAGAGCCTCACAGCAAAGAGCAGCTTTCAAGGTGCTGTTCTGATGTCACTCAGTTTCTCTCATGAAGTCACTGCTCGATGCTGTTGCTATAACAACCTGTCAGTCTGTGTCGCTGTTACTCATGCAGCACAAAATGCCTACAGGTATGTCACTGTTGTGAAATTCAACTTTATAATCTTCATTTAAAACCACCTCTCCTATGCAATATCTCACTGGCACAAAGCACACAGCTTTACAGATTTTTTTTTTTTAAAGGAAAGCCAGCTTCAACTCATCCTGAGCTGTCTGAAGAAAAATAGGAGTAAACCTGAGGAAAGAGCATTCTTTTAATGAACCAGCATTTTAGCTGAATACTTCCCTCTTTTATGCTGWGTATTTCCAAAATCTTTTTCAAAAGCTCATTTTAACCTCTTAGATTCTGTTTTTAAAACTCTCATTCTGTGTAGAGGAAACTCCTTTAAGTCTTGCAGTCAAGCCTGTAGCTTTCTCTTCATGTAGATACTTTGTCCCATTTTACATTTCTTTTTATTAGGAATGGGAATAAACAGAGAAAATGCTGTAAGGAACAGCATTTATCACTTTTCTGAGCATTATTAAGCTCATGTGAAATAACATCTCTTTGGTTATAGTAAMAACTACAAGGAAAGATGTCAMTACAAGAGGTCATATTGTGGGTGGSAAATCCCTTTTGGTGGGGTTTGAAATGCTGGTGCTGGGTCTGGATTAACAATCAACTCCATGGAAGAAATAAATGACAGTAAGACAGACAGATTTAACCATCCTGGAAATATCTTCAAACATCCTGGCGTGTGGACAAGCTCAGTGAAATATTTGCAGTGCTGCACTGTCTTTGTCTCAGTGGATTTTGGCAGCTGAGGGACCCCATGGCCGTGACCAACCTCAGCACTGGCACTCACCTCCTGCTCCTCTGCCAACCACACGCTCCAACAGCAAACCCTGTGCAGACTGGTCACAAATATCTAAAAGAAATGTTGCCAGAAAGCAGGAGTCAGTCCCTCAAAGGTGCCTCTCCCTCTCCTTTGGCTATAGGAGAAACCTACAGTCACCTCTAATGAAAAGCTTGAGGTCTGACAGAAGTGTGCAAAGCTMGATGGGAATGTCCTGGCCTTGGTGGCTTCTGCCTGTGGTATGAAAGCAGCTATGACTGTGCTGTCTTTTGAGGCTTTCATTGATGCAGTGAAATCTGCCTGAGTGTCAGAAGCGCTGCAGAGTAACAGACTTCATGAAATGTACACAAGATCACGAGCCTTCAGATACAGTACTTTGTAAGGGTACATTTATTATTTTGGCTTAAGGCTTTTACTTCTTTTTTTTTTTCCCCTCCAAATTTTAAAATGTGTTTTACAAAGTTTTCAAAGCTTTTGGAGCTCAAGCTCAGTTTTCTGAAAGGRGAGCAATGAATTGCTGTAAAGGGGCATCTCAGTGTCCCAGTAGCTGGGTATTACAGTGGGACTCCTCCCTCCCTTGGATCCCTGGCGGTGCAGGTCACTGCTCTGGGGACACTCAGACCTGGGAGGGGGTGAATGCCACAGGCTGCCCTTTGTCCCAGCACACAGCAGAGGGGTCAGCCTGGAGATTKTTATGGGGTGGTGTTCAGGTGAACCCTGCCTCCAGCATCCTGCACTGCTACATCTCCAGCAGTACATTTGACTCATGTTTTGCCGAATAGAAGTGGGCTAAACTCTCCAGAGGGGTTTCTAGGAAACATCATAAACTGATGTCATGGAACTTAAAACCTAATATTTTTGCCTCAAAAAAAGAAAAAAACTATTTTCTACTTCTCCAGAATTCATGGAAGCTCCATGAAGCACTATCCAAGATTCTACTGTCCAAGGYTTATGCTTGGGAAATAAGTCAAAGTAAGGATAAAACACACCCACTTAAAGACAAGTCTTATTTCAGAAGGGTAAAACTACCATTGTTTAATTCTCCCAGCTTTCAGTCAGATAAATTTGCTTTAAAGATGGTGCCCTCGTCAGGGACTTACAAACTATGAATCCTTTCTTTTACTGTTATAGACAGATATTTTAGAAAAAAAAAAGAGCTATGGAATCAGTCCAAAGAAACATACTAAATATACGGAAATATCAAAAAAGTGTACAAAACATTTTTATGCCTTGGTAAAAATACAGAGCTCAGCTTGCATCCCCATGCAGTCATATTCAGATAACACCAGTTTWGCTACAGGATTCATGAGTCAGTGTTTCTACTCTCAGGTTTCTGAAATGTGGGCTGCCAGAACTGAGCTTGGCCAGTACAGTATCACAACATCCAGAGTAAATGGCTGCTGAATTTTTTTTTTTTCAGTCCTAGTTTAAGAACAGGGAAAGGAACTGCAGGAGAGTTGGTATTGCCTCATTGCCTTATATGAGATTAAGGCTTTTAAAATTCTTGTCTCCATGTCATTGCTTGAAGACACTGCTCTTGCTCCCTCCATTTTTCTTGAGTTGTATCATCTGACTTCAGTATTTTGTGGTTAACATTGTTAATGCTGTACCTTGCCTGGGAACTGGTGAGGATGAGATTTGAATGGCAAGGAGCTGGAAGCAAAGTGCTCAAGAATCCATGCATTAATGATCATAGCACACAATGAATGGTTGTCTAAGCTGGGCACATTTTARCCAAATTCTTCTCAAGATTTTACAAATGACTCCTCCACCTCTGTCTTTGATTAACTGACAGAATTGTCAGGAATTTACCTTGGGAGGTAACAGGATGCAGAATGCTGCAGGGGGCCCATTGCATCTTTGAAGTATTTTTCATCATTCTGGACTTGAGACCACACAGAGATATTAGGAGACTTCATGAATAGCGTTTTAGTGAATTAGGATTCTCTTTGGTGAGAACTCCCTGCTCAGGGGCATGAGAGCCTGTGAGAAGAACYCTTATTTCACAGGTGAATATTAAAATCTGTATTTGGAGCAGGAGTGTTTATAGAAGTGTGTCATTGGGTGATCCCTCTGTGTTCTCCAGGGGTTTGTTGCAGCAATCAGTTGTGTTTCTTGCTCAGGGTATCTCATCGGCTTTCTCTCAATTACCAGGCAGCTTTGCCTTCTRCAATAGATATAAAATTGTGCCAAATCTGTTTTGCATTATCTGAAACTCTGGTAAAGCAATGTTGTGAAAGTCTTTGGGGCTTATTTCTGTAATGTTTGGGTACCAGTGCCTCTGTGAAACCTGAACCTCACTGTTTGGGAGCAAACCCACAAAMATTCCTTTCTTTTCCTCTTTTAGCCCAATCCTCACCAGTTCATATCCCTCACAGTGATTGAATAGAACTATTGAAAGGAGAATGAATCCTTACCTCCAAGGATGTGTCAGACTATGAACATAGTCCTGCTTTCTCTCTCAGTTGCCTTTCATTTATTTATAAGTATTTCTCCTTCTCTGATTAATTTCTCCATTTTCTGTTTTCAGATTGTTGGAACAGATTGTGACTTTCACAAATGTATTGCAAGAAATTGCCAGATACTTTTTTTATGTGCTGTACTTGAGCTGGAGCTTGATCATTGTGAAATTTTGATYAAACTTTATTTCATAACATTAAGAAAATCCTGTTTGGACTGGAGGCAGGAATCATGTGGTAGGTTGTAGTTTGCATTTGAGTCCCCATTCATATAATCTCAATATTCTGTAATACTAATATCACAGAATCATGGAATTGTTTAGGTAAGAAAATACCCTTAATACCACCAAGTCAGAGAGTAAACCTGACACTGTCAAGTCCATCAATAAACCATGTCCCTAATTGTCATCTACACATCTTCTAAATACTTCCAGGGATGTTAACTCCCTGGACAGCCTGTTCCAATGCTTGACAACTCTTGCAACAAAGAAATTTTTCCAAATATCCAATCTAAGCCTGTCTTGGTGCAACACATGAAAGAGTGTCATGGCTAAAAGTGCATACATGTTTGTTGGTTTTGTTAGGATTTGCTCCATGGTAAAATTGTGATAAATTGTAGTCAGATTTGTATTTGTTGCTATGTAAGATTTATTGATAGTTTTGATTTTACTTGTAAAGGATTTTTTTTTTTCATCGTGAATGTTATGTACACAGAAATAAACATATCATAGCTACTCTTGAAAACTAGAGGCAAAATTTGGTACTCTCAGATCAGTGAGAATTCAGCCATGGATATCACCAAGAGTGAGCAGAGATCATAGATTAGTGTGTTGTTGGGGATTTTAGAGGCAAAAGTGAAAGGGGCAGATACTTTGAGTATCAGAAGCCCAGATTGTCACATCTCAYCCTGTGCTCACAACTGCCTGGTTTCTTCCAGGCAGGGTGATTCTGACAGAGTCAGAGAGAACTTGTTGCTATTTTACAATATGGGTTTGAAATTGGTTTATCTAAACATTCTCCTCCTAAAATCAAAACATTGGATTATTTTCCATCCCACAAAAGTTCCATCTTCATCACATATTGACTTCAGTCCATGATACCATGTTGTGAGCATTCACTAAAGGGAGTTCTCCCAGAGGCAGAACTCTGGGGCTGCCCAGGGCCTAATTGGCCCAAGAAAGGTTCCCTTTCACAGGACCCTGTCTGTTTGAGGGCTGGAAACTTTTTAAGCCAATATTTTATTCAAAAAGTATTCAGCTGTCTGTGCTCTGAGTGCTCTAGGGTTAYCTGCAGACAAGTGTTGTGAAAGCACTTGTGCAGTGATTGGGGGACATCTATAGAAYATAGGCATTTTTGCACATTGGTCACTGCCTCCATCACAAGACCTTTTCTAGAGATCCCTACACTGTATAATGGAAAATAGTAGTTTTCTATGGCTTTTATTTTTAAGTGTTTTAATATTTATTCTCCTGTTTGAGAATGCTATATAACTTGAAGATCTGAAAACTGGGGTTCTAATACCTTTTCAAGATGCAACATTCCTTTCCCAGGGCTGCTGCAACTGTTCATCCTTCTTCAGTCTGTATGGTTTGTTTCTCTCCTCTAAAGAAAGGGAATTCCTGTTTCCATCTACACAGCAAGGTCCATCTTCCACAATACAGGATTACCCTGTCTGTTGAATGGTCACTGTGTTTTAAATATATTAACCCACAGATATTTCTCCCTTTGTTGSTGGGCTAGCAATGTTACCAGCCTGTAAGGCAATCTGCTCATTGATGAAAAATGCTCTCTTAATCCCTGAATTTTGAAGGGAATCACAGATAATCAAAAAATGTGTCTACCAAGCACATAACATGCTGCTTGTGTGGTGTGTCAGATTATCAAATTCCCCTAAGAAGAACCAACTGTCTTTAACAGATAAAAGAAATCTTATTGTGTTAGCAGAAAGGTTTACATTCCCGATTACTAAACAAAATCACTGAAGAAAAATAACAAAATATAGTTTGGGGTTTTTTTCCTGTGTTTTAGTGTTTCAGATGTTTGGGAACAACAAAAAGCCTTTTCGGCTTGATGTCCCTGGTGAGTTTTAAAAGTTACCTGTCTGTGCTTTTGTTTRGCTGGAATTACCTGCCTTGCTCCGCTCTCTTCTGGACTCCCCCCAGTGGAAATTGGTGTTATGAAGCGAGACAGGAGAGTTGCTTTCAACTTGTCATCTTGTACCCTTGTCTGTGCCTGAAAGCATCTGAATCAGATTTCTTCCTTTCTCCTTTGTTCTTTGCACTGGAGTGTTCTCATCTTCTTTTTTAGAGCTYTAATGATCCAAGGCAGGAGCCCATTGGGTGCTATGAATGAAGCATTCTGGGTTTTTCTGGAGGTGGAGATATCACAACAGATGCAAGGCTTCTTTCAAACTATCCAAATTATGCACTGAAAGCCGTGTTCACTGTATAAAATATTCATTATACATAGATCTTGCCAAACTCATATTTTCTAGATTATTACATCCTTTTCTCAGAGATAGCATGTGACATAGCAACAATTTAAAATTTGACATTTAGACCACTTCCTAAGTTACTCTTTCCCTCTCCATTTCTTCCCTTTATATCSAGAGGAAGAGACAACAAACCTTGAAATAGGTAGCCTAAGATAACCATTTTCTAGGGAGGACTCCAGTGAGACTAAGACTTGCAGGGTTCAGACAAGGTTAAATCACAAAAAGGTAAAAACAGTCCATGATCCACAGTTCAAAAAGCCCATCAGCCCTTCCTTTCTAAGAATCCATGGTGTTCAAATCTCAAGCAATACAAGTGCATTTGCCTGACTCATAGCATCTTGTTCGCTTTGTTAAAAGCATAAAGATACCAAAGAATTCCCCAGATGTCAAAAATGCTGTGCCATTTGGACAGTAAGGAGCCTTTRGGTGTTATGGAGAGTGATAAAAACATTATTTAGCTTCTTCTAATATTCCTTTCTTTCTCTTTTCTTTCTGCTTTTCCTTCGTGTTCTGTACAATTGCCATCTGGATTGCTTCAAGAATGTGAAAATAAGTAAATAAATGACCTGCATATAACARTGAAAAAATGTTTCACACAAGGTTTGGATTTTTTCAGAAGATGAAATTGTTGCCTCCAAAAGTAAAGATCCATTAAGGATCTGACTTGCACAGTGCTTTCTTTCCGATTTGGGTGAGATTCACTGTCATCATGGTATCATTCAGGTTTGAAAGGAGCCCAGGAGGTATCTAGTCCAGGCCCATGCTTGAAGTAACACTAGATACAAACCAGATTTCTTTATTAGAAATAGACCAGATTTCTTTATTATTATTTTTTATGGTAGGTAGTGGTGGTGGTGGTGGTGGAGGTGTCCTAAAATATTGTATTCTAGCTGTTTTGAATAAAATAATTCACAATTTCTTATAGACTCCCTTTACAACATTCATCTTTCACAATAATGCCCTGGGCAYTATTGGCTGTCAGGTGTGGCAGCTTAAAAATTCCAGCAGAACATGGCAGTTAATGCTGAGTGACATTACACTCAGACATTAATGGGATTATCACTGTAATGGCCAAAGGATGCAGGGGAGCAATGCCTGTAGGTACAGATAATGTCTACTTTTCATGTTTTATTAAACCAAGTGACACAGCAGGATAAAGGGATCAAACTTTGTCATCTCACTCGAAGAGCACAAAAGAAAAGAACTTTTAAACCAGMCTTAATATTTGGTGAATGGAAGAATGTAGACTGAAGAAGGAAGGGAAATATCACTATCTTTGCAAATGGAAAATTGCTTTGAAGTCCTACATAGAAAATACTGGAAACTGTAGATTCCCTGCAGAATTTCTCAGACATCTTTGACCTTTTTAATTCCTTTAACTTTTAAGTAGCTCCATTGATTCTTACATAGAAATATGAATACGAAAGCACAGTAAATTCAACAAGACATTGGGAAACTGAGAACCTGAGAGGGCTGGAAACAGCAAAGTCATGACAGCGGAGAAAAAAAGTTAGAATAACCAGTGTTTCCCATTTTGTATTTACAGATTTTAATAAATGGAAGGTGTGTCAATTATGAGAAAAAATGAGAAATGACATAATATTAAGCCCGGTCAGATCAATCAGATGTAAATAGAAGAAGCTGCAAGTGGCAGTAACCCTGTCTAGGGTAGATTATGCAGAGCTTTACTGCCTGAAAGCAAAGGTAAAACTATGAGAATGACTAGCACTTCAAGGTGGCTACTGTAAGCTCCTAGAAAGAACATGAMATTCATCACACTCTTCAGTCTTTGAGGCAGAAGAACATCCCTCTGGCTTATATGTTATAAAGCAACCACAACTTTGAATGTAAGGTAATTACTGGACCAAGTTCTTTTTCACAGGGTGATCCTGCCTTGGGGGCAGCCAGGGGCAGCTCCTCCAGGGAGGCAGCCACRTCAGGAGCTGAGCATGAGTTGGTACAAGCCCCCACCCATAATCCCAGTCCCACAGGAGCAGATCATGGGGGTCTGATTGCCCTTCACTTGGCGAGCAATAAACCAGGACCAGGATCCATCCAAGTGCTCCAGCTGGAAGCAGAGGAGACCAGGCCTGAAACAGGGCTGGGAAGAAGCTGTGACATGGCTCTGGAGTCTGTCCATGTGGGTACACCCACAGTGTGACTTAGGCAGGGCTGACAGTTGAAATGGGGCTAATCAGGTGTAAGTGCACAGTTGAGCAAAGAGGGACAAGTAGATCTTTATACCACAACAGTTAAATGTTCATTTGCTATTCTAGCACCAAACAGCTTTCATAAATATTCCTCTAATACTGAGCTTTTATCATAAGGCCACTTGTTTAGTCCCACAYAGGCAGTGACAAATGGCAAGCTGTGTCTGACTCAACCATTTCTCTCACACCCTCTCATTACATGCATTTGAATAAAACTGCTCTGTGCCCTGCTGGGTAACCTTTCCAAACCACGCTGCTGGTCGGGTAGGGCTCAAGGAAAGACAGAACAATTCAGCCTTGGTGTGAAYAGAAGCCAGCTTTTAACTAGATTGAATTTCCACAGTAAGGCTAATAATTTTGGTGCTGAAATGCAAATAATTACTGTTGTAATTGCTTTCCGGCATCCACAGGTGTGCTGGCTGCCTCTCAAGCTGAATAAAAGGACAAGGACTCCTGGTTTAAAAAGCTCACGATGTTCCTGCCTTCTGCAAAGTTCACTGAAAACYAGTGGGAGTAATTTTCATAGGTGCATAAGTCTCCTTATGAAAGGGCACGAACTTTACATTCACTCAGGTGTCTGGGAGAATTGATTCAAGGCTAAGATTAAGTGACCAGGCAAGGAACTTGGTCTCTGTGAATGAGCTGGAATTTAATGCAACCCTCCTGTGTCCCATAAAAACATGAACAAGGTCTTGCTGGTTCAGAGCAAATATCCATCCAGCCTGAAAATGTCCATAAGTAGATTCCTAAGAAATTCTAAAAGCAGGAGAAATCTGTGTGATTTCTTACTGCTGCCTTAGCCTACAGCCACCTATTTCAGACCAAAGGACTTCCTTGGCCAGCCCTGGTCTGTCTGTTCAGTAACAGGGCTTGCTCATGGAATTCCCCATTTTCTCCTTTAAATAATTGTTTACCTGATATAGCCTTTCATTTTCTCTGTTTTTTTTTGCTTCCACCAAACACTGAGCTGTTAAGGCAACAGGTGCTTTTTCCCAAGGCCTCGGTTCTGAGGGGTTCTGGTCTGCTCAGAAGCAGCATTTTATGTGTGAATCTTTTGCCATCCTGTGCATCCTTTTCTATCCCACTTCACCTGGTATCTTACCTGGTATCTTACAGCCTTGGCAATAATTTTCCTAAGGTCCTTCCCAGTGCCTCTTATCTATCTCTGTTTGTAGCACTCTGAGCAGCTGTACATCACCARCAAACCTTCCCCATGCTCTGACCTCACTGACTTCATGAATGTATGATGGAATTGGGCTGGAGAGCTTTGGGGCTGGGAACTTCTCAGGTGGTACTTTTGCCACTCATTCACATTCTCCCTGCATGCAGGACTGTCATTTCTTTCAGGCACACTCCCTGTATAAAACACATGCAGAATATAAAAGCAGAAATTTCTTTTAAATATTTATTGGCTTTTCTTTTCCCCAGATGGAACAGCATCTTGGTTTCTCCATGTTTATTTAAAARTATGGCATCCACTTTGCCCAGAAGGCAAATGGTATTACCTTCAGATACAGTGGAGGTTTTGTATCTTCAGCGTGTGTACATTTCTGAATTTCTGTACATTCTCAAATAAATGTGTAYGGAAATGTTGAAATTAATATTTAATGTGAATGCATTTGACTCCAGTTTCAGAAGGCAGCAATCTTTCAATAACTGTTATTATGTCAAATGTCAGAAATAGAACTGTACCATGATATTTCTCTTATTTTCACTTCATAGACAAAAGAGTGACTACAGGGACTAAACACACAGGCCTTTATGAAACTGCAACATAATGGACAAATTAAGCACAAAATCGCTTCTCTCATATTAACTACATTTTTAATTTTTAGAAAAGTGAGCAGATTGAGGGTCAAATTAACTTATCACTTACCAGTGCATGATTAGAATCAAAGCAAATGTCCATTGTGCTGTATATCCCACTTTGTGGCCACTGCTSAACTGCAAGAATAAAGTAGATTTTCTGCAGGCAGACAAAACCAAGACAAATTAACTTTCTTAAAAGTTCAATAAATCCTAGAGCMTGGCAAATATTACTGACCTCTGTGTGCTCAGCAGTGCTACTTAAGAAGGGAGATACAGCTGTAATGGATTTTTTTCAGAGACTGAAGTTAGTTCAACAAAGATAAAGCAATTTGGTATTAATTAGCTGCAGTTGTGCAAATAAATATTAAATAATGAGCCATTATATGTCACTATATGGTTAATATTCAAACAAGTTTCATGCCAAGATTATACAAATCATTATATTATTATATTAATTTTACTTGTTACCTCACAAAGTTGAAAATATTCCTTTTTTATACCTTCTGCATTAACATTTGAACTACAGTAGCAACCATCGTGTCCATCCTGCAAACACTTTCCAAATGTCTCCAACTTCTGAAGTCAGAAACTTCTACCATGTTTTGGCTAACCCTAATTTAGTAGTTTTAATGCACATATAAGATAAAACTTTGGAAGCTGTCACACTTGATCAGACAGCAAAGAAAAGCTTTTCCAAGATGAAGAGGGCCGTGGTCCAGAAAAAAAAAGACTGGAAATAAATAAGCTGAAGACCAATATTTCAGTGTGATCTGTTCCATGAAATGGGGACAGTGTTGCAAAGCTTTCRTAAGAATAGTTTCTCATAGTGTATGGTAATGCTTTTATTTAGAAATGACACTGAACATCTCTACTGAAATATGAGACCCTGTCTTAGAAATATCACAGTGAATCTTTGAAGAAAGAAACTTGACGGGAGTTCTATATTTAAATTGTATAATGGGTAAATTTTATCACTCAAGGCATAGATTTAAGGGGTAAGTATTATTCTTTCAAAGTTTCACTGCTACTGCCTTTATTTTAGTTAGCTACATAAATACATATTTTATCCTAAAATTATACTTTGCATTTAGCAAGGTGATGATGAAATATAATTCACATGTATGTAATTACACACATTATATTTGGCCTCAAATTTTCAACTCCTCAAGCATCCTCAGATGCTCATRTCTACTCATAAGAAGATAATCTTCCTTCAACCATCTTTATACCCTCTGTTAAACAGGCTGAGTGCACTTCCTGAGTAACCAGGGGAGTGGGTTTGGAGAAACCCAGCAGCAGTGTGTCCATGAGGCAGATGATGCTACATCATTTGGGATCCCATATCAGCATTGCCCATAAGGAATYGGTGTGAGCTTCTTTCACATGAACTGTGTTAAATATTGAGGTGACACGATCAGTAAATATTTCTGATCTGAGTCAGATGAGTCTGCCCTGGAGACTGTCTGAAACAGCAATTGTGGCTTAAAATGGCATTCTGACACTAAGCAGGCACTGAAGAAGGACAAGTAACCCGTCAGTCATGGCACTAAGCTTTTCCTGCAGAAATGCAAGACCCAGGCATTGCTTGGGGTTGGCAGATCTCTMACACAACTTGTACTTTCTTTCCTAAAGGTCATTCCCTGTAGGGCCAAGGTGAAGAGGCTTTTACAGGCTGATGTGTGGCTCAGCAGTGCTGCTCAGGAGGAACYTGTGTCCCCACTCTCATTTCCCTGAGCTCTGAGGTGGCAGACAGAGGGTGGGCATCCTGCTGAGCTGAGGGACTGGCCCCTCACTGCTCGAGCCAGTCTCTGGGGCTTTGCAGAGAAACTGAAGCATTCAGTGGCATTTGCATATTGAGGTGAGTTCAGAGTACCTGGATACTGTTCAGTGCAAATCTCTGCAGTTTACTCTAATTCCCTTGCCTTTATGGCTGCAGTTAATAATTTCCTGGTGTCCCCCATTGGTGCCTAATGGTGGTCTAATATAATTCAGAAAATAATTGTGTCAGAAGTCCTTAAGTTCCCTCTTGTGTTAGCTTGTCCTTCCGTAAGATGGCTGTTAGAAATTCCCTTTTTGTGTATTTCCTTGGAAAAAAACCTTGCATTGTCCCATCTCAGGTTTTTCCAGCTGCAAGCACAATAGTTCTGCAAGCACGAATCACTGGTAAACTGAACTTGATAAAATCACTTAAAGGTAATTTTCAATGTGTATGGCAAATGGGAGTTTGCCAAACTCCCAAAATAACTTTGGGAGTTATTTTACCCACAAATTATGTAATTACTGGCTAATACAAGTGAAAAAAAAAAAAAACATAAAATGTAAACTTTCTTTTGACTCTGTCATTTTACAAATTTGTTCATGGTCACAACAATGCTGTGGTCAGTTTATTCCATTCCAGCGCTTACTTTAAAATATTTCTAGGTATGCAGGCATGGGAAAAGGAATAAATCAAGACATCACTGCATAAGARTGGATAGGAGGATAGGATAAGAGATGTTTTAAAAGATGCAAAAGCCCTAAAAGAAGGGTTTCAGACCTTGAGGACAAACATTCTATTTGAAAATATCTTTTTWTTTKTTKTKGTTTTGAAAGTTTGCTGGTCTTAATTGGTACTTTAGGGCCTGGATGTTAAAATCCATGGCAGATGGGTTATTGCTGCTTATCATCACTGGCTTTATTAAAGGTTACAAAGTCCTTTAAAACCCCGAGAGGAATCCTGGGGAATAAACAAGTAGACATGGTTGTGTATTGCAAAAAGCTTTAGAAACTAAAACCTGTTTGCTATGGAGCTGCAGGTGAACCTGAGGCAAAAGCACCTGGGGTGTCTGACACCTCTCAGGGTGGATCTGGCA
Source organism: Malurus melanocephalus (assembly GCF_030028575.1). NCBI lineage: Eukaryota > Metazoa > Chordata > Aves > Passeriformes > Maluridae > Malurus > Malurus melanocephalus. The sequence goes on from NW_026623359.1 coordinate 1,646,544, forward strand.
GACCATCACTTTGGTTTAGTTTAACCGTTTTCTATTTTTTAAAAAATGTCTGTTTCAGTTGGCCCAGTGTTATGTCTGGGCTAGCAAGGCTCAGGGAGTCAAGTCACCTGTACTGGCCTCAACAATATTTGAAGGAAAATCTCGCCAGCTCTAAAGGAGAAAGACTGCAAGGAGTTAATGCCTTTGAGACCACTGTATTAATGRATTTCAAAGGAAGGTCTAGGGGAAACTGGGAAAAAAGGCAGAGTAACATCCAGCAAATAGATGTTATAAACTGATTCCTGGAGGGGAAAGGTTTCTCTTCTCTGTTTCTGTCTTGGAGCAGTAAGAGGGCAGGCTGCTAATCAGGGAGCCTGCAGGCTGCAGGCTGCTAATCAGGGAAGGGAACTGGGGGTCCAGGGTGATTCAGGGCTGGCCTGGGTTTTGCCAAGGGTCAGCAGAAGTGCCCAAGGAGGTCTTATCACCTTTATACGGAAGCTTGTGGAAAACCCAGGAACCATGGCTGGGTGACAGGGAGGCGGATGGCATTCACCCCTCAAGTTCCTATGGCTTCTTATTGCTTCAATCACACAATTCAAAAGCAAAACTCAGCTGTGTAAAATATGCACAGCTTTAGTCTATTGGCCAAACTTTTCATTTGTGTGAAATATTACTTTTCTCTGTTCATTGGARCCACAACAGGTTATGGAGAGCTGGTTTATTTACAGGTTTCATGCTCTACTGCAGCTACAAATAGTTGTACAGTATAAAAAAGGCTGATCTTTTAAAAAAAAAAAAGCAGATATAATCCCTGCAAAAAATCCCAGCACTTCTAGAAAGTATGCTTAAACAAAACTTAATTCATCATATCCAAAAAATAGATTGCTAAATAAAATGAGATGTCAGGAAAGTCAAGAAAAGGTTTTACCCCAAGTGATTTAATGGCATTTTGTATTGACTGAATGGTGCCCTCTGGGGCTCTCATTCTAAAGTATAATATAGAGACTCTTTGAAGTAAGACAGTTTTAGAAATCTGGATGGAGAGAAAATGTGGAGCTCTATAGATTACAGAACAGCATCTCCCCCAATCAGCCCAATGCCACTGACCCTGGCATGTACTATACTGCTTTTATCTGAAAGAAACAGCATCTTGCAGTGCCTGCAAATAGGTCCAGTGTAATGCAGAAGATAACACTTCAAGGTGCACAATTAATGCTTTAATGTGCAATTTTAAAGCCATTATTTTGGACAGAGRTATTTCAAACTGAGAGTCCAGGTGTCTCTCTTGATTATGCCMATCCTCTATCCCATCTGAATATTTTTCTGGGAAGCTTTGTAGACYATTTACAGAGTGCATACAGTACTTGAGACCTCATGAACAGTAAGGAATCCAAYTATGTGAGCTGAAAACCTACCATTGCTAAAGGAATTAAATCTCAGTTTGAGGGAGAGGTGTGGTTGCTCTGCCTCAGGATCTCCTAACAATGCTGCAGAAACGTCCAGGTCTGGCAGGCACAGAGCACCAGGCTGGGGTGTGCAGATCCAGAATAAAAGACCGTGGCTTTTCCCTCAGTACTTCCATTTCTCCATCGCTTCCAGCTGTGGGAAGTGGAAATAGTCAACAAGAGAAGCCTGAAAATGAGACTCTGGGTTGYACATACACCTTCTCCCCTCACACATACACTTGCAGAAGGCAGTGAAATAAATTTTGTCAGGTTATAAATGGAGACTGGAAATAGCCCTACTGAGGATTGTGGAGAAGGTTGTCTGTGGAGAGGAAGGCACAGTAGGGATGGATGCTGTGGCAGGAAAGATGCTCTGGCAGCGGTGCTGCTCCGCAGGGCTCAGCGCTGGGACCGGCACTGTCTGACATCCTGACAGCCACATGGACTGAGGGATCGAGGGCACGCTGGGTGGGTTTGCCAACAACACCAGGCTGTGTGGGGCAGTGATGGGCTGGAGGGAGGGGATGTCATCCAGAGGGACCTGGAGAAGCCTCAGAGGTGGCCCCATGCAAACCTTATGGAGCCCAACAAAGCCAAGGGCCGGTGATGTACTTGGGGCAGTCCCAAGCACAAGCACAAGCTGACGGTCCATATCTGTATCTGGAATGTTCATGTTTCCAGCTCCAGCTATTTTTCATGCCAAATCACCACATCCTCTCTAATTTTATGTCTTTAATGGGGCAAGCAGCATGGCCTGTGCCTTACCTGTGACACCACATCCCACCTTTCTGAGGAGCTTCTCTGGATGGTACCTGGCTTCTTTCCTGCCATCCACAGGGATACGTGACTCCACAATGCGTACAATTTCAACAATTCTTTTTTCCTTCTACTTTTCTGTCCACTTTTCCTTTTTCATTTCCTTTGTGACTGAGCGTGGTTCTTCTTGTGTGCTTTCCAGCTGTACAAATGAAATAATTAGCTGGTGAAGAGGTGATGARAGCATTAGACATCATTATTATCTGTAATGGAACTGTGAAGACAAAACTATATGAGCCTTATTATCTGGTGTTTTATTCWCAGAATATACAAGAGTAATTGCAGTGAACTGTGGTTATTTCATGGAAAGGTTTCAGTGGAAATATTAACGGATTGAACAGTATTCAAAAAAGAAGGATGGAAATGTCACAGCATTAAAGATTAAATTTATTTTTTTCTGAGAGGAACTCATCTCTCTGAGCATGGYTCCAGAAACATTTTAATTAAGTCTATCAGGTTTTAAACCCTGCCCTTTATTTCACCTCTTTCACATAACACAAGGAGAATTGTAATTGCTGACAACTTCCAAGTCAAAAAGATCAAAAATGCAACATTTGTTATGGCAAAGAAAGTGAAAGAAGATCATTTGGAGAAATATCTATATATTCCTCTGACATGAATTCTAAGAATTTTGCTGTTTTATTTTAGATAAATCTCCTGGGAATGAATGGAGTGAATCTTGTATTATTTGTAAAAAATTTGTGACTCTATAGTGTGCCTGTATTAAACTTACTTTAACCAATCAGCGGGTGAGGGCCCTTAAAATATTCTAGTGAATGATTAAATGAAAAAACATTTTTCAGTTTTCTCTTTTTTCTTCCTATCTCTTGTMCCTTCTRTTCTTGCAAAGGCAGATATTTTWWATTATATTTTAAAATTAAAATTKCAAGCTYATAACAAAAAWTCTTGAAAGAAATTCTGCTTATTTTCCCCTTCCCCAAATGTCATTGTTTATCTACAAAAGTGGSTCACATTACTTGATCAGTTAAGTGTCCAGAGAGTCATGCCATGACCCTTTCAGTCACAAGTAGTCATCAAAGACCTCTTGCAGAGGTAATTTAGGTCTCTTCATTCTTCCTTTTGGAATATACATGATCTTTCTTCTAGATGTGTGAGCTGACCCTAGCCCTGGCTATTCCCCAGGTGAACAAGTGGCTGTGAATTATAATGCCAATATTCAAATGTCTGGTGGGTTACCACTGAAAAAGTGTGGTGATTTATTTATGAACTCTTAAACACTTGGCTTTCTAACAGAACCTTCTTTCCAACTGCAGTGGCTACAATTCTGTCTGATATTTACAGGTCTTGGAAGTGTTAAAATAATTGTGCCACATCTATAGATTTTGTATTACATCTGCCAAGGAATGTGCAAGTCCACCTACAGTTTCAGTGCAATGTTTCTAATTTTTCACTTGCAATGTTTTCTTCCTGTGATGTAATTACCTATGAAAAGACATTATGGCATTTTTTGAACACATACTCTACAAACTGGTATTGTATCTGAGCCATCACTGTCACCAATACAATAGAAGCTGTGTTTGGAATTCAGAGGTGACTCAGAGCATGCCAGTGACTTTCAATTTCCCAACTAATGACTTGTTCAGTTACAAAATATTATCTGAAATTCGTCTTCCACGTTGGAGACACTTTTCTGCTTCCTGGATGAAATGGAGGTTCTGAATGGTGCTTTTCAACTATAGGACAATAAATATCAGTTATGCAAACAGCAGTGAAGGTACATTAATGTGCCAATGTGTTATCCACAGCCTGTGGCTGCCTGGGGCAGGCTCTGTCCCTTGTGCTCCATGGGCTGTGAGGAGCAATGGGAATCATCCGTCACAGTGATTGGAAAAGGACTCCTGGGATATTYTGTATTGAACCCAAAATTGCATTCACCAATGAAGGAGCAAAAAGCAAGGTCAGAAAAAGAGCTACCACCAAGAGTGAGAGGAGCATAGACAAAAAAATGTACCTTTTACATTCTGCTAAGAATAATTTGGGGATGATAACCTAATTTTGTATGATAGCAAATACCTACTCTTACTTTGTCTCTGAGACTTGATTATAAGCATGAATGAGAAGATTTATTTTAAGGGCTTTTGATTGATTGGGCTGGGGGTGGGAGGAGGTGCAACGTGTTTTAGAGAGTGAGATGTAAAACTGACACATTTATTAATAAGCATTTGTGTTGCATAAGCTTGGAGCTGTGGCTGCTGGTCTGTGGCTCTGTGTAAGGGGCCATAAAAATGCACAGGGACTGACAGCCCCTCCTTGAACAGCTGCCCTCAGAATTTAGGTGTCCACTTTATTTTCTACTCTACCTTGAGCTGAAGTTGTCCCTGTGATTTCATGCTTCTGGAGTACAGGACCCACATGTAAGGATCTGTACAGCTGTAAGGTCTCTTGGTATTTCACAGGAGAACATGCACACACCAAGTGTGGGAGCCCTGCCAGAGCAGGGATTGTGCTTTTGTGGCTGCTTACCCTAAGCTAGTTTCAGAGCAGCCCATTGTGGTGTCTTGGCTTTGGGAGTAGAGGTCGCTTTGTGCAAGACAAGATTTGTGCAAGGCTTTCTGCTCAGATCCCCCGGTGTGTGAGGGAGCAGCGCTCCCCGGCAGACCCTGCACAGCGCCTTTGGCCGAAGGCATTGCTCTCTGGTCCCTTTGCAGGGGCTGTGCAGGATTTCTGCTCCCTCCCTGGGCACCTCAGCTCCTGCAGTCTGGCTGGGCCTGAGATGCATCAACAGCTCAGAATCATTTCTCAAGGTTGGGCATCTATGAATCTGCTGGGAAAAGAGACTCTAAAATGAGCCCATCAACCTCTGCACACACTCCTTTGTAGCCTTACACCTGTAAAAATAAATCCTAGGGACACAAGTATGTTGTGACATGCAAACTCACCCTCATGGCTCAGTAAGTCTATGGTTCCACTGCAATGCAGCGCTGTGAAGTCAGGGTATATTTCTCATTCTCGATGCAATGTTCTTCTCTGTTGAAGCACCTGCTTTCTGGAGCACCTGCTCTCACTTCTTTCCTTGATTTTCTTTTCTTGCTTGTCTTTTGACAGTCAGAAACAAATTAATGCCATTTAGGTTCAAACAAACAAACAAAGAAACCCACCCCCACACCTATACGTAGCTGGTTGAGGTGAGTTACCTGCTATTTACAAAGAGCAGTTTCTATTTTTCCAACGTGATAAAACACTCTGAAATAGTGCTCTAGGTGTTTTAATAATTTTTAGCTTAATATGTCTTGAGGAGATTAAACAGAAATGTATCTGATAGTAAAATTCCAATGTCAGTCACAAATAGRAGGGCATGATTTGTCTCAAATTAATCCCCTTAATCTTTGACAGATTTATTCCTATAGGTAAGCTTCTCTCCTTACCATTTGTGATGCTGAAACATGAACTGTCATGTAAGATGTTATCTTACACACAATCCACAAGGAAGTATCTTCCTTTATCTCAGTCACAGTGCACTTTTAAGTTAAAAATGTGAAAAAGTGGAGGACAATGCATGAGGAGCGGTGAGCTGGTATCCCTGCAGCTCATTTGAAGAGTTCACACTGGAGTGTTTGGGCAGGGCTGAGGGGCTGTGTGGCTCACCCCGGGCATGGCTGGGAGTGTGGCTGTGCCAGGCTGAGCCTGGCTGTGGGTGACAGGGACAAAGGGGGGCTGCAGCCACCAGCTTTTCCCCCAAAGGCTGCCATCAGGTACCTGCTCTGGCCTCAGAGAGGAGGGCTTGAAGAGGAAGTTTTCTTTATGCCCTTCTGTAGGCAATGGTAGTGTTTCATTTTCTCATCTTGAYCTCACTTATTGAAAGCACTTTTATATTTTTCTGACTTCTCTTTCACTACCGTTTCCTTATTTAGTTGCATTAATTACCCCTTTTAAATTTTGCTTCCTCTTTTCCATCTCAAGATTTCCTCTATTTCCCTCTGTCTTTCCACATACATCCTCTAGTTTAGTTTATATTCTTTCCAAGCTCTCTTCCCTCTGCATCTTGCTCTGTGCCTCATGCAGTCCCCTTGATGTTTTCCCAATTTCTCCAGTTACTGGCAGGTCAGATAGAGATGGGATTGTATCATCTGTCACACAAGTTTCCTCTTTAAACTAAGCTGAGACTTWAACAGGCAAGAAAAGAAGAAATTAGTTGAGCTGCACAATAGAAGTTGTGTAACTTCTCTGAATTAAATGCTTGTCTCTGTCAACCCTAAAGCAGAGTTGTAGGGAAAAAAGGGGAATAAAGTAGCATGCGTTACGTTTCCTCTGAGAATTTCTGGCATCCATACTTCATTATTAGAAACTTTTTGAATCTGAATTTCCTTTATGTATTTCTCCTCAATGCATAGAATTTATGGGTGACTGCAAGGCTGAGGAGGCAATGTTATGTCCTGCATGGATCTCTGCACAGCTTAGCTCAGGCTTCGTGTCTCCCTGTATCTTTCTACAGCTCACAGAGAGTGTCAAGGGCAGCGATCAACACTCTCAACCATTTCCCAGGTGAGGAGAGAGAATATGATCTGAATCACTTCCATGATGCTTCTATTTCCATAAAGTTAATGCATAATTTTTGGAGAGAATATGGCAGGCAAATTGTTGCTGCATCTAATTTTTGATATTGCTTGGGTTGCCACTGCAAAAATTGGATAACCTTGTCTTTTAATGGCCCAATTGTGGATGATTAGCCAATTCCCACCTTTCAATATCACAGCATGACCGTGTGCCAGAATGCAGAAATTAGGCACTCGGTCCCTAATGCCTCCCATTTCCTCTCTGGCATCAATTTAGATTCAGTCTTTGCTGGCATTTTACCAATGGTAGCAGAACAACGTTAGAATCTAGATTTTAAGTGGTTCCTTCTAAACTCCTGTGTCCTGTGGGTTTTGTTCACAAATATTTTATTTGCTAAGAAGAAATACCTCATAACTAWATGTGAATATAATTATTTGTTTTGTTTGCAAAAACATTTTAATTGTTTCTGTTGGAGCCTTGTGCTTCTGACCTTGGTTATATACACATATTTTTCCTGTAATCACTAGACACAGAATGATTAGTCACCCAAAATGTACCAGGTGGGGTTGATTTTTTTTGTTCATTTATCGCTTTTTCATCTCTTTGAATACATGACTGGAATACTACATGGTCTTCAGGATATGGTACAGTTTTATGGCAGAAATAATTTTGTATTGTTCAAATTTTAGCATTTATTTCATTTTGAAAACCTTTTTGCTGGCTTTATTAAAAAAAAAAAATGGACTGGTGTCTTCAGAAACTGCTTTTAAGCATCTTGTTTCAGMACCTAAATTGGTAAAGCAGTTCCTGTCCTGCTAGGTGCTTTCAGAGGTTGTTTGCYCAAACAGTGCATTTACAAGTACATTTACAACCTTGAAATGCTTCTGTTTTCTGCTGGTCTAACCTTCCCAGGGTGCTAAAATGGCAATTAGGCCAGAATCCATGACCTATCAATCTAAATGGGAGACACTCAATACCCATGGAGACCTAGGCCCCCAAGGCACCAGTTTTATAAACTCCTTGGAGTGTGTAAGTGCAGTCAGCCCTGCAGCCCCTCCTGATGTTGCACTGGCAGGTGCCATTCAGAGTCTCAACCCTCAAACTGTTCTGCTGCAGCTTTTAAAGACAGAAATGRGGAGGAAGAACTGTCTTGTTGCACTCTGGATTCAAGAGCTCTTTGGCTTCCATGCATCAGCAGCTCTTGCAGCTGTGGAAGCYGCAGTTCCAAAAGCTCTCTCTCACCACTGTGGGGGATAATTGGGGATCATGCAGCTGAGCAGAATGCTCCAAGAGAAAGAGGGATCTTCATACACATTCTTTTAAAACTTCAGCATTCATTAAAATTTTGGTCACATTATATATGACATTGCAGGTGCTAGCAGATTCATACACTGGAATACTTTCCCTTTCATGCTCTTCTCTCTCTCTGTGAATGCCAGTAATGTGAATACAATCATTTTCATGGACACTGAAAAACAGGCAATTATGGAATAAAAATACTGCTKCTTCTGCTGGCGGTGGATGAAGTGACAGGAACATTAATTATGCTTGAATGCACAATAATACAACATTCAGGAAGTGAGAAAATAATCTGGGCATGAAAAAAGGGCTTTTTCCTTCTTTTATGATACTGTGAAATTGTTGTGGACATGGACCAAATCCACTTCTCAGTGATGCTGATGCAAATGAACAGAAATGATGTTTACTTTCASTGAGGCGTTAGTTTGCATCAGTGTAAGAGGAAGCTGGGTTTGCCACATCCCCAGTGGGAAGGTAATTTTGGCCAGCTGTCCAATTGCATGTAAAGCAATTGGAAAAATTGTYTTCCATATCTTTGAAATTTGAATTCAGGGCCAGAACTGAACTGTGCTCTTATGCTGAGAGAAGCCAGTGTGACGCAGACTCTGAATATCTTTGAATTGCAGGGCTTGAAGTCTGTAACCAAATGCCACGGTTTGAGCCTCCCTCAGTGGGAGGGGGAAGAAATTCTGCAATCCAACTAGGAAAACAGCATGAAACTCAAATACAGCCAAGCAGCCAATAACTATATCAAAGCATGTTGGAGAGATGCTGATCAGAGAGTTCCATCTAAAAAGYATACTTCAAACAGCTATTCATTTTTGTCTGATCTACACAGCTGTAGTAATTTTCCAAACCACCATAGTTTATTAAAAAAATTGAACACTTGACAGTTTTTGAAGTGTGAATTGAAATGTACAGGACCACTTTTACAGCAACAAGTGGTCTGCAAAGATTGCAACTGTGTCTGCCACCATATTTTTGCTGGGTGGCTTTTAACAGTGAAGATAGTTGACCTCTGAATCAAAAAAAAAAGAGAAAAGCAAAGGTGAAATGGGTTGGGATGGTCATAGCTGGGTTCTTTCTTTGGATGATATAAACCAGTCACTTCAGTCTGGTGCAGGAASTGGAGTTCTTGAGGGTGGTATGCACATGAGATCAATTAATAAGAAATTCGACATTATTATAAAATAAAAGTATAAACATTTTTGTTAAGTTGAATGGTCTGTGGAAGATTAGCCTATGTAAAATATTCCTTACAGCCTCGTTTAATTATGGATTTGCACTGCATTCCTGACTTTGTCAGGTGAATTTCTCACTGAATCACTTCAGAATTACTAAAATGACCATTGTTTCAGCAGTTGGCTGATGSTGGGAAAATGTAAATTTTTAATATATTCAGTGATGGTTTTTAATAGGCATTTTAATAGACATTTTAATCAGAACTGCTCCTATTTTCCAAGCTCACAAACTATGATCCTGAAGCCAACTGGAGAAATGTAAGTTGTTTTTACAAGGAAAAGATCAAACGAAAAGAAAAACTGTGAAAAATCTTGTCTCATTCATTTAAAGYATGTCTTTTCAGCTCCATTTTGTCCTGGTCCCATCTTTTTTGCTTTCTTTGGGATTATAATTGGACTGAAAATGAAACTAATTGGAACTGCTTGTGCAGGATGTTCGGAGTGCCTAGCTGACTGATCCGCCCACTTATGTATAAATGAAAACAAAATATCTTGAACACACATTATTTTTCACTTTAAGAAGTTAACAGTGTTCAAAAACTAAAAGTTTTCTCTTTACAATAACACAGTCTCAGTTTTCATAGTTTTCTGAGGAAGCCCTTTCAAATGCTCTGTGTTCTCTAAGACCAAGATAAGGCAGCCTTTGGTAACAAAGCTGCTGATTATGGCTGAACAAAATAATGCTTTAAAAAGGTTTCTAAAATTGGTTTTATTGAATGGTCTTTGAAGAAGCAGCAAAGATCAGACAGATGATCTAAACAACAAAGAGGGAGAAATTAAGACAACGAAGCAAGTGGAAGGAGTATCACTTGTTTTGGTGTCTTTGTTGAAAATCTTAGATGACCTGTCAATAATAAAATTTTCTTTTAATCCCTCCATCCCCCTGACGTATATTCGAGTAAAATAATGCAGAAATACTGAATGGCATAGCACTGAGATTGTGCATGGTATTTGGTAAGATTAAATGACCCCACTCTTTATGCTTTTCAATTGCCTTTTCGTTTTCACATTTTTTATTATGTGGAATAACCTCTTAAAAYCTTGAATAAGGCAGTGTTTCAATCACACACCAGATTGTCTATGGAAAGGTCAGTCTATCTAAATGTCAGCCAGCTCTTCCTTTTGTACTTATATTAAATTCAGTGATTTATCTGGTGTATTTCCCAGCAGATCTTTTGTTAGACAACTGGGTTTTCAAAAGAGGCAGTGAGCTGAAGAGATGTTTAATATATGGTCGATGGGGATAGAGGATGATTTGGAAAAACAGTTCTAGCAGATTGAAATTGCATATTTTAGATCCTTCATTATTCCAGTTTTGTATACTTCATGTCACTAAGCCCTAAGAGCATCATGGCAAACAAGGAGGTGCTGCTTCCTTCTGCTGGTATATGGTTAATAAAGCACAGAGAAAGAGACCCCCAAATACACTGAAATCAGAGCAGGTTTAAGGAGTTGCTTCCTTGGGACAAGTCTGCTTTTAGGAAACATCTCTATCTGGGACTGTCACCCATGGTTTCTCTGTGGTCACTTTTGAGTCCTGAGTCCTTCTGTCTGTGTAAAWATCTGCCTTGAGGTGAGAGCAGCTGCATCTTCCTTGTGTCCTGTTCCTCTAGAAACAACCAAGTCCCACTCACACCCTACCTGAAGGACTGTCCTTCCTTTCCCAACAAACAAACAAAAAGACCTCGAAGAAGGCTGGGAATTTGTGCTTTTTGGGTCAATGCAGCACCGTGGTTTTGAAACAGAGCTGCAATTCCGGATGTCCAGCACACAGAGATCTGGCATTTACTGACTGCTCAGCAATGCTGAAGACAYSATGAAAACTTGGTTACAAAATTCCATCACYCACATCTGSYACATGTGTAAGGAACAGTTTCTTAGAAATGCCAAGGTCACACATACARTATTTAACTGCATAAATTAACATCCTGTCCATTTAGTTACATGAATTTTGCTCAGTTTTTGGCATCTAATGGAGCATCCTTCCAAAAGTAAGTGCCAAAATTCACATAATAACTAACAGTAAGTGCCTTGGAGGACCTCCAGAGGGAAATCAAATCCACTGAAATGAAGGCATCTAAATTAGTATCTGGTTCCCAACCTGTGTGAATAGCTGCCATGTCCCTTCATCATGGCAATATACCCAGCAGACAGTAAACAGCAATGACTCTGCCTCAATCAAGCTGTCTCTGCATGTCTTGGGGTGATTTTATGATAATTCTCTATTCCTGATTGCCTGCTTTGTGCCCAGAAATGGGTGCTGTAGCTTTGAGGTGAGTCTGGGCTTGGGGTGGTAGCTGAGGGTACTCAGTGTGYGCTTTGTTCAAGCTCTCGCTCTCTGGTGTGCTGGGCTTGCCCTGCGAATTGGAGGCTGCAGTTTTGCTTTTAGCTAGCTTGRCTTTTGTTAGCYTAGGCAAGTTGTTTCCCTGGACTGCAGTGACTATTCTTTGGTGGCTTCTGTTKTTTSYTSTCAGMCTGTTCAGCTTGGCTTTTGCTCTGAGATCGAGCAATCCCCGATCAGGAAAACCTGCAGGGAGCCGCTGGAGTGACTGTTCCGAGCTCCAGACCTCAGGAAGAGCCAAACCAACAAAAGAAAGTACTCTAAATCCACCAGCTTTGGCTGCTGTGAGGAGGAGACCAACACTGGAGGTTCACCAGGTTCCCATCTGTATTTTTTCTCCCCCAAGCTGCTGCGTGGACTCTTCCTCCCCCGAAATAAAGCTGTCTGCTGTTTTGTTCTTTCTGGCCACGTGCTCAGCCATTTTTACTTCTCCTGACATTTTGATTTTTTTGTTCTGCTGTGGTGGGGGATGTGTGCATATGTGTAACAAGGTTCTGGAGGTTCAATATCTAACAGTTATTCATTTTTTCCCCATGCCATACAAGCACCTTGTTTGTTAAATAAATAGGTTTTTTTTTTTTTTTTAACTTTCATCCAGAAAATTCATTTAATATCAGTGGGAAGGGATTACTGAAACCCTTTTCTTTAGACAAAACATCTTTCCAACACTCTCCTAAAATTGTCTCTAAACCAGGGCACTGCATTTCCACACAGTGCAACTATAGYACAGACTCTGTAGGGTGTCCTGCCCAGTCTTCAGCTGCTGCTGGAGAAGAAYGTGGACTTCCAGTGGATCCAAAATCTTATCAGCACTATCACATGGACACCTCCAGCCCCTCTTGATGGCACTGCACACCTGTGTGTGGGCAATTGAAGCTCTCCCCCCGAGGGATTCACCTTGACTAAACTCAGATTTCTGCCCAGTGGAAGTTTCCATCAGCAGTAGTTATGGTCAATGGTCTTTACAGTCCCTGAGARAAACTGCCATTAAAAGAGTGCATTTCATCAACCCATTTCAGAGGAGTGTGTAAGGCTGCAATAAATGGCACTCTWCAAATGTTCTTTCTGTCCCCACAGTATAAAGGGAGTCTAAAGTTAACAGGTCAAATGTATATAATTAAGTAAATGAATCCTACACTAAGGTACTAATTCAAAAGAAAATCAATAATGTAAAAAAACCCAGGGATTTTTATCATTAATGCCCTGGGTCAATTTGTCTTGACATTTTTCTCYGTAAGGAAATTGTGTACTGAAAAATCAGCAAAGTATGAGTTGTTTAAATATGTGGTTTAAATAACCCCATGCCTTTTTGGAGTCATTTTGTCCCACTTAGCAATAAGAAAACAGTTACAAATATGTTCCCATACTCCCACTTATTCCTTTTATGTGAAATTGAAGTTTATTATTCTATTTTTTCTCTTTTATCTTTCGGCRTATATTTTCTTGATAAGTATTGGAAAACCTAGGGTGGTAGGAGGGAATGAATTTAAATAGTTTACCTGATAGTTTTACTCAATTTCTCTATGTTTGCCATTCCAAATATCCTTTTTTCTTTGGTTTTAATAATTTGTACTAAAATACTTCAAATCTCTTTTGATTTTAGTTTGTAAGAGATATCCTGTTGAATATTTATCATTCCCACCAAKGAGACTATTTTAGGCCTGTTTTGTTCTCACTCCTAAGCAAGTGAACCCAAGAACATGTAAGATAAAATACGAAGGATGATGGAATTACATTTAAACTGCAAAATAAATATAAACTTGCCGGTAAATTTAATATCACAGCTACAGATTTGACTCCTTTGACACAGCACACAGGGTTCTTACGCAGTCCTTCACTGTCAGAATTTATAGCCTCTGTCAATTAGCTGAGCTTGCTCTGGGTCTGTATGGCTCTTGTGGATCTTTTCCTACCACTGTCCCCATGGAATGATTGTTCCACAGTTTTGCTGCTTTAAGTGGTAGGAAGTCTTTTCTATATTCACTTTCAGTTTATTAAAAGAGGACTGAACCCAGGTGTGTAATACTCTGGTACCACGGAATGAAATCAGTATCCTGTCAGTTTTGGGTTTGCCCATACTGCCTGTGCTAATCTCAGCCAGCAGCTGTTGCTGCCCCAAGAACACTTTTTCATGTCTGATACTTAGTATCAGTACTTCTCCAAATTAAACCAAAACCATCATCATTTGAAAGAATTTTCATTTGTAAGTGTATTTTTTATGTTTGAAATTAAATGCAATTTCTTTGCAAGTGGAAGTTCCAAGCTATGTTCAGCACTGTTCCTCAGCTCAACACCAATTATAATGCATACTAAGACTGAGCCAGCGAATTTGCTTTGACCAAGCCTGTGCTGTGTGTAAACACAGGTCTTTATGTGCCCAGAGTTAGCAAACTAGCAGTTTTCATGCATGCTAAAGAAAGATTCACTTAAAGGGATAATGTTACAGAATAATCAGTTGTTCCCACAAGCCATCTGTTCTTCTCCTACGCTAAAAAGAAAAAATCTGAACCCAATTCCTTTGTTTTGATTAAAGGTTTCTTTGCAAATTATTGTTTCTGAACTTCAAAAACARAGAATGTTTGAAACCCTGGATTGGAAGAAAAATGTAATTCTTTCCTGTATATTGTTAATAAATGAATCTTAGTTATCTGTGGGTTGTTAACAGTTTTAGAAACCGAACCTCCATATTTTTGCTGTAAAACAGTGAAGCTATTATATTCATCCTGGCAGAGTTCAAGAGAAAGGGAGTAAGAAAATCCCAGGGAACAAGATCTGCCATTTGTGAGCACTACTTATAAAAAGATGCTTTTCTGGTTTAGGAAAGGAACACGTTTTTAGAAGGGTTTTTTTTTTTTTTTTTGTGCCATACTTCACAAGCTATTTCAAAAAGCCTACCTAATTTTGTCATCTGGGAAATGCTCTGTGCAAGGCCTAAAGTTCATAAAATGCAGGAGTTAATCCTCCCTTGCTCTTCTGGCCAGTTGCTCTCTCAGCTCTTCTTCCTCAGCAAAACCCCTCTGCTGCCAAAAGACCCTTCAGTGTGTCATTGGAATGTCCCCACCCTGGTGACCAGGGGGTGTAACAAGRAGGGTACCCCACAGTGACACATTTCCTGATCCCTACCATGCCAAAACAAGTTTGTCTATCACAAGATAGGCACAGCACAGGTCTGTCTCTCTGATGCCTGGGGTCTGATTTTTAAGACATAGCCTGAGCCAGACAACAAATGTGGGAATCCCATTTCCTTGGTACCCATCTCCCATAACCCCACTATTTAATACCTCTATAGCCAAATGTCTTAGCATATGTAATAAAGAGAATACACCTTGATTTTCTCATGAGATGGGCCCTAGAAGCAGTGCCACTAGGGACTAAGTATGGCTAATAAAAACCTCTAAGCCAACAGATTCCTTGCTAAGTCGGTTAAATCTCTGTTCCCTTTGCAGATTTACCTTTCATCCCTTCTCATCCTTCACATCTTCCATGAGTTGTGACAYGGGTAGGAAGAACAGCTTGCCTCCTCTTTAGCATCTTTGCTGTTGCTGACGGTGTTATTCCTTTATCATGGATGTGGTAGAAACTGGACACACCTCAGAAGATGGTGAAAGAGAAGTATCACAAGCTCCTGGGTATCTTGCATCTTGGCCTGTCTGATAACAGACTGAATGATTGCACAACCTGCTCATTGGGTACCAGGACCAGTGAAGGAGAGGCATACCTTTATTTTTAAATAGTTAGAATGTTCCCATCATAAAAAAACAGCTGAGACATCTGATGCCCATTGAGCCCATTATGTGAACATAATTATGTGCATCTCTTAATTTGTTGATGAATACATTAAATTACTATAAATGCTTGGGTTGATCTGAATTAGGGCAGAGAGTTTCAGAATAATCACAATAAGATCCTTCTTGAATGACGAAGAGATGATAGTTACTRTTTCCCTACGGTTGTGAGCTGGATGCATTCAGTGCAGTAGACTGTATTTTCCATCTCCATAATGATGAGAATATTTGTCTGGATCCTGTTGTCAGGGATTCTCTGGGATTCCCAGYGGCCCAAACCACAAGGGAAGACAGCCCTGTTGAGAGCAAGGAAGGTTTACAGTTATCAAAACCTCAAGMATTTTTTCTTGTGTCTGTAGATTCTGTGATTGCTTATCACACTCTGGAGGCTTTCCTTAGGGTCACCCTATCTTCCTTAGGGTCACAAAAGCAGCAAGGCTTTCTGTAGGAAATGCCTGTCTGCCCAGAACCATCAGCATTCTCAGAGGATTTACAGGGTCTTTCAAGTAAAAGTCATCAGTGTCAAAAGTGACAAGTGACAGAATCTCCTTCAATGTCTTGTTTCCTTTGAAGCTTCCCCTCTGGCTCATGTGTTTTTCAGGAGGTGTGAACTCCAGCATGTCTTTGGAGTGCTAACAAGTATGTTACTTCTCTTTTCCTAATGTTTGTTGGGGAAGAGCTTCATAACTGTCTTTCAGTTTTTCTTTGAGGCTGGTTCATGGATCTATCTCAAAATGTCCATGAATCTGGATTTATTTATAATCACATGAAATGTAATGCTAGTAGAACTTCTTACCCTTTTTATCATCACATGGTCCCAAGGAAATACCCCAAAAGTCACATCAGCAAGTGCCAATCTTGGGAGTCATGACCTCATGGCTCTTTCCTGGGTTGGCCTTCAAAACCAAAATCTACAGATTTTCCAAGAAAAAACAAGTTGTTAGGAGGGTTTTGTTTTTTTTATTCTAGGCCACAGATAGCTTCTCTCTCATAAGACAGGTGAAATCCTATCATGGATCTGCTCTGAAACCTTCAAGCTCAAGGAAGCTCATTCTTGGGAAAGAGGATTACTGTAGAGGAAATCTGACAAACTTCATCCATAGCTTCATCTATACCATGCACCACACTTTCCTCAGTAAGACTTTCTTCCCCTGTGAAATCAGCAGGAACAGTTGGTCCAGATGTGCAAAGCAAAGCTCCTGTCCRTGCTCTTAGCAGCCAACCTCTGCTATAAATAACATCTGAACACATTTGGGCCACTGATAACATGGAGCTCAGAATCATTTATTTGGTAAGCAAAATCTGTCTGGGGGCTTAATCAAGGCAGGGGGTCCTCATCAACCTGGGGGTCCTATTCACAGCAACACTGCAGGCTGGTTCTCTGTGCCCTGAATAGAAGAAGRATTTGTATTGGGACAGAAACTGCCCTTTTTATTGGGAGAGAAAAGCACAAATTTTAAACAGGGACCACACAAATTAAACAGAGAGAGACTGGAAAATATCCACCTTTCTTGTAAAGTTAACAACTTTCTTTCAAGCTTCCAAAAATATCCTACAGGTTATGCACCTTGCTGTTAATTGCCTGGTTCTGCAYTGTTTGTTTCCAGGCTAGATCATAAAGCTGTGCATCCTTAGCTCTTTCTGCATCATCCACATCTTTTTCTCTTGCTACCTCACTCAATGAGGCACTTACAGAAAACAACACACCAGGTTTTCCCCTTAGCAAAGCTGTCTTCTGAGTCCTGGTGAATGTAAACTGTGATAATCCCCACTGAAGCCAGCAGTGATATATCAGTGAAATCAGTGCTGTGAAGATAATTTCAGAGGAGAGACAAACAGTAGGGCCTGAACCAAAACAGACTTTGAACATTGCTGAGAGCTGAATACTAACATTTCATAAATATCCCCTTTTTGTTAAATGCTTGATTGCTGTGCTGGGCAAAGTAGGGTTGGAACAAAACCTTTGGCAGTGCCTGTGCTCATAAAATATTCAAGACTGAGCTAATAAGGTAGACAAGGAGTCTGTTCCCCAGTYGTGACAGCCAGTGGCACAAAACACCTTCAGATAATTCCCTTCTGTCCCAAATGTGACTTGTTATTCCACATTATGCAGAAGTGTGTAACTAGAAGTGTGTTCTGGACACCAGAATAAACTGTTCTAGGAAGGGACAGGTCAAATAAACAATGTGAACAATCTTTTAAATGTTGAGGTTCTTAGTCCATTACTCCAGCACTATTTAGTTTACAAGCTCAGCTTCAACTTCAGAAAGTGTCTCAGTCAATCCCTGCTCCAGGAAAGCCCTATGACCTAAGACATTTCCCCAGAAAACTGCTGTTTAACCTCCTCCTCCCAAAAAAGGTTGTGTTGGAAAACCTACAACTGCTCTAGGCAACCAAGCCCAGTGCTCTGTACACACATCAATAGCATTTTTTWCCTATGGTCCCACTGAAGTCTCCCACTCCCTCATCCTGTTCTTGTTATAACTCATCCTGTCCACTGAAAGTGCAGACCCAAATATGGACAATTCAGAACACATATATGCCATGATTCTAGTCCATCACTTGCTTACATTTAAGTGTGGAAATATGATGAAGTAATTCAAATCCATCATGAACACACATTCTCTTATGTACCAAAGGGAAGGAACAAGTACTCTGCCATTTAATAAAATCGAGTTCAAAATACCATCATTTAAACAAGTCATCCTAAGATAAATAAACTGTGAATTAAAGCTTTCTACAGTTCCACCTAGTAAAAAAGATCCAGCACTAGAGTGCAGGAATGGTCTTTACTTCAGTGAAGCTCAAATAAAACTGGGAAAGTTAGGTTTTGTGACTTTGCTCATTTATAAAGGCCTGTTGCTATAGCAGCTAAACTAGTAACAAACTCGCATAAACAGAAATTCTTATAAAAATGTGTTGTAGTAGTTCGTGACTGATTTTATTCCTGTTTCAATTAAATTCACATGCCATGATCTGACACAAGTGAGAACATTGGCCTTTGGGGTTGCAAAGGMCATATATAGGGACATTTCCATTTTATTCTTTTAAAATTTGCCTGAATTGATAKATATGTGTATATATATAATCCWGTGGAAGTTTCCACTGTYATTTGCACTTTAATAGAATAAATATCTTCAAGAATGTTTTGGAAATTTGTTATCTGGATGTATAAAGCACTCAGCTCCTGGGATGAAGGACTACGTACACTATCAGTACAGAATGATTAAGCCTTGGCCTAATTTGGAAATGGTGTGTTGGGGGATATAAAACATATACCARTGATCTAGAAGGCTTTCAGGCCAGCATGAGCTTAGGCAAGCAAAATGTCACAGAAATATGTCTCCTTTCCAAAGCCCTGTGACGTCAGGCCTCTGAAGCTGTACCCAGAGAGCCGAGGGGGCAGAAGCTGTTGCAGGCAGGGTCTCTCACTCTCCTCTCCTGTGTGCACTGGGAGCCCCTCTGAGCTCCTTCCCAGGACCATCCCCTTCTGCCACACCCAGACCTGTCCTGCTGCAGTGGTACAACCACAACCCTTCATGGAAACAACCTGCCAGATGAGTTGCTCCTCAGCACAGACAGTTCTGGAAGGAAAAGAAGCAAGAAATGGCAGTGAATGTGTCATTGAGGCATTCAGAGAGCTGTACATTGGACTGATTTCTTTGTTYGAACATTTTTTCCATCGAGATGTCATATGGGATATATTTGTTGACTATAAAGGCCTTGTAGATTTCCWATGGCAGTTTTTTTCAGGAAGCTTCTGACCATGCCAAAGTAGAAAAAAACGTCCCATCTGTTCAGAGAGTGGATGAATAGCTGGAATTGAGCAGAGGCTGAAAGGCAAGGCAGGCAAGGAGAGGAGCGCAGCGAGGCAGCAGAAGGGGCCAGGACTGTCTCTGAGTGTCTGACAGCATTCTCCCTGCAAAACAGGTGGTAAAAAGGTTTGTCTTTTTCTGTCTGTGATGAAAACAACATTCAGAGCAGCCTGGTTTGGCCAGGGTGCTTACACAGCTGAGGGGTATCAATCTGTGACAGTCATCACTTGTCACCTTCCCCCAACACTCCAAGCCTGTTCCCTCAGCTGTGCTGAGCATCTTGTGAAGGATCCTGCTGCTGGGGGTAAAAACCCATCTGTSAGTGGCAATGGGCTCACAGCTGGGTGTGGAGCAGGTCTGAAATGAAAACACCAACATTTGCTCAGCAGTGGGATTGCAAGGCAGCCAGTGGTGTCCTGCTGAGCCTGGTGGCACAGCTGTGCCCGAGGGACTCAGCTGCTTAGCAGTGCAGCTGCCACCTTCCTGGGGAAGGATTTCCTCCCTGCTGAGGAAATATTCCTGGAAAGGAGAGGTTTCCTGATGGCCTCTGGCACCACTTCTCTGGTTGATAATTTCTATGTCACTAATTTGTTCAAGGCACCTCAAATGGGAGAGTAAGGGTGAATTGATTTTTATACTAYTTTGCATTATTTTGCATTATGTTATCCCAGGCAGGATGTACCACAGGGACACAAATCCTAAGCTTATCCTGGAGGTGCTTCAAAGAGCCAGTAGARCACATAGATTTATTTTAGATTTTAGATCCTATATTAACATTTATATCCATATAGACTACAGTGTCTTGGATCCTAGCTGATAGCTGAGCACTCACTCACTCACTCACTCACTCACTCACTCACTCACTCACTCACTCGCTCGCTCACTCCCCACTGGCAGGAAGGGGGAGAGAATTTGAAGAACATGAGCCAGAAACGAGTGTGTTGAGATAGATACTATGTGAGTGTTAGTAGTTTAATAGCTGAAACAAAGTTGCTTGCAGAAGCAAAGTGTAAAGCACTCACAAGTGTAAGCACAGCCCATCAATAATTAAACCATCCTTGTGTTATYWACACTGTTTTGGTCAAAAATCCCAAACGTGGCCCATATGAGCTGCTGTGAAGAATGTTCACTGCCTCTCAGCCAGACCCACACATATTCTCATATATGTTTCTGGCATAAATCCCTTTGCCTAGTGTGTCTTGCTGCTTCTTAGGAATTTGTTTTTTAACAGTGATGGTGCTAGTAATGTTAGTTATGGCTTGTTAATTCTGTATTTATTATAGAATAGCTAATGCTTTTTCATTAAAAATGCGGAGCTTTTTTTCTTAAAGGGAGCTAACCAGAAAGGGGCTTTGCAATAACCCAGCTGAAGACTTGYCCACTTCTGGCATTTTTCCTTTAGTAGCTGTAGAAATGTGGATAGGAAGGGCAATGTCTGCAATAGTATCATGTATCAGCTGGGAGATCTGGAGTAAGGTGCACATCATAACTTTTAGAGATTCCACATAATTTGATGAGATGCACATTGGAAGTGCTAATGAATTAGGTTTGACTCTGAATCACTCTGGCAGTAACTTGGCAGAGGAAAGTTTGCTGATTCCTTGAACAACTCTGAAGAGTTCACAGACATACACAAGTAAAATATCTCAAAAAGAAGCTGTTTAAAATCACTTAATGCAGAATCCAGTCTTGGAAGCAGACAGTGATGGGTAAGGCTGATAGGTTTTTAATCCTTGTATATAGAAAAATGAGAACTTCATTTATATTTTGCCATCCCTTTAGTTAYCCCAAAGTCCTTTAATAAGGATTTAGTATATGCACAGCTGTTTTCAACTTCCCTAGGAAGATTATAGAGCACATCCTCCTAGAAACTATTCCCAAGCAATGAAAGGCAAGAAGGTTTTGGGGAGGAACCATGTGGAAGTCCCAAAGGGAAGCCATACCCAACCAACCTGACAGGATTCTGGTGTGGGATGGATGTTTCAGCAGGTGAGGAACAGCAGCAAATGTCATTTAGCAAGGCCTTTGACACACACCCACCATATCCTGTCATCATWACTGGGGGCACAAGGGCTGCATCAGTGGATTATAAGGTTGGTAGAAAATTGCCTGGAAATTCTGGTGGTGTGATCAGTAGGATAAAATCCACCTGAAATCTTCCTCRGGGACCAATGGTGGCAGCCCACCCAATGTCCTTATCAGTGACCTGGAGCATGGGATGGAGTTCTCACCACCAAAGCTGGTTCACCCCACTGAATTGGGTCACCTCAGATGCATTTTTTCACATTAAAGCTGAGCACACTGTAACTGGCCTTTGCATAAAGCCAGCTCTCCTGGAGCTACTTACAGCTCATGTTACTGCATTTCCCTCTGTTTTGGGTATCTGTGCTTATGGTTAACTCTTTCTTTCACTTCTGGGTGGATGACAGTCTCCAGCCWACCCTGGGAGTAAGAAAAGCCATTTCTTCATGACCTGGATAATCCACGTTAGCTGGATGGCAGCAAAGCCAGAATGAGGCATGAAATGTGCAGCACTTTGGCACTTCTAAGTAGCACAGAACACATTTCCTCAGCTGTGCAGCTGCCAGGACACCATCAAACCTTTCCTCTCTCATCTGAATTAGGTTCTTAGAGAAGGCTGAGGCCAGCTCATGTTTCCAGCCCTTAGTGCTAAAGCACTTTATGGCTCGAAGCTAAGGWTATGCAGAAAGCTGCTTACAGGCCCCTGCAGGCATGCAGATGGCTTTGCCTGACTTTCTCCTCTGGTACAGCACTTTCATGATAAGGGGAAAGCTTGTCTGAGCAGAATCCAATGAAAGAAATCATTCTGAAACCCTTGAAGAAATTCCCTAAGGGCCAGAGGTACATCACAGACATTATTGGCTTCAACTGTAACAGAAAAGTTCCATTTTTCAGCTGTCTTTTCTGCCYCAGAGACAACAATAATTTGCAATGTCGATTAGTGCTCTCTGGGAAAATCTGTATGTATTCACAGTGGTGAATGTGACAGAAACTTYGTTAAACAGCAAAATGGACATCTCTAGTAATCAAATATTCCATGTGCACTGAAACTATTGTATGTAATGTGTTATTTTTGAATATTCAGTTAATTTCATAAACAAAAGTTCATAAACTTAACATTTTTACAGAAACTTTCTTACTTGGTTATTCATACATATGTCTGCACATGGGTACATTATATGTATGTTTATTTTTATATCCAAAATGGCTCACAAAACAGATMATTTGTAAGTACATAAATATTTTCCTGAATGTTTATATGCCTTGCTTACCAAGGGTCTTATGCTTCCCTCTGAATTCTTMTAGAGCAGAAAGGCAACCCACATCTTCCTCTAACTGCTTTGCTCCCTTTCATAAAATCAAAGAAATCGAATGCTGTCATATGAAAGGAGACCAATTGTGTTGTGGACCTCTGGAATAAAATCTGAGCAATATGGATGTGCAGACATACAATTCTTACAGATTTGACTAATTAACCAGCTCACAGTAAAACTTACTTTTCAGTTATCTTGCTACCAGATATGCACAGGATTGGAGAGCACTGTGAGTTACTTTATGTTCACCCTGTATTTATATTCACTGCTGTGCTTGCTTTGTTGTTTTATTATGTATTTGTGAGCTCCTACAGTGGTGCTTTTGCAAACCTTCAGAATAGGCTGGGACAGTGCTTTAACAAGTTTTRTATCCTGAACACCAGCCCTGAGCTATAACAAATTATAAAATGCTGCCAACTGCTTTGGAGTACTGAGCTGGAAGGGCTCCAGACAGCAGTGCAGGGAAAGGCCTCTGATCCTCACCAGGGAGCACTCACAGAGAGGATGGCTCTTCTCTGCTGCTGTCTCACTCTTTTCGTCTTCTCCTGCCTTCTCATGGATCTTGAGACTAAGGCATTTTCACAATCTAAAGGCATTACTTAAAARCCAGCACTTCCAGGAGGAGAAAAATACCAGATTTCCTGTTGTTACTTCTAACTTTTATCATAAGTGGATCAAAAATTCCTCACAGAAGATGCCTCAGAGAGCACAGCCAACAGACTGGTTGTTTTACCCCGAGGGTTTTGCCTTGGGTTACTCCAAGGTGCAAAGCACATACAGATGAAACTGAAACTACAAGATCTGAATTTYAGTGCTCATCCTTTTATTTACCAGCAATAAGGTGCTTTGTAGCCACCTGGTGTTGCTGAAGATGGGGAGCTGTGCTGGGGCATCTGCAGGGTACCCTGGGGTGACTGTAAAGTTGGTGTTGCCTTTCCCCCATGGTGCAGACATTGCATTGGATCCTACCTGGATCCTGCCTCACTCTACTTACTGGACCCTTGCTCTGATYCATGTCTCCTGCAGATAAATATCAGAAGGTGGAGATTCAAATAGCTGATGGATGAAAAATGCTGAAGACATCTGCCTTTTTTTCTTACCTTCTAGTTGAGTTAACAGAGTAAAATCCACTGCTGTTATGAGTTGTTGGCTTATGCAGTGTGGAATACRTTCCTCTACAACATGTCCAAGTGCTTCTTGAGGAAACCTCAAGAAAACAGCTGAATTCAATYGTTATGTTTTAGTTCTTCAAAATAAGAAAGAGTGGTTTGTTTTATTTTGATTTTATTAAKTTTATATAAATTGCTGTGAAAGCRAACAAATTGTGCRAAGATYCCTCTTGGCTGATTTACCAGTGAGAGTGTTTCTAACTGTACAATTGCATGTAAATCCAAAAAGAACTAGACGGTCTAGCCCCAGGCTGGGAGCTGATTTATGGKCCCTTTTGAGATTTAATGGCTGTTACTATTGCAACACTTAAACCATTTATGAGATAAATGGCTGAGATAAAATCCAGGTATCATTGCTCCTTAGAACCGWGGGGATACTTTTATGCCTAGAGAACAATTTCTTACAGATAGTTTKTGGAGGGAGTTTGCTTTTGAAAAATCTGGGTATCAGTCCGGGTATCAGTCTCTGACCCCATTCACCCAAAAAGAGGTAATAAAAGTTTGGTGCTCTGAACAAAATCTTATTCTTAATTCGTGCCCTCTGTTATGCAAGCCTTCTTCTGAAAGAGCTGGTTTTGACAGTACCATGTAATACCACGTAATTCATGAAACTTTTCCCCCCATCATCCCCCCTGTAAGAAAGAGAAAATGCTGCAATGGAAACTTTTTGTGATGTTTGTTCTGGAAGAAATGGTATAGCAAGATAACAGGAGAGTTTGCCTCTTGTAATCTCTGCCTAAGGTCAGAGCTATCTTTGAAGCCTGGCTTGGAGATGTATTGCAGCCCTGGAACAGAACTGCTGTTCTGCTGTCTGCTTTCAAATATGAGATACAAACAGGGAAAAAAAATGCTTTATCGTTTTTATCAATGAAATTTCTACAGGAGAAAACCCAAGTCTGTGAGTCTCATAACATTTTGCATTATGGAATTAGCCTAGGGGTGGTATCTGAGACATGAAGGACTACAATTGAGACTGAGTGTTGATCTGTGTTATTTATTTAAACTATTCTCTGCTCACTGTTAGGGGTCTTGGTTGGTGATTCCCAACACTTGGGAGGCTGGTGATTGCCATTGATTCAGCCACACCAGCTGACTTCCTACCAAAACGTTCCCATTCATGGTCTTCAGAATCAAAAAAAATATTTCCCATGTGCCAGATGKAGAGGATGAGAAGACTTGAACTATGAGCCCCTGAAAGCTGCCGTTCAGATTTGCTCCTGGTGCTAAAGGGGAGGCAGGACCAAGTGCTCGCCTTTCCTGAAGGAAGTTTCATATCAAAACCACACTAATACCTGCCGTGGTGGCAGCTGGGCATCACAGGAAAGACAAAATGATTTATAAGACATCATTTAAGAGAGTCAGGGGTGTTTGAGGAAAACAAAATGACAGCAACAGTTGTGTCTGAGAATCAGCCTGAGGCAGGGCTAGTTAGTGGGCAGATAGAGGCTGAAAGAGGAGGGGCAGAGCAGCCACGAAGAAGATGCTCTAAAAGACCAGATGAACTTTTCTCCTAAGCAGACAGCAGCAGAGCATGGTTATATGGAGGGGTGACAGCAATTTCTGCATGGTGGACAGGCTGTTCCTAGCAATAATGTGCTCTTMATGGGGAAATATCTTCCATCAACCTGGAAGATGGATAGGTGGTTCTGAAGAAGAAAGAAAGAAGATGATTAACAGTGATACAGCGAAACTATAAAAAGTTATTGAGCAGAGCAAAGTTATGGTCTTTGATCCGTGTCACTGMAAAGCACTCTCTAGGGTGCTTCCTCAAACGATTCACAGCAACCTCAGTGCAGATGACAATAACTGAGAGCAGAGAAAGGGCACTTTCAACAGGAGCTGTCTTTCTTTAATGAGACACGTGCCTTTTAAGTGGTTTGGACACGCCTCACAACAGCGTCTGTTCAAACGCAGGCATGCTAACACACACGTTAGCAGTGTCAGGCAGTCGGGATGAGTGATTCCTGTGGTGTTTAAAATGGGATTCAGCCCAGCGGCTGTGCTGCTCCATCACTCGAGAGGGCGTCCTCCTCCACACGGTGCTTTGCAATGCGCCCAAAAGGTCAGCAGCTCGGGATGGGATTATAGATGTGGTGGTAGAGGTGTTTTAGGTTTTTTTAATTATATTTTTTTTTCTGTATTCTTCCAAAATACTCTGCCAGAATCCCCATCTATCTCGGACAAAATGTGCGGAGTGCCTGCAGTAACTGTGGCTGTATCACGATTATCTCTCCTATGCTGCACAGTACTGAAGAGCTGCTAGTTAAAAATGGAACTCACTCGTGTTCTTTGGCTCTGAAATTGCATTTGATAAAGATCAAGAGACTTTGGTGATTAACTAAATAGGCCAGTTATTCAAAGGTGGMATTCCTGAAATAAAGTATACCAGCACTTTCATGTATAACTGGTACATTTCAAATGCCGCACATGCAGGRGGGGAGTGTTAGTGTTGGACCCAGACTCTTGCCAAGGTGATGATGGGGGATGAAGCTTTTCATCGATCTCTTGTGCACTAGGATGGATGTTGTTCAAAATCCTTACAAACTCCTTGTTTCACTTTGCTCGCCTTTGATTTCTGTCAGAGAATAGGCAAATAAGAGCTAGTACAGCTTCTGGAAACAATAAATTATCTGCTTCTGGTGGTTAGGAACATTTCAAATTACTCATGGAAAATTCAGACTCGAAATAAAATTAGTGAGTATGCTGTGACTGTTTCTGAAACTGTTCCAAATGACCATCATTCCTGTGTAGTTTCTTTCASCCCAGGTTTGAAAGCATTTTGCAGGCATTAATTACTTACACCTACCATGTGGCAGGACAAGAGGAGAGGTGATGACGCAGAGAAAAGTAAGAACAGGATGAGAAAAGCCTGCATGACTGTTAGAAGACACCCTGGCTAGGCTGTCTGTCCCTAATGCTTTGTGGCCTTCTGTAAAACGATGCCAACTTCCAATTATTTTCAGCTGGGTTTCTCAAATGATACCCACTTCAATGGCACTGTATACRGGAGGGAGACAAGCACAGGAAATAGAGTGGTCAAAAGACACGTAATTAAGAACAATTTGCTCTTGGAAAATCTATCAACTCTGGGCCAACTTATAGACAGTTACTTAGCAAATATTTAAGTGCTTCATCTATATGGGAACTGCAGGTCTGAGTAGCCCTAATTGCTCTTCATYGCCCCTGACCCAATGATATAATTAYTTTTAAAGAGTCAYTTATCTTCTAAAGTGTCTTCTCACTTTCAAAAAYCCCATACATTAGAGAATGAAGGGAGAGAAGGGAATATCCTCTTTACAAAGTAACCGTGGCCAGAGTCTCTGTGCTGGGCATCTGAGAGCCAAAATGTTGTTGCATAAGACTCAAATATTGGGGGAGCTGCTTTATCCTCCTGTCCCAAGGCAGAGTAATGCCATGTGCTGGGGCATTGTCCTTGTCCAGTTTCTTCCTGACCCTCGGTGATAGGGGCTGTACAAACCCCTTGTGTAACCTGCTCCCATCCTGCATTAATTTCTCACTCTAGAAAGCTTTTAGCTATTGAAAATGCCCTTGCTGTAGATAGAGGCCATTAAATTAAATTTTCTACACTGAGAACATGTTCCCTTCTGTGAGTGCTGATATCTGTCCCCRGGGCCACAGAGCAGTAGTGGGTTTCCTTTGATGGCAAAGCTGKCTGGGAGCAGTTCAGCTCTTCTTGCTGTGGGCTGTTTCCCTCTTCCCTTCTGCCATCCCTGCCTGCCTGAGGCTCTGCAGGGAGTTCAGCACAGGGACTGAGAGCTTCTTCTCCTCTTACAGGGGCTTATCTAAAGATAACCTCACACCTTCAGGCCAGTACAGCCCTTGAGGTATTGATACCAAACTGCTGTGGAGAGGCCAGGGGCTTCCTGCCCAAGGAAAACATTGCAATATTAATACTCTGCCTTACTCCAGCTCCATCAGTCCAGCTTTGAACTCTTTGCAGCTGTAYACTCCTTGAAGCACAGAGCCCAAAGCAGTTTATGACTGTCAGGTCCCATAACTCCTCACTGAAATGCGGATTTTCCCATGTGTTGAAAGAGAGCACAGCTCTTCACATTTCCTGGCATGGCCCAAGATGTGACTTTTCTTCCATAAAAGTGGTATAGACTGATTTGCATGTAGTTTGTCCTACTGTGTCCAAATATKTATCTTTTGACTATAACCTTGGGTTCACCCTAAGTGCTCTAGAGCACWCAAAGTGTAATTGTTCTTCTCATAACCTCTGCAAAATGGGTTTATTTCTTCCTGAAATGAAACTTCTATTCAATATCACACTGTAGGTAAAAAAAGTTGTTCTAAAGAAAGCCTCTTTGCTTTTTAACTAAGTCTCTTAAATATTGAGACTTGTGTAAATACTCTGCTGGAAACTCAGAATCAATGTGGGGATATTTTTTTCTGGGGTAGGTTTTTTGGTTATTTTATTTGAGTTTTGTGTTTGAGGGTTTTTTTTAGGTTTGTTTGTTTGTTTGTTTTTTAACACGGGGACATAATTAGACTCAGCCTGTTAAAATGCTTAGTTATAATGTACATAATCCATCATCATAATTGTCTGAAGATGCTCCTGTTGAGCTCCCTTCTGGAGCTGTGAGGAGCTGTGTGGAGATGTGCTCAAAGCCTCTGGCACAGATGTCCCCCTGCCCTGGCCCCCCCAGAGTGAGGGCAATGATGAGATGTCACTGGCAGGATGAATTGCTGCCCTGGGGGGGACAGTGGTGGACAAAAATGGKAACAGAATTTTTTGATCCAGTGTCAGGGTGCATATTTTGATGCTGGGATCTAGCTTGTTGTTTTAATTTTAGTAACGAGATATGAGCAGAACAATTCAGTCACCCTGATCAATTCACAATGCAAAAGAAGCCAAGGATTTAAACAGATCTACTATTCTTTCTACTCTTGTGTAAAGATCTCTCCTCAGTTCTTGGAAGATTGGAAATGTAACAAAGGACCTGATTTCACAGCAGCCTTTCCTCTAAGAATTTATTCAGCARTTCCTGATCTTTCACAACTGGCCTTCCTTCTGTAAGTTCAGTAACAAKTTCTGATATGTGTTGTGAAACCTGAACTGAGCTAGGCACATCTTGCATTCTGCCAAAGAACTGAAAGCAAACAAGACTTAAACAGAGAAGGTGACACCATTCATAAGTAGAAAGCAGTCTGAATGAGTCTGATATCATAAATAATTATAATTGTGAACCTCTTCAGTGAGACAATTCATATTTTGGCAGCTAATAACATTAAAATAGAAGCTCATAAAATTTTTCTTGCCTCTAAAACTGGCAAGTTTTAAGGATGCCTGTGAAGTGATGCAGAAAAAAAGTCTCTTTTCCTCTTTAAGGAATAACAAGCTGATGGAAGATGTTGGCATAAACTTAATGTTTTGGGGTCAGGATGGAATATTTATGTCATATAGAAGATAGCATTTAATTATATTCATTCAGGGAAGATCTTAAACATGTCACTTAGTACACTGTGACCATCTCAATTTWAAAAAACTGAAGAAGGTAATAGATTGCATCTGTTGTCCATTCACAGGCATAAATCAATGAAGATGATGTTGAGACCTGTGGGAAGGATTATAATAAGAAGCACTAATCACTAATAACAGGGCAAAGAAATGCTCTCTTGAACTGCAGCAGTGAAATAAGATAAATTTATGAGGTGCCTGCCAGTGTCAGTTTTTGCTTTGCAAAAATCTCCCAAGGCTGGCAGAGGATAAGTAGAGCCACTGGGAAAGCTTACTTGTTTGGGGAAGGAGAATGAAGCATCTCTTCTCTTTTAAGATTATTGGAAGTTGAGCAGTAAAATTTGCTGTCATAATTACTTACATTTGATCTGTAGAAAGAAGAATTCTGAAAAATATTTCTGAAAAACCATTAAGATAGGAAAGTTTACTTTCTTAGCAGTTGATTTTGGACTTCAGACTACTTGCCTGGGTGCAASCAAGTTTCAAACTGTTGCATGTCTCCTGAGGCAAACCAGCACTTTTATTAATATATTGATTTGTCTTGCAGAATCCCAAACAGACTGTTAGGTTGTTCTGGTTATGAACCATACTTCTGTGAACTTGAAATTACCAATGTAGAGATGTACCTTCTAAAAATCTGCAATGTGGGAATGTATTTATTTTGTTAATCTCAGATGTCTGGTGGGAATGACTTGAATGCAACTAAGTGTCTTAAGTGGAAATAAGACGATGGTTTTGCATGATTTGGCAGTGAAAATTTATTGTCAAACTG
Organism: Malurus melanocephalus; assembly: GCF_030028575.1. Taxonomy (NCBI): domain Eukaryota; kingdom Metazoa; phylum Chordata; class Aves; order Passeriformes; family Maluridae; genus Malurus; species Malurus melanocephalus. The sequence continues at coordinate 1,676,538 of NW_026623359.1, forward strand.
TCCTGCAGCAATAAGAAAACCTTTTGAAAATAATGAACTTTTGGCAATAACCTATCAGGAGTTTATTCTCCATTTGGATGCTTAAACAAGGCTTAGTTTGAGTAAGCTCTTGGAAGCCTGTTTATTATTTAACATGTTCATTCCCTTAGCCAAACTTCCCATTTTAATCTCCACTGTGAGAAGGACTCGACCCTTCCACATAACCTGCTGGCCTGTTACCTGTGACCTCAGGGAAATTTTAAAAACCTAAGGAGAGCTGATGAAGAGCTGCATGTCAAAAGGTGGAGAGTGCAGTTTCTAGGAAGTAAAAGAAGATGAATAATGAAGGATTAAACTTCAGCCAAGTCCTCTCTCACCATGCTGGTGGGACTTGGATACTTGAAGTATTAAAAGTTGTCCATAGAGAAGTGTTATGGTGGGCTGACCCCAGACAGCAGCTGAGCATCCCCACAGCTCCTCAYTCACTCCCCTTCAGGTGGGATGGGAACCAAACAGGAAGAGCTAAAGTAAAACACTTTATGTGTCGATATTATGAAAATTTAATAAACAGAGGAGAGAGAAAAAAATAAAACAAATTATTCAAAGGCATTTATTCATCACCTCCTACAAGTAGAGCCACTACCAAGTAATGGCTTCCTTGTAAGACAAAACTCCACATTTTTATGAGACAGCATTATCTGGCTTGGAGTATCTCTTCAGCTGGTTTGGGTCAACTCTCCTGGTTGTGTTTCCTCTTGGCTTCTAACCTGCTCCTGACCTATTCACTGGTGTGGGACAAAATGAGAAACAGAGGAGCCCTTGAAGAATTGTTCACCAACAGCCGAAATAAGAGTGTACCAAAACAGACATATTTTGATCACAGATACAAAGCACAGCCCCAAATGAGCTGTAATGAGCAAAGCTAACTCCAACCCAGCCAGAGCCACAACAGCAATTTGGGGACTGCATACCCTAAAACAAAACTTTGTTGAGCAACTTGGGCCAGGTCTTGGCCCAAGTTTGGTTTGGTCTTGGGTTTGGTCTTTTATTTTCATCAGGTGGTAATTTCATGTAAACTGAAGTGGGCTTGCTCATCATCCATGTCTTACAAAAGAGAGTTTATGCAGAATAGCGAGAAAAAAAGGGAGAAACTCCTATTTTTCTCTAGAAAAATACTAATATGCTTTCTCACATAGGTTACTCTAGATCTTTCAAATTTGTTTTTCTGGATTTAAACTCTATCCTTCCCCAATTACAAAAGTATGCCATCAAAATTCCCATGTGCTCCATATAAAGTTCTGGTGGGTTGGCAGGGTAAATAGAATTAGCCATAAAGTCCATTTGAGCTTTCTATCCATTGTGGTGAGTGAATTTWTGATAATACCTTCTTTTAAGAACAGGAATAAAGTCCCCATCTCATGGAAAATTTGCATTCTTATGGCTGCTCTTTGTGGTTGCCTGTTTAGTGCAATGATGTGGTAAAATTATTGTATTTAGTGAAATTACAATGCTGGCCTTCTGCCCTTTCTGTAAGGCCTGGTGCAAAGAGACTTGCAGATACTGCTTCTTGCCAAGTAGTAATGAAATTAGTCCATAATGTGGCACTCTAAAGCAGTTGGCCCCACAAAGCCATTTGGCTGACCGTGCTAATGTAATAAAAACTTGTCTGTATTTAAAAGTGAATTTGGAAAGGAGTTACCATTGAGGTGATTCATAGAATCACAGAATGGTTTGGGTTGGAAAGAGACTYAAAGATCATCTACTTCAACCCCCCTGCCATGGGCAGGGATGCCTTTCACTAGATTAGGATGCTCAAAGCCCCATCCAACCTGGCCTTGGACACTTTCAGGGATGGGGCACACACAGATCTGATGTTGAACACATAACTGTCTTTTTGCCATCTCCAAAATTTGAATAACCTCCACACATCACTTCCTTCTGGTCTGCTGAAAGCTGACAGGATGTGCACAGGAGCTGGAGGGAGTGGTTGACAGAGCTGTAAACCAGACTGGAAAGGGGGAAAGGGGCAAAACCAGGCTCACCAGTGTGATGGTGAGCCAAGTCTTGTGGAAATGTGCACTAATGGGATCCCTTGGGTTGCTTCACAAGGTGTTGGCTACAATATACTGCACCCGAAACATTCCCCGGACTGAAGTAACACGACTGAGAGAATGATTTAATCCCAGCAGATCCTGAAACTGTGCAGGATCTACTGCTCCAGGTGKATCCCTACAAATCTCTAGGGTCTGATTTGATTCATGCAAGGATCCTCAAAGAGGTAGCTGATGTTGTCATAGAACCTCTCTTGATGATTTTTGAGKGGYCTTGAGAATCCAGGGAGGTCCYAGCTGATTGGAAGCTGGCAAATATTGGCCCAATTTTCAAGAAGGGCAAGAAGGATGACCCCAGAAATGACAGGCCTGACAGTCTCACTTCAGTGCCTGGGAAAGCTGTGGAGATTATTCTGGGAGTATTGAAAAACACCTGAAACGTAATGCAGTCACTGATCACAGCCATCATGGACAGGAGAGCCTTATTTATCAAATTTGATTTCCTTTTATAACAAGGTAACCCACCCAGCTGATCAGGGGAAGCAGGTTATTGTAATCTTTTGTATCTTTTTGGATTTGTAATCTTTTTGGATTTCAGCAAAGCTCTCAGTACTGTCTCTCACAGGACTCTTCTTGACAAAGTGTCCATCTCACAGCTGGATAAACACATCCTGGAATGGGTGAGCAGCTGGCTCATGTGTGGGGCACAAAGGGTGACAGTGAACGGGGTGACATCAGACTGGTGACCTGTCACTGGTGGGGTTCACAGGGMTCCATCCTCGGCCCYGTGCTCTTCAGCMTCTTCATAAATGACCTGGACACAGGACTGGAAGGGATACTCAGCAARTTCACAGATGATACAAATGTGGGAGGAGCTGTTGACTACTTCCAGGATAGAGAGGCCCTGCAGAGAGACCTGGACAAATGACAGGGTTGGGCAAACACCAACCATGTGGAGTTCAACAAGGGAAAGTGCCGGATTCTGCACCTGGAGTAGGGAAAACCTGGATGTATGGACAGACTGGGAATGAGAGTCTGGACAGAGGAGCCACAGGAAGGGACCTGAGGGATCCTGGTGAGTAGAAAGCTGAACATGAGCCAGCAGTGCCCTGGAGCCAGGAGGGCCAACCCTGTCCTGGGGGCATCAGGCACAGCATCGCCAGCCGGGCAAGGGAGGGATTGTCCCRCTCTGCTCTGGGCTGGGGTGGCCTCATGTGGGAATGGTCTGAAATTGTGTCAGGGGAGGTTTAGGTCAGATGTTAGAAAAAGGTTCTTCACCCAGAGGGTGGCTGGGCATTGAACAGGCTCCCTAGGGAAGTTGTCACAGCACCAGCCTAACAGAGTTCAAGAAGCTTTTGAGCAATGCTCTTGGGCACGTGGTGTGACTCTTGRATATGGTGCTCTGCAGGGTCAGAAGTTRGACTCAGTGATCCTCTTGGGTCCCTTCCAAATCAGCATATTCTGTGATTCTGTGATAAATTGTCTCAGCTCCCACTACCATTAATGAAGATCTAGCAAAAGCAATCAATGAACGATTCAGCTGAGCAGCCATGAGGTACCTACTTCATGGTGAGCTGAATTGCTCTTCAGGCTCCAGTGACTGTAATGGAGTACAGGAATCAAGTAACCCAAAAGCACCTAAATTTAAGTCATTGTTTCACATTGATTCTTGTACTTGATGTTCCCCAGTCAACCAAGGCCATCAGACAATTTTAAAGAGAGTTTTGTTTGGCCCATTTTARAAGTCTGCCTTAGGGGATGCATTAATTTCCATTTTTCTTACAGGAAATTAAGTCTACAGCTTTAAGATAACTATAAAGAAAGTTAAGCAATCCTGAAACTCTCTGGTTGATTCAATCCCCATATGGTTATGACCAGGACCTAAACCAAGATAACAGTTTGAATATGTTATCTACTACCTCAAAAAAGACCTGGGAAAAAAAAAACACCACATGTATGTGTAACTTCAGGTTTAATCAAAGACAGAAAAAAAAATTCTCCTATATACATATTTAAAATATAATGCTGTTTTTCGTAAGATACATAATCAGTGCTGTGCTTATTCCTGTAAGATTTTGTCCAAGCTAAAAGTGTAGTAGAACATAAATGGTTGAGTTTCTAAGTATCCTGTACACGTCGAGCTAAAAATGTGACTCACTTATGAATCATTAATCAGAAATGCCATRTTCAGTTGCAATAATCTCCAATTCCTAGCAGAAATGCAAGTCACCACACAAATTAAAGAGTGAGRCCAGCGCAGTACTCTGGGTGGCAGCTGTTAGGAGATGAAGGACTGACAGGTTCTGTGGCTCTGGCCCAATAAGGCACTTCATGTTTAATTGAGAAATCCCTTCTTTAATGCATGGGCACAGTTCTGACTTCTCTATTTTTTGTAGACGTTAATTTAACAATACTTTTATTATTCCTTTTGATACAAGTAGTCCTCAAGATACTGTAAAATGCCAGGATACTGGCCTCTTCTGTTACTCTAAAAATAATCTTCATTGTTCTTGAATCATGGGTGATTAAGCAAAAGTTGTGTGATCAAAAGGAGTTTCGTAAGGCAGTCAATATAATCAAAAGTGTTTTACATTTAGTGTAAAACRTGTCTATATCAAATGGTGCAATGGAAATCAAATAACCTAGAGAAGTAAAAACTCTTCACAGTCCRTGTCCAGTGTTCACTCACACGACTTCAGTATTGAAATGATGATAAAGAATCCTTTTGTGCTCTAAATATTGACATTCACCTGACATTAATTCCTCTTTGCTATCCAGTAGATGCACGATTAATTTCACTGCTAGGCCTTATAGTTTAATGGTTTCTTCTGGAATGCACATCAGAAAGAATCAATCAGTGCTGRAAACTAATGAGCTTTACAGGAGCTTAGATTTAATGGAGCAGAAGGTGGATCCACTGCTAGCTGTTTTCCACTSAGGGCACAAAGGTTTGTGAGAACTGGATGAAGTGGGTAACTGAGCTAGAGATGCTCAATTATTTCTTTGAAGAAATTTCCCTGGCCTGGCAGAGCTCCCAAAATTGATCAGCTGCAGAACTGAGCAGCTGCTGTCTAATCTCTACTGAAAACTGCCTAAGGAAACCAAGCTCTATTCAAGAAGGAAAACAAATAGTGGTTTCCCTCCAAAAACATTGTGTTTTACATAATGGTCTTGTCTAAATGATATCCCTGGTGACCCTGTGACTTGTGATACAATGGGGACACTTAAATCTTGAAGGTCTGAGGCACTCACCAAGAGCTTCAGAAGTTGTTCTGTCATAATCTTCATGTTCTATAACACCCTCCTGAATATAAAATCTGACATTTAAAGTCACATCTTATCTCATACCTGACTAATCTATCCTTTAGGACCTCTTAAAAATAATTACTTTGGCTTTGTGTCAGTAATGGCAGATTTTGTTCTCAGAGAAATCAACAATTTCACTGCCCCTTTTTTTCCTAATAAAGGGAAGGTGTTGGCAAGAGAGTACACTTTGGTGCCTGGGTTTTTTTTTTCTAAGTTAATTCAATTTACTCAGACTTGCACATTTGTATGTTATGCATGCACACACACACACACAAATCTATATTGGTATGACAGCAAGTCTCTGCTAAACGTTTTTAAATGTTTCTTTTTAGCTGARGTTCTATTTATATAGCAATGACAAGTTTTTAAAAAAGCCTCAAAGACAAAGTGAGACTTCCAGCAGAATAAATAGTTTCCTTGGAACTGCAGGCAAACCACTCAGTAAGAGGGTGTAAAAGGGTTTTAAACTACAGGCCTGCAAAATAAAACTAAATACTCTCCTCCTGGCTAAACTGGTGAGCCTGCACTCCCAGTTCCGTTTGGAATTTGGGTGACTCACCAGGATTTTGCAGTACCTCTGCTTATTTGTCTACCATTACTTCATGACTCTTCAATTATGCAGGCCTTCTTGGATTGCAAAATCTGCTTTAGGAGGGCTGTGATGGCAGATCTTTTTATAGACGTGGGTTTGCAGRGAGCAATCTGTGTTATCAGATGGAGATGTTGTCAGTGGCTGTGCTGCTCAGGTGGGCACTGAGCTGTGCYGTGGCTGAGCTGAGCTGTCAGAAGTGGAGAATTCCACTAAGACAAGGTTCAATATGGGGTTGGCAGAGCATGGGGAGCTTGGTGAGCACGTGCCTGTGTGCACACAGAAATTTGGTTGAAAACACTCAGAGTTGGTGAAAGGGAAAATAGTCACTTTCTGCATAAGCCTAAGTGAGACAGCACTGCATGGTGCATACATTAACTCCACTGGCTCATTGTGATTTTTAATTTGAGTCTAAGATTGGAAAACAATAAAGAACTCAGCTCTGTGCTTTGGCATCATTGCCTGTACGCTCCTGTCAGTGATTACCAGATAATTGTTCAAGTGCAGCAAAATATTTTAGAATAACTCTGCTCTAATTGTTAATAATGATATTTTGTCTCAGCAAACGTGCCAAAGATTAGTGCCAAGATTTTAGATCTTAACTTACAGTCAATGAACAAGCACTGATWAAAGAAATCCACTTGCTAAAAAGAATGCATGGATTCATATGATGTGGATAAGGCTAATATTTTATTTCTCTGATTATAATCTTACACCTCCCTTAAATTCTGTTTTTTCAGGCTGTATTTAGCTTTTGCTCATGAATAAAATTAGCTTCTCACAAAAGGCCAGCTGCATCAGAATGTGATGTGATGCCTGGTCTCCTTCATACCTCATCTTACAGCCACACACAAAGCAGGAGAGCTGATGGTTGTGCTCCTTTACCTCCGACAGGAGATGTGAGTCTGCCTGGAGTCACAGTGCTTCACATCATACAGACTGGTAGGTAATTCTTATTAATAAGACTGCTGAGAGCTCTGCAGCTAAATCTTGCTATGAGCATCATTTCAGCAACTTCATTTTGGAAATAAAAGGACATTTCTTTTGTGGAGAAAGAATGACCTTTTGTGAAAGAATGACCTTTCTCTTTCTTCAAGGAGCTCTATATCTAGCAATTATTCAGCAATTATTCAGTCTGTTCATTTCTGAGGTGCGTTACTATGCACCCACAAGTCTTTGTGCACTGGAGCCTGAGCACAAACCAGTAATGCATATGTATAACTTGGAGCAATCYAGTGTGGAGAAAACAACCCGAAACTCATATTCACACCAATAATGAAATTGAGTTCCAAAACACCAGCCTGCTGAGCTTAGGGAGAGCAGAAACCTAAATACCAACCAGCTGTAGCTTTACCTGGCTGCAGGTCTGGCCAGTTTATCCCCAGGGACCCAGGAAGGAGTGGGGCAGCCCTTCCCATCTGCCCCCTCCAAAGATTCATGGGGCTGTGCACTGAACTGGGGTGGGTGGTGGCCTTGTCCCCCTGTCCCCATACCCCATTTCATTGTCTTGCTTTGGTTGTTACCCAGCCAGGCAAACCTCTGCCAGCTCTGGGCACTGAGCAGGGCTGGCACAGTGGGCCTGGGGAGAGGGGAGATCACCAGGTGATTTTGGGATGAGGGCAATTCCTGCAGCACCACTGGTGCATCAGCTGAGAATAGGAACAGATGGACAAAAGCCCCATTTCCTAACGCTGCAGGAAAGAATGAAAAGTGGAGAAAAACCTGAACCTTTGGAAATGCATTCCCATGGACTGTGTTTCCAGCTGAGCAGGAATTGCCTGTGGGCAGGAAGGCTGTTGGCAACCTCCTTCCCATGGGCTCTGGAGGGATCACAGGTTCAGGGAAGAAGCACCTTGGTGAGCCCTGCCCAAGGAGCAGCAYCTGAGGAGCAGCATCTTTCTCATGAGCCCTGGATTTCTGCAGCCTTCCTGTCTATCCTGTCCATCCCGTCTGGCCTRTGCCATGTGCTCTGGGGTGACCCTGCTGAGYAGGGAGGTTTGATCAGATGAYCTGTGTGGTCACTGTGGTCCCTTCCAACCAGTCCAATTCCATGTGATTCTGTGATTCCCTGCAGGAAAGCTGTACACCCAAAGCCTGGAACAACTTCTTCCCTGGCTGAACACAGGGAAGAAAGGTTGTGTCCATGACAACTGCTGGAGCTGACCTTTGCCTTTGGGAGGATTTCTCTATCCCTCCAGCACCATCCTGAGCCACAAACACAGCACTACCCCTGGCTGGTGCTGCTGGTGTTGCCTCTGCCCCGAGGTTGAGGCTGTGTGGAGCTGCTGAAGGCAGCGCAGCTCTGCTGGGTGATGTTCTCTTGCCACAAGGCAAGGGCAAGAGCCAGTGAATTACAGTGAGCAACACATCACTGCAGCCTGCTTGGAATTAATCCAAAGCCCATTAAAGGCAATGGAAAGGCTCCAAATTTCCACTCTGTTTTAAAAACTATTATCCTTTATTTCTGTCAGGAATCTTGTTTCACAGTAGATGGCATGTGCTGCCACAAATCACTCAGAAGCAGCAGCAAGCACTTGCTTAATACAGGGTATCTAAAGGTGCATATTCAAATGTTTCTTATCTGGCCAAAGCACATAAAGCTCTTTCTGGGCAATCTTTTTTTGCAGAATGCTGCCCATGTGTTTCTCTCATCAGTTTACAGCTTCTCCTTCCAAAGTCAAAATCTCAGACTTAGGGCTTATTGGCACTCTGAAAAATGTCTGTTATGCTATCCATATAGATCTTCTAATAAAATAATGACCAGTATGCTGGAAAATAATTAAAAGGAAATTCAAGTAGGTCTCAAGTTAATCGAAGTAGCTGTGACTCTCAGGTGTGTGAGTTGTTGCTGATGCGTAATTTCTCAGCTAACAGAGACCACAGCTGTGTGGGGTTTTAGCTGAATAAAGCTGTCTCTTGCAATATGCCTAAATCCCAAATACAAGGATAAGTCTAACTCTGTGCATACCAACCAGCTCCTTTCCAGCTGCCCATTAAAATGCTCTGTACTATAAAAGTGCAAATGCTACCTTGTCCACAAAGATGCTTGTTCATTTGGGTCTCTTCAGGTCACGTTTCACAGGTAATAGAAAACTCCAGCTACTTTCAGTWCCAACTATTTTTGCACAGAAATCTAAGACTAATCAACCCAGCAGATGATWCTTTTAGCTAGAAGAGATTATATAAAGCAGGAACACTAAGGAATGAAGCTGTCCCTGCTGCACTGAGCTGTGGGACTCTGCCTGTATCTTGTATAAATCCCCAAAATTGTCTATTTACCTAGTCCCCCATCTGAGTGTTAATAATCCCTTTTGCCAACTGCTTAGCTGAAAATCAGCAAGAAAGATGCCCTTCCTCAAACAGGTCATGCCATCAGTGCCCATTCAGGATAATATCTCCCTCACAAAAAAACCCTTCTCTTGGGTTAAGTTTTAATCCTGATGGGCAGTAATGCAGGAAGGACAGCTCTACTCAGCACCACAGACACTTTCCTCCTTGTCAGGACAAAAGTTATTTCTGAGGGGCAGCTGAGGATGCTGTGCCAATAGCAGAGGAAAAAATGCACCTGACATTTCAGCCAGTGAGACCACGATCCAAACTGGGATTCCTTTAAGCCCAAAATCAACTTGCTGTTTGGTCCTCAGGGTACCCACTGCTGGGAACCCACATCCCCTCCAGAGCTGCAGTTTCCTCTCACCTTGGACAAGGGAAAATAATACTGGCACAAAAATCAGCACAGAAAGGGAGAATAATGAGAGAACACAAAAGCTGCTAGGAAAGGAAGGACCTCTGGGGGTTGACCAAAATCTTGCAAGAGCAGGGCCCTTCCTGTTGCTCTTTATTGGCACAGAGAGGGGTAGAGACCCAGCTTGCTCCTTACGTCCATGCTGATCCCCTGCATGTGGGAAGATGTTGTCCAAGGGCATGTCAGACTGCAGGATCAGACCTGAAATGAGCAAGAAGWGATGGCCACAGGCTGCTGGAAGTGAATGGAATTTAATGAGCATCTCTCTCTAAGCCTAAATAAACTGTGTGTGATGTGTTTCTGCCTGTTGAGCACAGGGGAGACACAAAGCCTTGTTCACACAACAAATTCATATAATCCTGAAACAAGGTTTTGAATAGTTTACTTTTGTATCTTAGGCTAATAATRTCATTTTTGGATTCCCACAACACAAATTGAAAGAAAAGAGAAGACCTTTACAACAATTATAGTAAAAAATGCATTTTTTTCTCATGAAAACAATAAAAAACTATTTCATAGCTCCTCTGGCTTTCTCACACGCACTAAGAACCCCTCCTCCCTATCACTCAGACAYGAAAACAGAAGGTCTGCATAAGGTCAAGTAGATTAGCAGAATAAATCAAATTAGGAAATGAAGAATCATCACTTTTCAAAGCTGGCTTGTGACAGAAAAAAAAGATTTTTCTTCATTATTTGATTTTCATAATCAAATACACTCAAAATTATATTCTTGAAAACAAGAATAAATCACCTAAAAGTCATGCTAAGTTTCTGCTGCTATTTTGCTAAAGGTACTTGCATAGGCAGGATACGCATGGCTTTGAGGATTTATTTAACTGCCTCAGCTGTGGTGGCAGCTGCAGGGATTTGCAGAGATGATGGGTGTGTCTCCAGGGCATGGAGAGCTGACACAGTGCTTGTGATACCTCTGAGAGAGCGGTGAGCTGGCACAGAGCTCTCCATTTGAACTGGAGGTTGTTTCCACGTGTCTCCCATTCCTTTGGGAGACACAGCTGGTGCCTGTCGCAATCCCTGGATGCAAAACATAAATAAGTGATCACTGTGGGGTTTGTGCTGTCTCCCATGCAGAGGTGGGAGGAGAGGCAGCAGCAGCTCCCAGCCACCCCGATGCAGGAGCCACAGGTTCTGGATGTTGCTTTTCTCTGTAAACTGCAGCTGGAGAGCTGTCTTGGCTCAAATAATTGCAGTTTTAAATCGACAAGGTAAAATTGACAGGAAATAGAATGAAAAAATGTTAGAAAATTAATTTTTCTTCATACTCTGGRCTAAAGTTTGGTTTCACCCTTGTCAGATATGGGACTGGTTATCCAACTTACTTYATATGGTAAAGTCAAAGATACTTCTCACAGCAAGAAGATTCCAATTTAAATTGACAGAACAGAAAATAATTGGAAACAAAGGAACAGAGATATTCCCTTGTAAAGATCTGCAGCCTTTTACTTACCTGAAACCTGATGTCAAAAAGCTCTGTTCCCTGCCATGGAACAGTTTCTGGGTGCAGAAAGCAGCTTTGAGGAGGGTAGGGGAAAGAGAACCGAGCATTTGCTTGCACTGGTATCAAAAGTGGAGATGTTTTATAGATGTAAGAAAAATGTATCTGCTGTCAGGATTTCAGTAAAATTATAAAATTTTATCATCTGCTAAAATGCTTGACATGGGAAATTAATACTACTTGGAAATTTGCAGTTGTGAGCTGTATAATCACAGTGTCACTAAGTAAAACTGCTTTTATCATGTGAAATGCAAAACACATGGAGGAAAAAAATATGCTTACTTAAAACAATTTATTTGTATTTCATAAAATAATTTACGAGGTGTTTTTTCTTTAGCAAGGTATASAGCTTTTTCAAATTTAAAAAGAAGAAACTGGAACAAGTGGCTGTGGTTCAAAGAGAGCTCTCATTTGCCCTTCTCTCACCAGAAAGCCTGAACAAAATGGGAAACATTCCCCCGAAAATCAAGGCCAAACCGTGAAGACCAGCAGGGTAAATTTGCAAAGCTTTAGGCAGGAGAGAAAGGAAATTAGTAGTCCCCAMCCCAAGAGGTGAGTTTGCAAGAAACAGTTGTATGTTCAGCCTCTGTTTCCTGACATACAAACTCTCAGACCAGAGAAATTCCACACTGCAGGTGATGTCAGCTCAGTTGTCTTCTGTACTGCTCATCTGTATGTAAGTCAAGGCTGTTCYTGGTATTCACAGCCTGGTGCTAAAGTTGGCTAATGAGGAAGTCTATTGATCTGTAGCATTTTCTTTCTAAAGTTTAAAAGCAAAGGAGAGCTGTGACAATGAAGCGATCACTCTCCTCTAACATGACAGCTTTTTCATCTGCTCTCCCCTGTTTGCCATTATCCCAGTGCTCCTTATTCACTGCACCCTGGAGACTGCAAACAAGATGTGGGAGAAGTTCCACTTTTATTCACCCCAGGTGTGACTATTGTTCTTCACCTTTCTGGGCATGTGACCAGTTATACCACTGGTATAATTAACTGAGAGGTTTTTAAGTTCTTATTTTCTTCTGAAACTAAAATTCGATTTCTGCATTTCAGTAGAAAGTTGAAAATCTTGCCTGTGGGAACTGCTTACAGAAGAATCTTCCTGCACCCAGCAATGATTCTCCCTGCACGGTAATTATTAATCATTGTAAGACTAAAGAGAGGGTGCCTGGCTCAGGCTGTCTTTGCAGCAGCCTGGGAAGGGTGCAGTCCTCACTGCTGCTGTTCCAGAGCTGCYTTTTCTGAAGGAATGAGTGATACTGAAGAGAAGAGCTGCTGCTGTTCAGCAATCAAAATAGATATACTCTTTATATTRGGGATTTCAACTGAAAAATCATTCATTACAAGAAAGGAAGCATGAGAAATATTTACTTAATTAATTGTTAGGTCAATAATGCTGATTTTTCATTAGAGTTACAGGAAATGCATTGAGATATAAAACTTATTAACTTCCACCTTTTTTTTTTTTTACATTTATGAAACACAGAGGGTAAATTTCCTGGCTAGAAACCACGAAAACATGAGTGTTTAAGTGATGAGTTTGTTTCATTTTATTTTTTTTGTTTATGGCATGAAGATRAAGCACACTGATCTGCATGGGAAAGCAAGAATTGACTACTTTGTCTAGGTCTTCTCTTTCACTGTGAACAGAAGTGGGACAGGCAGCTCTAAAATTCCTGTTTATTCCTTTTACTGCAGCGCTTGCATGCATGTAACAGAACACAATAGGCCAATTAAAAAACACCAGCTTATATCTGTTGTTTGGTAAGGATATTTTTTTTGATAGTTGGATGACACAAGTCTCAAAATTGCCTTCCACAATATGGAATAACCCTCCCCAGAGCATTAGCACTTTGTCCAGGTGGTGTTTCCACAGCATCAATCCTGTTTTCATTGTTCTTTTTTGGAAATAACTCCTGGTGARTTCAGGACAAACAGGACAGGGCTTGGCCAAAACMATTTAATCCAAATTCCCTCCTCCCKGGCACTGACAGCCYCTTTGTTAGGACCTTAGGACCCTGTCTCTTCGAAGCAGCTTCTGTACCCTCAAGGATTTGTGTTCTATGGACTAGAAGTGCTTGCCCTCGGGTGCCTTTGGCAAGCAGTGTCTCTAAAGAGCAGAAATGCAGTGTGTTGGTGTAGTACAGCCCATCCTGTTTGAAGCATTATTAGGTATTAAACATTCTCCATTGTTCCAGTTGTGTTATCAGTAATTTTACCATCTGTCCTCATAGTTTCCTTCTGATTTGCTGCKAAATGATGAAAGTTGGGGCATTTCATCTGGACTTGACTCCTTTTTCATTATCAAATTAATGAACTGTTCAAGTTTAACTGTGCAACTTCTTCTTATGTGAGTCTATTCCCAAAAGGATTYGGGCAGAAACCCTGAGTGCCCCCACTTTGTCACTACTCTGGCATGTTTTCTTTCTTCAGGGAATAGTAATGTGCGTTCTTACCGGGTGGCTGGAAGATGAAGTTCCCCAGCAATACAGGAACCCACCTAAAGGGATAATAATTTTTTTTCAATGTAAGGTATTAATATAAAATTGTCACTAGTCTGCATTAAAGTCAAACTTTTTCTTGATTTTTCTTGATTTATTTACTGCTGCAAGTTGATCTTAAGCCCCTGTTTTCACCTTCTTTAGTCTCATTTCGAAGTGGACAAACCACACAAAAAAGCTGCATCCTATGAGCATTCCCAAGCAGTGCAACTTTGGTCTCGATGACAAGTGACATGATTGCTTATTAAAGATAACATCTTGCCAGCTCCCATTCCTCAGTTCTTTTTTGTTCTGCAGCTGCAGATCTAGTGAAACCGGGCTTGTTTACCACCTAGTCGAACTTTCTTTTGTTTGTTTTGTTTTGTTTTTTAAGTATAAAAAACTTATACAAATGAGCCGTTTTATTTTTATCAGGAAGTTTCAGGGTGCAGTTGCATAAGGCTAGTGGAGAGAGCGTGGGACCTTTCTAGAGGTGAGGACTGTAGCTGAGMAGTACTTATTAATTTTAAAGTCTGTCCAGTAATAATGTCTGCTTTTCCACACTGGCATCAGGAATTTGAAGACCTGGGTTCAGTTTCTATTCTTCCTAACTTGAAGATCCCCATTCCTTCCCTTGCTCCAGCTGAGCAGCCTGACAACCAGGCAGTGGTGCCAGAGCCCACCTTCCTTTGTTCTGAATGCTGGGCTGCTGTTACGATTTTTTTTTTTTTTACTTGGGTTTGGTAAAGACTTATTTGCGGCTATTTCTACTCCATAGTGTTGACATTTTGAAATAAAGGAATKTATTATTAATTTGTGTAAATTTTATTATTCAGTAGCTTGCCTATGAATGACACTACTGAGACTATGACACTGAGTTGCACAAAAACCATTTGGGAATTGAGATAGTAAACTAAAACAGATCCTACCAAAACAAATTGAATACTACAGAAGTGTTTGTCAAAACCAAAAGTCAGGACTTAATATTACATTAATATTAATTACTGTGTGTTTATGCAGTTGATTCATTGAGAAATACTAGGGAACAGTTGAAACTGCAAACACAAGTAACTTATTTTGAATTTTTTTTTATACAATAATAGAATCATTTAGGTTGGAAAAGACCTCAAACATCATTGAGTCCAACCATTAACCCATCAGTGCCAAGTTCACCACTGAACCATGTTCCCAAGAGCCACATCTACACTTCTTTTAAATACCTCCATGGATGGTGACTCTACCATTTCACTGCGCAACCTCTTCCAACACCTGACAACCCTTTCTGGGACAAAACTTTTCTAATATCCAATGTCAATCTCACCAGGCTCAACCTGAGGCCATTTCCTCTTATCCTGTTGCTTGTCACATGGGAGAAGAGACCAACACCCACCTGTTTACAKCCTCCTTTCAGGCAGTTGTAGAGAATGATAAGGTCTCCCTGAGCCTCCTTTTCTCCAGGTTAAACACCCCACCCTCAGCTGCTCCTCATCAAACTTGTGCTCCAGACCCTTCACCAGCTCTGTTGGCCTTCTCTGGTCTCTCTCCAGCACCTCAACATCTTTGAGGAGCCCAGACCTGAGCACAGCACTCGAGCTGTGGCCTCACCAGTGCTGACAGGGACAATCCCTGCCCTGGTCCTGCTGGCCACGCTATTGCTGATACAGGCCAGAATCCCACTGGCTTTTTCGGCCATCTGGCACGTGCTGGCTCATGTTCAGCAGGCTGTCAACCTGCACCTCCAGGTCCCTTTCTGCTGGTCAGACACTTGGGAGGAGCTGTTGACTCCCTCAAAGGCAGACRGGCCCTGCAGAGAGGCCTTGAAAAATTAGAGGTCTGGGCAATCACCAACCATGTGAAGAGTTACAGACACAAGTGCYRGATTTGGCACCYGGGATGGGGYAGCCCTGGATGGACAGACAGACTGGGAATGAGAGGTTGGAAAGCAGCTCCTTGGGGGTCCTGGTCAGTGGGGAGTTGAACASGAGCCAGCAGYGCCCTGGGCCAGGAGGGMCAAMCCTGTCCTGGGGACATCAGGCACAGCATCGCCAGCCGGGCAAGGGAGGGATTGTCCCCTCTGCTCTGGGCTGGGGCGGCCTCACCTCCAGTGCTGGRGRCAGTTTTGGGGGTCACAATATGAGAAAGATRTTAAACTRTGGGAGAGTGTCCAAAGGAGGGCARTGAGGATGGTGCAGGGCCTTGAGGWGAAGSCMTGTGAGGAGCGGCTGAGGGCACTGGGTCTGTTCAGCCTGGAGGAGACTGAGGGGAGACCTCACTGCAGGTACAGCTTCCTTGTGAGGGGAAGAGGAGRGRCAGACACTGATCTMATCTCTGTGGTGACAGTGACAGGACCCAAGGGARTGGCCTAAAGTTRTGTCAGSGGWGGTTTARGTTGGATATTAGGAAAAGGTTCTTCACCTTGAGCATGGCTGGGCACTGCAATGGGTTTCCCAGGGAGCTGGCACAGCAGTTTACTGAGTATCAATGGCATTTTCATTAGTTCAGTGAACACAAGGCTTACTTGCARTACTAATTGCAAAATTAAAACATAAATATTAAAATAACTTCAACTAATTGAATTCTCAAAAATCTAATGGATCAATAGGGAAATAATGAGAAATAGACAATGGCCTCATGGGAAATGGAAGGACTCTACCATGCACTGGGTACAGGAAACAATAAAATAGAGAAAAAGGCCATTGCAGGCTGGTTGGATTAGCAGCAAACTGTGAAGGTTGTTGCAGTGGATTGCTAGTTTACATTCAGCTAGGATGGGCCTTTAGGTACGTTCTCAAGTATTTTTGTGGGCTGAAAGAACAGGAAGGTAATGGCTTTGTGCCAGTCCTGCTGAACAAGTTGCTACACTGAGGGGTCAGGTTGAAAAGAAAGATCTGGGGCTTTGTAGAAAACTCAACACCAGCCCATTTCTGATGACGCCATGGCCACCAGAAAACCCCTCTGTGCATACATTGTGGGTTAGGGCTTGCCCCTGTGCAAATATTGGTCCTTTTAKTGGTTCTTATATTGGTGTCATTTAACATTTTGGTGTCCTGGAGCAAAGGGACTGGTTTGCAATACATGTTAATAAGGAATCACTTCAATCCTCTTGAGAAATGAGAAATAAGGCTAGAGGAGGAAGGCAGGGCTACAGTTAGAAAATTACTGAGCAATGTTGCACTTGGAAAGTGCARGTAAACATGCAGAGCAAATATCTGTATTAAATAAGAGAACAAAACCTAGAAACTGTAAATATTTATACATAAATGTTCAAGCTCAAGCTGAGAATCCTGATACTATCTAAGACAAAATCAATCTTGAATTTGCAATGTGGCAACTCTGTAAAGATAAAGCTCTCTTGGGGTGCATTGACCTGGCACGTCAGAAGCAAGAACTCCATGAGATTAGAGGCTGGGGGCACAACTGCTGTGTCCTGTGCTGTCTGAAGAGCCATGAGAGACTCACTTCTCACTCCGCACTGCACGGTGGACCCAGGCCCAGCACAGGGGCACTGATGTGTCTGAGACCTCTCTGCATTGGTACAGCAGTAATCCATGGGGCTGTGCCCTTTCAGGAGTTTAGCTGGTATATCTGCTCTGAGAAGGGCACCCAGAGCAAGTCTCAAGGCACTGTTTTCCACTAGTGGGATGAAATGTTACAGTTCCAGTCCACAGAAACTCCAGCCAAGAGTACTTGTGTCTGTGTAGTGCTAGGATGTGGGTGGTAATTAAAATTAATTTAAATGATAGAAGAGTAACAGAAAGGAAACAAAATTATTACTGACTGAAAACTGAGCCCTAGTTGTGTAGTGTGGAGAAGATTAATCAGATTTATGGGACAGTGGAGACAACGTGATAGCAAACATTTGGGAAATGTCAGCCATGGAAACTCCTTGTTTGTGTAGGATGACATTAGGATAGGGAAAGTTTTGAGGAACATTCCCCAGAAGAGTTGATGAGAATCTCATTATCTGAGTTGGAAAAGCTAGGGAGAACAAAGTGCTTAAAAATATTTCTGAGGGGAAAATTCTGTCCAAATGGAAAGGTGTGCCTGGAGACATGACATTTTTCTGCAATTTCTAGATATCATGGAATATACTTCACAGCTGCAGAGAAATGTGTGGCATGTCAGATTCTTGTCTTTTGGAATAAAGTGATGTAGGTTGTAATGAAAGGATATCAAGGATACCTTTGACAAGAATATGTTTATGGCTTGATTAAATAGGTGATACACAAAACCCAATGAACGCTGATTAGAAAGGAACCTGCAATCATGCAGTAAGTAATAAAGTGCTTTTCAATCCACGTGTGATGATTTACTGCAACTCAACCATAAGTGTGATTAGGAGTGGTGGCCTCTAAGGTGGTTTTATTTGGGCTGCTAAAGCAATTGATTACAACTGAAATAGAAAGAAAACTTCAAATGAAGTGAAAGACATTGCTTGGGTAATGCACATAAGGGAATTTATTCAGCTCTACAGAGGAGTGTCATTCCAATTGCACAGATGTTCTCTGTTCTGAATTAATTTAAAATTACAGAAAACAACAGAAAATTAGTTTTTGCAGCACTATATGCTACATGTTAAAAAATTATTAATTTCAAATTATTGATGAAGATATGGTGCATATAAAATACATGATAGAAGATGAGGTGCATATAAAAGGTTGCCTCTGTAACTTCAAGATCAGGGCAATCTGCAGGATCAGAACCAGCGAGTCCTGCCTTTCTAATCTTTCAATCTTTGTAGCTATCATTGTCCACTTAATGGATAGGACAGTGGCTTGGATTTGGAAATCTTTGCATAATTTCTAGGGTCTGCCTATGATTTTGTGTCAATCCTTTCTGTGAATGAAGGGAGTTGTTTGTATCGTGGTTTCCTTCTGCACCCTGAGCTGTACAGCACATCCCAGCCAGACTCCTTTCCAGACTGAGCCCTCCTTTCAGTGTCCTTGTGTGAGCACCTGCAGGCACGTGCACCTCAGTCTCAGTGACCAGAGGAGGTGTCTGCAGCCTTTTAAGGCATTTTAACATCCATGTGAGCTTCATGGGTATGACCCAGAAAATGCAGGGGGCTTCTGGGGTGTCCTAGGGCCTCTCGGATGGCTCAGCGGTCGCATTTAAGGACCTGAATCACATCCTGGATCTGCGCTGTCTGTCATGGAAATAAGCACACACAAACACCCACATGCTGACCCCTCACTTTAGATGCCTTGAACCACAACCTGCCTGKTTTTTCTGCACTTCTCTATCCCTTTGCAAAAAACAAAAGCGTTCAGCCTTACCCATTTACATGAACTGCCCATTGTGCTGCTTCTCCTGTGCCTGTCATCACAGAAATGACCTCCTTGCTTGGACACTGTGCTTTGAGTGATCCCCAAAGTGTTGGGACAGTCTGGAGCACACAGCCACCTCTGTAAGAAGTACTAAATAACCCTTGATGTGTGAGCCCACACACTATAATCTGATAGATTAAATTCTCTTATTCAGAGAGAGAAAAGCAATTGCACAGGGAGGAAGCAAATATTTGAAATGTTGTGGTTTGGACTGGTTCCAGGTCTGGAAGGAGTTTGGATGATTTCCTAGCATGGCCAGCCTGGTTTACACAGAGCTTGTTTCTTGCCTTAGGGAAGCAAATATTAGATTCCTTCTAAAAAAGGGCACTTTAAATTTATTTCAGCTTTATAATTAACTAGTAGTAACACAAGTGATGTTTATCTAAGATAAGATAGAAATAGGAAGAGGTGAGCACAGAGGCCAATTTATGTCTTAGCCATCATATTACCGAGTTTAGAATTCTAAATGGCAAAAATGAATAGTTGTTCTACTTGCTTTCTCTGACAAGAGAGGTGCGAAATCAATTCACATGAAGAATTACACAGGYCAAACAAGAAAATACATTCAGGGCAAGTCCCAGGAGATATCTAATTACTCCTGGAATTAGAAACAGATATTGCAGGCTGCATGGCAGATTTCAGAGACAGAGTGTGATGAGATCTCCCAAAAAGTTCTTTCTTAATTATGCTGGAAAAACGTGTTTAAATCATCAGCATGTTAACCTCTCTGGTGGATATTGGAAGCTCTTACTTCCTTTTCCACGACAAACACATGTAGCCAGTAAATCTGTATTCCTAAACACTCTCATATTAAAAATTCAGCTCTGCTCCCTTCCAAGGGTTGAGAGAAATCTCTGGTACTCTGTCCCATTTACAAGACACTCTGGAAAGAGTACAGAGACAAACATTACATTCAAAAGCTCTGAAAAGATAGGCTTTTTAGTCTTTACTGTAGTTATCCCTCATTAATTTGAAATAGGAGTCTGGAAATGCTGGACAAAGGAAACACACTGTGTGGGATGAATTCACAAGATAAAATTTACCAATGTATATTTTTTAACTCCTTGGTTTCCTATGCTCTTAAAC
Source organism: Malurus melanocephalus (assembly GCF_030028575.1). Classification (NCBI taxonomy): domain Eukaryota; kingdom Metazoa; phylum Chordata; class Aves; order Passeriformes; family Maluridae; genus Malurus; species Malurus melanocephalus. The sequence goes on from NW_026623359.1 coordinate 1,696,614, forward strand.
TCATATGAAACTTGGAATAGAATGGAATATGCAATATGGAAACAAAAATTTCATAATTATTCTCTAAAAAGATGAGTGATAGTACAAAGGGTTTGTTCTTTGCACAAGGGATTTGCATAATTTGTTCTCACACCTACTTAGTTTTTTGAGTTTCACTTAGCAAAAATGTTTAAAAGAACTGAACACTTTCCTGTGTTTTGCATTTACACAGGCAAAATATCCCAGAGAAAAAAAAAAGAAAAATTGTCAAAATCTTATCAAGTAAAAGTGAAAACCAACTGAAGAGAGGATTTTGGATCACAGTGATGCTTTCCAGCAGTTTTACTCACTGCTTTGTAACTGATTTTGACTTATTGATCGTAAATATGAAGCTTTCTAAAATATCTTGAGCTTCAGATGATGCAACAGTTTTCCCTCTGATAAAAGTCAAACTGCTCAAAGCCAGGTTGTGGTAAAGGATAATTGGCTTTTCTATCTAAGTTATTTTACACTGGAGAGTTTTCTGAAATATGTGATGTCTGTTTTTTTGGTTAAGGTTTCTGTTTCCAGCCCATAATGAAATTACACAGCTTCCCTTCATTCCTCTTTCAGGGCAGATTTCATTTTTGTTGGTTTGTGCATGAATCTGTCATGTGGTTGAATTCTCCCCTCCTTCCTATAGGTCTCTTGGTTAATATTTCTGTCCCACATGATGATTAACACATCTGAATTTGGGCAGCTTTTTCTTTTTTCAACCACCTGAAAGCACAGTAGTATTACTTCTAGACTAAATATATTGAGAACAATTGTAATAAAAGATTGTATAATATTTTAGTTGTCGCAAAGATTGAAATAATTTACATAAATATTAAAACCATAAGATAATGAGACTGTTAAAACTGTGGAAACCCCATYAATCTTGCTGAATTTAGGAAAACTCAGTGTCAGTAAATCACAACTTGTTCTGCCTGCAAGGAAGGAAGATACTCTGAAAATTGTGGCTAGCAATAAAACTCCTTGGGCAATGCAGTTAAAATGTGAAATCGATTATGAAACTGAATATAGAGCCACAGTCCAATGTTTTAAAAAGTTTAATATTTTTTCTTTTTAGTATTTTTTTTTTACTGTGCTAGCAGACAAAATCTGGTTTCCCCTCTTTTGCATGGTTTGGTTTTTTTTTTTTTTAGTATTTTTTTTTTACTGTGCTAGCAGACAAAATCTGGTTTCCCCTCTTTTGCATGGAGCAGGCCCCATGTCCAGCCGATAGATGCAGAAGACATCCTGTACTCACAGTGATATGCAGAAATTTATTATTATGTAATAATGACAATGAGTACATTCTTTTTCCCCCATCTCCCCATTTTCATTTCTTACAGTAACTTTCAGTGTATATGCCCTCTGCTGGGAACCCATTTCATTAATGATGCAATGACAACAAGCTCATGGACTGATCATTAACCTTGGTGACATTGGTTGGTGACATTTTCTCACGTCAGCCTTCTGACTGTAACTTACTCTTTAACCTGAAAACATTTCTTAGAGAGCAAGCACAGCACATAGGGCTGCCAAACCCAATACTCACTGAGTAACATTACAGCTGTCCATGGCCAATACTGTCAAACTCCTGCGCTGAGACAGGGGAAGCAAAGCAGCGACGAGGGCATTGTCTGGTGGAAGGACAAATGGCAGTGCTTTGTGTTCTGGTTTAATAATGGCACAGATTTGAAAGGCTTGTGTAATTTTGGCTGAGTGTTTGTGGGATTTCTTCTTTCTTTCCTGACATTCTCCACTGAGACATCTTTATTTGAAATTTCAGCACAAAGGTAGTTTTCAACACGAACCCTTGTTATAAAAGGAGGAGCTGGGGATTGCAGGAGCTACAGGGTATGAAAATTATTGCAAGGTACATAGAAAGACACGTGGAAAAAAGGCAGTTGTGTGGCTTCCTGATCTAATAAGGCATGCTATAGCTATAGCAATGTAGAAGATGAGCATTTAAGGGAACTTGATTCGTGTGTGAGAACAGAYAAGCAAAAAATTGTAGGGTCTGTGGTAAGAAGTTATAGAAATATGACTGAAGAGTTTGGCTGGAGAAACAGACCTAAAAAAGTTTGATTTGTCATGGACGAGGRTTAACCTGGATTTATTGTGGCAATTTAGCAACTGCAAAGTGTCAATGACTATTTAGCAAATTATTTTGATGAAATCTCCAATTTCATTTTCAAGATGATTCCAAAAGAGGAATTACTGTCCATGTCTTGAAGTCTAAAGGATCTTTTTGCACCTTTGCCCAGCCCTGCTCTCACTTAACATCAGGGGACATTTTGAAGAGTGACAGCAAGAAGAGTACCAGGGAAAGGAAAAGACAGATAAAATGAGTTTCTATTTTTCACTCTGCTGTTAACATTGAAACTTTTGACAGTTCCTTTAATCTGTCTCTTCTGCTTCATGCATAGGTAGAACTGGAAAAGTAGTGCTTTTCTCAGGAGTACTTTCCATGTGAAATTATAATATTTTCCATGAGAAAAGGATGATAACATGAAAAAGGGCCTTTTCTTTTGCCACTCTCATGAACTTTCACTCTCTTCCAGCTTTTTTAGAGATAAGAAATAGTAAGGGACTGTGAAGAAGAGGAGAAAAATACATTTCATTTTTTAAAATAACACCTTCCCTTTTACACACTTGACAATGATTTCTGAACACAACACTTTCTCTWAAAATGTAGCACTCCTAATCCTTTCCTACTGTTTCACAGCTGGTGAGGCTACAGGCGAAATCCGTGTGCACATAATTYTCAGTTCTGCAACAGAAAACTTTGGCAAAAATCTTCCTGACACTTTTAACATTTTTTATTTCCATTTTTATAAGTTATRCCTCTGCCTGCTTCTCCTTTAAGAGCAGGTTTTTGGTTCAGTTATACTTGCAGATGAAGAATATGTTGGAAAAATGTTAACTGTCTCTGATTGTGAATGTGATAATGTTCCCCGAGGGCTCCTAGAAAAGGCTTATTGCTTATAAAAAAATTCCTTCTCCCTGCAGCAAAAGAATTAATCTCAGAAGCCAAATAGCCACAGGATCAGAAAGTCGACTTGTTGAACAAAAAGCACTGAAGAGCAGAAGCTGATACAAGGAGTAAGATATAAGATATAAGATATAAGATATAAGATATAAGATATAAGATATATAAGATATAAGATATAAGATATGTCTTATGGGATATACATGGGACCCCACAGCATCATAGACACAATTTGGGTGCCAGAGCTCAGGAGAGCAGTTCAGCTCCAAGACCTAAGCCTGATTAGATCTCAAGATGCTATTAAAAAACAAATGAGCAAACAAAAACCCAAACAAAATCCCTCCTTTAAGAATATAAAGTTCTTCAACACAAGGTCCCCAGCCAGACTTTTCCCGTGGCTGCCTTTCCAAGAGACCCAGTGTCCCCCAGCACGGTGTCTCTTCTGCTCTGAAGCTGGCAGGAGGCCTCCTCCAGCTGATTTTGATTCTATCACCTCGGTGGGTGGATGAGAAGTGGGTAAATCCTGCTGCTTTGGGGTGCCAGTGCCTGACCATCAGGCTTCCAGCTGGAGCAGGGCTTTCCACTGAAACAAAGAGCACATCACATCCCGTGAATCTGGGACTGTGCCTGGCACTGTGGCTGTGAGGACAAGGGCTGACCTCTGCCTGCCCCCAGGCACACCAGGGCTGCCCACAGCCTTCCTGAATCCTACAGCTCTCTCCAAATCAGGGCTATAAACTGTGTGTCTAATTTAAGTTTCCTTATTGAATCTAACACATCAAATGTGTGAAGATATCACCCACAAATGCTGTTTTAAACATCCTACACCATATGTTGACAGAGCATTTTGGCTGTGACCAAGTGGCTTGGCTAAATAAATGTTAGAAAATATGTTAGAAGAATGGCTCCTTCTGCCTATCCAAATAAAAGAGAGCTGGCAAATGAATATATTTCATCTAGACTGAGTTTTACATAATTGTTTCAGTATTCCATTTTAATATGCCTGTATCTATGGATGAATCTTGATTGTTCTCAAGTGAAATATTGTGAATCAAATCATGATGACAGAATCTTGACTATTTAATTAATGTGTTAGTATGTAACTGTTATGCTTGATTCCCACAAATGACTAAATTAACAACTTCATTTAACTATGCTGTTCTCAGTGGAAGAGTCCACACTTAAATGYTCCATGGTGCTATTTACACCTGCTTAATTACTTTTCTTTACACATTGTCTAAATTACCTTGCCATAGAGGAGGAGGGGACCACAGCCCATGAATAGAATTAAAACTTCAGACTTCAAATGCCAGTTTGGTATACTACCTTTGCCAGAGGTGATTCAGAACCTGTTGATATGAGGAATAATCCATGGCTATCCATACACCTTGCTGTATTGAACCCACAGACACCTCAGTTTAGATCAAGATTTTCATTTTGTGTCATGTCAGTGGAGAAAGAAGGAATGTTGTCATGGTGGTGGTTTTTTGTTTGCTTGTTTTTTGTGAGTAAGTGACATTGGAAATGTGGGTCCTCTGTTGTCTTTGGACTTGGCACGTGTCCCGTGGCAAAAACCACTCACGACATCCATATCTGAATCCAGTGATTCAGAGTCTATTCTATTTTTCAGTACTCCTTTTATGATAAGGACTTAATCTGAATATATTTTGGACCTGGATTATAGTCTCTGAGTGACTTCTGTCTATACAGTGGGACAAACCACACTGGAGCCCTACACTGTTGAATGCCATACTGGGATTCAAACTTCAGGGCTAAATCTGTGACCCAGTAGCTCTACTGATCAGCCCTGATCCTTTTTATGTGCTGAGTACCAAGACCAGGTCCTGTTAATTGCCTGTGCAACCTAGGGCTCACAGAYTCATGGCCTTTAAAAGCCAGTAAGTTTCTATCTGTTTTAGAAAAGGCAGCATGAGTGCTTTGAAGAATTCGCTCTGAAGCTCGTAACATGTTCTGTAAGAAGCTGAATTCCCCAGTGACATTGGGAGGAAGAACTGGGAAATTATTTCAGTGGAAAAAATGAAGAGCGTATGTCAGTATTGCACAGATGTTTTCATGTGATGTATGAATTTTGGAATTGGGCTAGAGGGATATAAGGGATTGACCAAGTGCAATTCAAAAATAAAACATTGGTGTCTATATATAGAAAGTGAAAGTTTATTAGTAAGTCTCTAGACAATTTATTATTGATTGTTGTATTAAGTATCCCAAATCATCAGCTTCCTTCTTGTTTCCTTTGGTAATCCTCAACTGTTTCCTGATATCCTATTTGTAAAGGAGTGAAGAACATTGAACAGACATGTTTCAATAATCTTGATGACAGACAAAGTTCTTGAAAGTCAGAAGTAGAAGAATAGCTTTCCTTTTATGCTTTCCCCTTAGAAACTATATATTAAAAAGTACAGCTCCTCTTTATGGTACATTAAGGGCAATTATATTCTGTAAATGTATTCCAAGACAAAATTGAAGYTCACATATATTTTAAGGATTTTATTGAGTCCTTGGTGAGAATACTATTTTATTGAYTGAAATCCTCACAGACATAGAAATAAATTTATTTGTCTCATTAAAAGAGCAAATTACATTCTAACATTGTTTTCTATTTATCTAAACAGAATGTATATTAATGTGATAAAATGACATAAGAAATGAAATGTAGAAGTCACAACAAAAACCTTCTACCTTTGTAGATATTTCTTTATATAAGAAGTTTGATGTAGGCTGCATAGATTTCCTTTTTTTTCCACTCCAGTGAACAATCAAAACTGTACCATCTTCTGTGCAAAGGAAAAAAATAGTAGAGCAACCAACTCTGAGATAAATAAGTGACATTTCTTCAGAGGAAACAAACATAAAAAGAATAACTTTATTCTCTGAAAATAGTTACTCAACAGACATAAGTTTATGAAATGGTGGAGATTATTAAAACTGGTGTATTGACCTGCAATCCACACTGCAGGAGGCAGCTCTCCTGTTCTGCCCTCCTCCATCCAGTGATGGTAACTCCAAGTTGCTGGGTGCTGATAACAGTGTTACTGATATTTAGAGCTAACCTAATGAAGTGGTGAAGCATTCTGAGCCTTTTCCGTCCCTTCATTTATCCTTGCACTAACCATTGAGGGAGTTAGAAAAGTGCTGCTATCTTTATTTTCCAGCCAAGAAATTCAGGGAGCAGGGCACTGAAGGGTAAGTGCAGGCAACCCCTGGGGAGAGAGGAGATGCCATCCGAGGAAGACAGGACTGTTTGCAAGAGTGGTGCCCAGCAGCAGCTCAGGCATCCAGTTTGTCCTTGTTTTGCCCTGAAATCACAGAATTATAGAATGGTTTGGGTTGGAARGGATCTTAARATCATCCAGTTTCAACYTCCCTTCCACTAGAGCAGGTTACTCAGAGCCCCATCCATYCTGRCCTTGAACACTGCCAGGGATGGGACAGCCACAGCTTCTCTGGGTAGCCTGTGCCAGTGCCTCACCAGCCTCACAGGAAAGAATTTCTTCCTAATATCTAACCTAAACCTTCTGTAGGTTTGAAGCCTTCTCACCCTTGTTCTGTCACTTCACACCCTTGTAAAAAGTCCCTCTGCAGCTTTCCTGTACATTCCTTTCAGGTACTGGATGACAAAAATGCATAAGATTTTCTCCTTTTGCAATTCTTTAAAGTGAAACCCAGCAGTTTCTGTCCTATGCTCTGCTCTTGGATAACCAAACAGGTTTTTAAGGACCTGAGCAAGACTTAGGGTGAAGATGTTTACAGGATGAGTCAGGTAAAGGGAACTGGGAAGGGAAGGGAAGGGAAGGGAAGGGAAGGGAAGGG